>NW_021620862.1:1669169-1714880 GCF_004785775.1 Grammomys surdaster
CACACCTACTCCAACAAGAACACACCTACTCCAACAAGAACACACCTCCCAATAGTCCCAGTCCTACGAGTCTGTGATGATAGCTTTCATTCAAACCACAACAGATGGTTTAGACATACACGGGGGGGGGGGGGGAATGTAAGAAGGCACTTGATGCTATGGCTTCCTAATTCAGTTACTTGGTCTCTGAAATAACTAAGTCACTCTTTCCATGGAAGAGGGGGACCTCTGATGCCTTAGTGGCCTCTTGGTCTGCTTGTGGGCCCAGATTCAGGGATGAGTAAAGGACTTGGTGCCTTGGAGCTCATTTCTAGTTCCAAATCTAAGACAACTCTTTCAGGGATATTGGGAATTAAAGTCTTTTGGACACAGCATTGTGTCCTGTATTGGCAAACTGCTAAACAGATGAAAGAGGGACCAAGACATTCCAGGTTCAAAAAGCCCAGGAAGGCTGTGAGAGATTTTTAATGATGCACATCCAGTGTTCCTCCAACTGTTTTCCAGTGAAGCCCCAGGAAGCCATGCTCTCTGGGTTCCTCCTTAGACTGATAAAAAAAACAGACTGCCTGGATTCCAAAGACAAAGTCAAAAGGAAGAGAGACTAACCTAGAGTGTCTAAAAACCACAGGGTTCTTAAGGCTAAAGAAAATGATGGTGTGCTGGTTCTCACTTGTAGTGTTAGCTCTTAGGAGCCTCGGGTAGGATGACTGGGAGTTCAAAGACAGCTTGAGACACATAGAGACACCTCTCCCAATGAGAAATGATGTCATAGACTAATGCAGAAGGGGAAAGGATGCTTCCCATCTTCCCAGAGGTCACTATGATGGCACCATGAAGATTTGGACTGGCAAACAGCCCAGAAATGTAGCATCAAAGGATACATGAAAGAGGAATACAACAGTCACAAGTTGACACTGTGTATTTCCTTCTTAGAGCTGGTGGTGATTAGGTGGTGCCAGGACTTAGGATGTGAGTGTTGAGAAGCAGAATGTGACCTACTGGAAGAAGCAGAAGTCGAGGAAGCTGATTAAGAGTACAGGGGTATTCCAGAAAAGGGGGTGTGGGAGAACATTTACATAGGGTGTTTAAAACTAAACTCAGCTGATATTTATTTTCCAATGTTAACGTTTTTTCAGTGAAAGACAATTCTATCCCTGGAAGTTGAGCTCCTATTTTTACAGCTGCTGGTTAGCAAGTTCTATCCAGTGTACCTTGTAACACCCTTGTGGCAAGTTCTATCCAGTGTACCTTGTAACACCCTTGTGGCAGAGGCAGAGGAATGCTACTGTGTCTGCTGTAATGATGAAGAGAAAAAAAAGTTGCTTAAAATTCATGAGAGAATCCATTTTCCAGAGTCCATGCCTTCAGGCTCCAAATCCAAGTCTTCACTTCTCACTTCACTTCCATTTCCTGAGGCTTACTCTACCTGCCTGTTGAAATTCCACCTTGATCCTTTGCCTATCCTGTCTCTCCTGATTTGATCTAGCAGATGATTTGAAATACACTTTTATACCATTGTGCTATTCCAGAACAGCTTCTTATTCTGTAAGAATCAGGTGTGCTTGGAATGAGGTAGGGGAAAGATTGACCAGAGGGGCTGATGACACCATGATAATCATATGAATCAACTAAGCAGGGCTCACAGGGGATCATAGAGACTGAATTGACAATCATGGACCCTGTATGGGTCTGAGCTAGGTCCTCTGCATATGTATTAAGGTAGTGTAGGTTAGTGTTCTTATTGGACTCCTAACACTGGGAGTGGGGAGTGTTCTCTGACTCTTGCCTGCTCTTGGAACCCTTTTCTTCCTACTGGGTTGCATTGTCTGGCCTTGCTATGAGGGTTTGTGTCTAATCTCACTGTAATTTGTTATGCCATGTTCGGTTGATATCTCTGGAAGGCCTGCTCTTTTCTGAAGGGAAATAAAAGAGGAGTGGATCTGGGGGAGAAGGGAGGTTGTAGGGGTGCTGGGAAGAGTGGAGGGAGTGAGGAAAACTACGGTCAGGAAGTAACGTATGAGAGAAGAATAAAAAAAAGAATCAGATGGGTGTTGCGGTTGATATTTAAAGAACGTCACTGTGCGGGTTGACTATCTAAGCAGCGGCAGCTCTGCTTTGGTCAGGCCATATGTATCACAACTAGACCCACAAAACCACACCTCTGGCCAGCCAGAAACACCAGCCCTGGCACCAACGAGGAGCCAGCGTGGTGGCTACATCTGTCAATCCACCACACTGTCCACAATCCTCAACTGAACCCCAGACAATACCCACCATGCCCTTGGCTCCCAGTAGAATGAAGACTCTCATGCTTAAAGATTATCCAATGGCTTTATTTATTTAGAAAATCTCAACTAACAATTTGCCCACACAATTAGAGTTGTTTCCCAATATCTAACCTTAAGATATAAATTGTTACCCAGGACTGTACATTCTGGACCCATGTATGGTTCTCCATGGCTCCTATATTTCCTCCTCCTCCTCTTCCTCCTCCTCTTCCTCCTCTTCCTCCTCCTTTTCCTCCTCCTCCTCCTCCTCCTCCTCCTCCTCTCCTTCTCTCTCTTCGCTCCTCCCACATTCCTTCCTCCTCTCAAATTACCGAGCTTTATTGTAAAATGTAGAGGGGGAAATATCCTGCTATAAGTGGGTTCATCATCCATCAATATGATGAAAACCTGAGGTAGTAAACTTGCCTCAACTCACATTTGGGAGGTTCTAACCCACAGATGGGATGTGTGTGGGACATCACAACAGAAGAATCATGGGAAGGCATCCACTCACAGCACAAATGTGCAGGAAAAGAAAAAGAAAGTTGTTTTTTTATGGTCACCTTTAGTGATCGAAGACCTCTCTTGGGGCACCACCTACTATCATTTCTACCAGTCTGGAAACAAAACCTTAAATACCTTAAAACATTCTAGAGTCAAACCCACTATACCAAATATTTTCTGCTGTTTTAGTATAATACTAATATTTCATTATTTCAAATGTCTAAATCATATGCATTCTAAGATATTCAGAAAGCTATTAATTGAATTAATTTTCTATCAGTTATGAATAAGAAACTAAAAACCACTTGGGAGGGCATAACTTCTCATCACAAAACCTATTCAGATTTCTGTTTGGTTGTATTATTTTCCAATTTCCTAATGACTTATAAAGCTGAGTCTGTTTTGTTTTGTTTTGTTTCCTTAAGGAATTTTTACTTTCCCCATAATTTTTCCTGGCCCAAGCAGTTTCTAGAAACCTTTAATATAAATTTAAATGACATAGGTATGGGATTTAGGAAGTGACCCCAGGGAAAAGGGGGTAAACAGAAGAATTGGGGAAACTGGGCTGGAAAGATGTCTCAGTGGTTAAGAGAACTGCTCTTATAGGGTACCTGGTTTTAATTCCCAGCATCACATGGTGACTCACAACCATTTGTAACTCCAGTCCTGGGGGACCTAATACTAATGCCTTCTGAAGACTTCCTAGCACACCAGGCACACCTGTGGTATACAGACAAACATGTAGAAAAAAAACCACACACACACACACAAGTATATATTATTTTTTAAAATGAAGAGCTAGAGAGAAATGGATAAGAAAATTTGAAGGAGGCTAATAAATTCGTAAGGTTTTTTTTTTCCTTTTTTTTCCCCCTGAGAGGCACAAACCTATTTGTTTAGAAATAGGATATTTTTATTAATATGAGTGGAGAGGCCCAGTCTTTTACAACTTGGCAATCCATATTTAGTTGATATCCTTGGGAAGTCTGCCCTTTTCAGAAGAGAAACGAAGGAGGAGTGGGTAGGGAGGGAGTTAGAAGTAGGGACTAGGAGAAGAGGGAGGGAAAACTTGGATCAGGATGTAATATATGAAAGGAGAACACATTTTTTAAAAATGTAATAAAAGAAATAGGCTGTTTTTCCATAGAAGAAATTACTTCACCTTACTCCCCCTGTAGAGAGAAAATTATAGATACTGGGTATATAGAATCCTTTTTAGACATATAAAATATTCTTTAGGCTTTCTTTAGGAATGTGGAAAGACCAGTCACCATTACTGGAACTGGCTGACCCGCAAAGAGAAAGGAAAGAATGCAATTTAGTCAGGTGGAACCAAGCTGAGGCCGAAGTGACAGGGCAGGACTACATTCTTGAGAAAGATAAGCGTACAGAGAGTTTTCATCTGATCCTGACTCATGTAGGTTGGGTTCCTTTGGAATGTTCCACTATTTTTATGTTATACCACCCTAGCAACCCCCTCACCCCCTCCTCATTTCCTTGGTTTGTGGTTTTTCCCTTTAAAAACACCCCTCAAACTGGCAGTCGGGGTCAATTCAGCTCCTGCGTGGGCATACGAATTGACCGGCAGCTAGTTGTCACGCCCTAATAGATAACCTCGCAATTGCTCCGGTACATGGTGTCTCGAGCAGATTACTGGGTGGTCGCGACTTTCTGAGACTTGAGAGAGGGTCTCCCCTCTGCGGAGGTCTTCACCCCAGTTATCTAAAGGGATTTCCCTTTTACCTAAAGGGATTTAGGTAAAATTAGAATAGATCTTATCTATCTCACTCCTGAATTTATTATATTGTCAGGACAAGGTTAGACAGTTCTGGCACCATTATAATGACAACTTTTATAAACTGCTGTTAATGATAGCATTGTTTCAGTTATAGGGTGATGAAAGTAGTATTCTGCCACTTGTTTCAGTGTTGACTATTTGAAGTTATAAACCCAGCTCCTCTTGTGGCTTTTAATATCAAGTCACTCACCGAGGTCATCAAAATGATGACTGCTGTCACAGCACGTCTGCCCTGACACGGCTGCCGTGTGATGGCTTCTGCTCTAACTAGAACATTTCTTGCTCTAGCTGGAACTCCGATGCTGGTGCAGCAGGAGTTCAGATGCTGGTCTAGCTCAAGCTTAGATGCTGGTATTACTGTTCTTGTTCTCAACTCTGGCAACAGACCATGAACTAAAAAGAGCTTATTGGGCAATGTCTTGAAGCGGTGTGGAGAGTAAACCTGGGGTTTAAAGCCGAAGGGGTACTCTACTGCTCTACCCTCAGCTCCAATATAATACATTTTAGCAAACAAGCCAAATACCCATCAGTGAGAGCTGATGAAATGCATCACAGTGCACATACAGTCTAAAAAGGTGAGTTCCTTTTACAGTACTGTCTCTACGGCCGGATAAAATGACAGAAACAAGTCGGAGCAGTTAGTGTGTAAGACCATTTGTGAAGTGAAGATTCTTTAACTGGTCAACTTCTATTTTTTTTTTTTTTGTCCTATCCCTTTCATCGGCCAGCTCTATACCTATATAAAATGAATTAAAAGGTCTGAAGACGTCATTGTCTTAACGGAAATGCTTGAATGCACATGGAATGTATTTAGACATATTTGGTACTCAAAATTTTTAAGTATAAAAATAAACTCAGAAGCAGACTACGAATCAAATACAAAACACTCTTTGGCAAGGGGAGGAGCAGGCTGCCTGCCAGTGCACAGTGCCAACTTCAAGTAAGCCAGCTGAGGAAGGGGGCATCCAAGAGGAGAGGGAGAGCCCACACAGCCTGTAAGAAGAGATGGCTCTTCTCAGTGGGGAGGAGACAGGAAGCTCTGCAGCCCTGGCCATCCTGATAATGCTGACAACCAAATGACCCCCAAGTCAGATTCAACGTAGTCCAGAGGTGACCTCCTACCTCCCGCCTCCCCTTTCTAGGAGTCTGCGATGGTTCTTTCATCACCAGCTAGGGAAGAATAAGAAGCAGACCTGGATGATGTTGCCCATGAGCAGCAGTTCTCTGTCCCAGGAAAAAGAAGAGAGGGGCTCTGCATCAGTTGCCACTACAGCAGCCTTAGTGATGCACAGAGCTGGACTGTGTCTGCTGCAGTTTTGAGAATTTCATTAGAAAGGTCAATAGAGATGCCAAAACGCAAAAGGCTGACCAGACATTAATGTTCATACCCTTTCATTTACTCTCTGTTTATGTATATGGCTGTCAAGATGTCAGTACTTTTTTTTTTCTGATAAATTCTCATCCTCTTTCCTCCACCCCCTCTCCTTTCCCACCTCTTCTCTCTGTCTATACTCTGAGTTTTAAATAGTTCCTAAAATAAAAGAGAGATTGTTTGGGAAGAGGAAGCAAACTTGGATTTCTTATAGCTGGTATAGAGTTTCCTCAAGGGATCCACAGAGTTCAAAGAAGCCCTGCTGTCATAATGACTGACAGTCTAGCTGGTGGCTAACAGGGATTGCTCAGTCAGCAGCTCCAGCCCCAGGACAGCCAAGCACAAAGGATGAGAATGACAAATGTCAATCAGTTGAATATTTAAACCATCTGGGGGCTGGAGAGATGGCTCAGTGGTTAAGAGCACTGACTGCACTTCCAGAGGTCCTGAGTTCAAATCCCAGAAACCACATGGTGGCTCACAACCATCTGTAATGAGATCTGATGACCTCTTCTGGTGTGTCTGAAGACAGCTACAGTGTATTCATATATAATAAATAAATTAATCTTTAAAAAAAAAATAAACCATCTGGCCCTGGCAATGGGAAAGTATGGAGTAAAGGATGCTTACAGCAAAGATTTACTGAATGTCCTTAATGTTATCCAACAGTGTTTGACACTTAGCCAAACACTGACAGAGAGCATTGGGTCCCTTCCTTTTCATCTCTCTCCAAATCACTTTAAAACTAAAAGATGCAAAACTCTTATATTAATAAAGTAAACACAAAATAAAATCACAATAAGCTTTTTTTAACCTATCAGATTGGAAAACAACAAAATATTTGGTAAGATGTCAATCTTGGAGGGAATATGGTGGGAAAGAACTCCTTTGGTGAAACTATAGATTGCTACCATCCACACAAGTGCAATATTCTCTGCATATTAAAATATCCATACCTGTGCTGGCTAGTTTTTTTTATTGGATGTTTTATTTACATTTCATATATTGTCCCCTTACCCCATCCCTGACCCACCCAGGAACCCCCTACCCCCTCACCCCTCCTCCTTCTTCTCTGCAGATGTAACCCCTACCTACCCCCCCACTCCCACCTCCCCACCCTCAAATTCCCACCCCCTGGGGTGTCCAGCCTTCATGAGGTCAAGGATCTCTTCTTCCATCTATGCCCAGCAGGGCCCTCCGCTCTTATGTATACAGCTGAAGCCATGGATCCCTCCCTAAGTGCTCCCAGGCTGGTGGTTTAGACCCTGGGAGCTCTGGTTGGTTGGTAGGTATTGTTGCTCTCCTCATGAGGCCACAAACCCTTTCAGCTCCAATGGTCTTCACTCTAACTCCTCCATTGGGAACCCGATGATTGGTTCAATGGCTAGCTGTGAGCATCTGCCTCTGAATATGTCAGACTCTTGAAGACCTCTGAGGAGACATCCATATCAGGCTCTTATCAGCATGCACTTCCTGACTTCCACATCAGCATCTACCTTTGGTGACTGCACATGGGATGGATACTCAGGTGGAATGGTCTTCAGACGGCCCCTCCTTCAGTTTCTGTCCCTCACTTTGTCTCCACATTTGCTCCCTTGAGTATTTTGTTGCTCCTTCTAAGAAGGACCGAATCACCCCCACTTTGTCTTCCTTCTTCATGAGCTTCATGTGGCCTGTGAGTTGCATCTTGGGCATTTCAAGGTTCTGGGCTAATATCCAATAATCAGTGAGTGAATACCATGTGTGTTCTTTTGTGATTGGCTCACCTCACTCAGGATGATAATTTCTAGTTCCATCCATTTACCTAGGAAACTCTCGAATTCATTGTTTTTAATAGCTGAGTAATACTCCATTGTGTAAATATACCACATTTTTTGAATCCATTCCTCAGTTGAAGGACATCTGGGTTCTTTCCAGCTCCTGGCTATTATAAATAAGGCTGCTATGAACATAGTGGAGCATATGTCCTTTTTATATGTTCGAGCATCTTCTGGGTATATGCCTAGTAGTGGTATAGCTGGGTCCTCAGGTAATGCTATGTCCAATTTTCTGAGGAACCGCCAGACTGATTTCCAAAGTGGTTGCACCATCTTGCAGTCCCACCAACAATGGAGGAGCGTTCCTCTTTCTTCACACCCTTGCCAGCATCTACTATTACCTGAGTTTTTAATCTTAGCCATTCTGACTGGTGTGAGATGGAATCTCAGGGTTATTTTGATTTGCATTTCCCTGACAACTAAGGATACTGAACATTTCTTTAGGTGCTTCTCGGCCATTCGAGTTTCCTCAGTTGAAAATTCTTTGTTAAGCTCTGTACCCCATTTCTAAATAGGGTTATTTGGTTGTCTGGAGTCTAATTTCTTGAGCTCTTTGTATATATTGGATATTAGTCCTCTATCAGATGTAGGATTGGTAAAGATCTTTTCCCAATTTGTTGGTTGTCGTTTTGTCCTATTGACAGTGTCCTTTGCCTTACAGAAACTTTGCAATTTTATGAAGTCCCATTTGTCAATTCTTGATCTTAGAGCATATGCCATTGGTGTTCTGTTCAGGAACTTTTCTCCTGTGCCCAAGTATTCGAGGCTCTTCCCCACCTTCTCTTCTATTAGTTTCAGTGTATCTGGTTTTATGTGGAGGTCCTTTATCCACTTAGACTTGAGCTTTGTACAAGGAGATAAGAATGGATCAATTTTCATTCTTCTACATGTTGTCCTCCAGTTGAACCAGCACCATTTGTTGAAAATGCTGTCCTTTTCCCACTGGACAGTTTTAGCTCCTTTGTCAAAGATCAAGTGACCATAGGTGTGTCAGTTCATTTCTGGGTCTTCAATTCTATTCCATTGATCTTCCTGCCTGTCTCTGTACCAATACCATGTAGTTTTTATCACTATTGCTCTGTAGTACAGCTTGAGGTCAGGGATGGTGATTCCTCCAGAAGTTCTTTTATTGTTAAGAATAGTTTTTGCTCTCCTAGGTGTTTTGTTATTTCATATGAATTTGAGAATTTCCTTTTCTAACTCTGTGAAGAATTGAGTTGGGATTTTAATGGGAATTGCATTGAATCTGTAGATTGCTTTTGGCAAGATGGCCATTTTTATATATATTAATCCTGCCAATCCATGAGCATGGGAGATCTTTCCATCTTCTGAGATCTTCTTCGATTTCTTTCTTCAGAGACTTGAAGTTCATGTCATACAGGTCTTTCACTTGCTTGGTTAGATTCACACCAAGGTATTTTATATTATTTGCAACTATTGTGAAGGGTGTCATTTCCCTAATTTCTTTTTCAGTCTGTTTATCTTTCATGTAGAGGAAGGTTACTGATTTGTTTGAGTTGATTTTATAACCAGCCACTTTGCTGAAGTTGTTTATCAGGTTTAGGAGTTCTCTGGTGGAAGTTTTGGGGTCACTTAAGTATACTATCATATCATCTGCAAACAGTGATATTTTGACTTCTTCCTTTCCTATTTGTATCCCTTTGATATTCGGAAATCCATCAATGTAATCCACTATATAAACAAATTCAAAGAAAAAAACCACATGATCATCTCACTAGATGCTGAGAAAGCATTTGACAAAATTCAACATCCCTTCATGATAAAAGTCTTGGAAAGATGAGGAATTCAAGGCCCCTACCTAAACATAGTAAAAGCAATTTACAGCAAACCAGTAGCCAACATCAAACTAAATGGAGAGAAACTTGAAGTAATCCCACTAAGATCAGGGACTAGACAAGGCTGCCCACTCTCCCGCTACCTATTCAATATAGTACTGGAAGTCCTAGCTGGCTAGTTTTATGTCAGCTTTATAGAAGCTAGAGTCATCTGAGAGGAAGGAACCTCAATTGAGAAAACACCTTCATAAGATGTAGCTGTGGGCAAGACTGTAGAGCATTTTCTTAACGAGTGACTGATGGGAGAGGATGCAGCCCACTGTGGGTGGAGCCATCCCTGTGCTGCTTGTCTTAGGTTCTATAAGACAGCAGGCAGAGCAAGGCAGAGGAAGCAAGCCAGTGAACAGGACTCTCCATGGTTTCTGCATCAGCTCCTGCCTCCAGGTTCCTACCTGGCTTGAGTTCTTGCCCTGACTTCCCTTCCTAACAAGCTGTTAATGGAAGTGTAAGTGAAATAAACCCTTTCCTCCCCAAATTGTTTTTGGTTATTATGTTTCATTACAAAAATAGAAATTCTAATGAAGATGATATCTTTTGATCAGTCAATTTCTTTTTAGGTATCTGTCCTGAAATGACATTCCAAATAAGAGCTACAGAACTGATTGGTGTTTTTGTATTTTTGTTTTGGGTTTTGTAATCAGCAATGACTGAAAATGAGACAAATGCCTTCCAATAGGAGAGAAGATAAGTCAGCTCTGGTTGTTCATTTAATGGAAGACTTCCTCTCCCTCTCTCTCTCTCTCTCTCTCTCTCTCTCTCTCTCTCTCTCTCTCACACACACACACACACACACACACACACACACACACACACACACAACCTTGAGGGTCTCTCAGTAACCCAAAGTGAAGGCAAGTCTGGAACTCACTTAGTAGTCCAAACTGAGGTTAGCCCAGAATTCACTCAGTAGTGCAGACTGCTTTCAAGCACCCAGTGATCCTCGTGCCCCAGCCTGCTTCTTAAAAAGAAGAAAATCACTTTCTAACGCTTTCTCCCTGGTGCATTTATTACCCACAAAGATACATTTATGGGACCTAGAGAGATGGCTTAGTTAAGAACTCTCTCCATTGGCTGCTCTTCCAGAGGACCAATGTTCAATTCCCAGCACGCACATGGCAGCTCACACCTGTCTGTAACTGCATTTCCAGAAGATCCAACACCCTCACACAGACATACATTCAGACAAAGCACTGATGCACATGAAATACAAATAAATAAAATTTTCAAAAAGTTTACTTGAGAATTAAGTAAATTAATCTTAAGTAATTTATGATGTGGCTGGGTATTTTAAATGAATTATTTCTTGTTAGTATGCTCAGTCCTGGAAGGTACTAAATCAAAAGCACCAAAAAGGGGGATGAATTTTAAAGTACTTTCTATTTAATTGGCCATTTTTATGACACATTTAGTTTAGTTTAAAAAGAGTTAGGGTGTCTGAGGTATTAAGAAAGAGAAGTTGGAGTATATATGATCAAGATGTGTTATTTAGGACGGGTGGTGGTGGCGCATGCCTTTAATCCCAGCACTTGGGAGGCAGAGGCAGGTGGATTTCTGAGTTCAAGAGTTCGAGGCTAGCCTGGTCTACAGAGTGAGTTCCAGACAGCCAGGGCTACACAGAGAAACCCTGTCTCGAAAAACAAAACAAAAAAAAAAAGATGTATTATTTACATATACAAAGTTATGAAATATAAAATAAAAGATTCTATTTTAAAACTAGACTTTATCTTATGTGCAAATTATCATTTAGTTATTTGTTTTTTAGAGTTAGGGTCTCTAGCCTAGGGTTCCTTCCACTCCCTAAATATCTGGTGACCTTGAAGCTCAGATCCTCCTGCCTATAGGTATAAGCCTCTAGTTGTGATCTGTGCTGTGCTAGAGATTAAACTCAGGACTTCATGCATGCTGGGAAGGCACTCTGCTTAACTGAGCTACATTCCCCAGCCCATACATTTATTTTAATTGATGTAAAAATAAATTCCTTTTATGGAATGAGTCCTCATATTTGATATGACGTACTTGCCCTACTTAAGAAGGGTAGTCAGAAGTGAAGTCCCAAGCTGATATATGCACTTTTGTAACCACAGTACTTGCTTTTTATAGCAGTTTGCATGTGGGCTATTTGATCCCTTCACACAGGACCTAAATATAAGAAGCCACCTATATGTAAGGGGGAAAAAAAGCTGATGTTTTCATTTTCACAAATAAGAGAACTGTAGCCCTGTCAATTGGTCTGATCAAATTTCTTCCCTCCCACCTCTCCTTTTCCCTCCCCTCTCCTCCTTCCCCTCTTTCCTCACTCCATCTCTCAGTTGTCTCCTTTCATGTGATAAATATGGTTTGGGGAACGTTAATAGTATTCAGAGAGAAATCACTTTTTATCGCCTGCTTGGGGCTAGCTCAGTCCCTCGGGAGCATCCTTGTCTACAGATGCTCACTAAATTGAAGCCATCTCCTCTTGTTTTGTGTTGCTTGGGGTTTGGAAATTGTTTTCTCCTCAGTAAATTATGCAAGAACCCTACGTCACTTGTCACTTCTTGCCTTCAAAAGTACCTTTCAGGTTTTGTTTAGACTCTTCTGACATCTAATTTGACTCATTTCTGATACATCTAATTTGAATGGAAATTGGTTATTTTCTGCTAGGTTTCTTTAGCCTGTCTCTTCTCTCTTCTTCAGAGAGAAAAATACAAGTTTCAGAACAGCACTGCAGAATCTTTCAATGAAGTGTTGGCCCCTAGTGGATCAAGAGTGAAAACACAATTCTTTGGCAGGTCTGGCACTCTGTATTTGGGAAAGCACATTGCAAGGGCAGAAGAGAGCAAAACAAAATGCAGTACATTTTGTAAAATATGCAAAATTTATGAATAGAAGGAAATCACAGATTATTATCAACAGAATCGACTCCTTGGTCAATTTAAAGTTTAAAAAGGTAAGAAATACAAAAGACAAAATTCCAAACTGGGAAAAATAACCATGACATATAAACAGTGAATATTCTTAATGTATAAAGAGCTTTCACAAATAAAGTGTGCAAACTGATCTTCTCCCACAAGTTTCTGTACATAATGTCCTCTTGTATTCTCCTGCATCAACATTAACAACAGGGAACATTTTAAAAACAAACTACAGAGGCAAAGCAACAAATTATTAAAGTTGGTCTAGGGGCTGGAGAGATGGCTCAGTGGTTAAGAACACTGACTGCTCTTCCAGAGGTTCTGAGTTCAAATCCCAGCAACCACATGGATCCATAATGAGATTCAACGCCCTTTTCTGATGTGTCTGAAGACAGCTACAGTGTACTCATAAGTAAGATAAATAAATCTTTTTAAAAAAAAAATAAATAAAGTTGGTCTAACCTGGCATGCCCAGTCTGCTGGGGGATATTTAAGTACAGAAGGCACTGATGATCACATATGCATATGATTTTTAAATGGGTTGTTTTAATTTTATAAACATGCCAAATTCTCCAAAGCAAGCTAAATTAACCCAAGTACTAAACAATAATATTTAAACTTTTACGTCTTCTTCCAGGGAAACCACAGAAACTTTTTCTAAAATGTGTCTGTGAACGTACATGCAAATAAATGAGAAAGACGTGTTTTATAAATAGAAATGTTACGGAGACATCCACAGGAAGCAAGAAATAACCCGGCCCTTGAGTATCGCCACAGCTGCCATCTTACCAGCATCTCTCTCCTTAACCTGCATTATTTCTTTGCTCCAAGTAAAATTATCACCTTGGTTTTCCAAAATCTCTATGAATCCTTGTCTTCAGTTCTTTTGGGAAAGAAGTCAAAAACCGAACCCCGATTCGGATTTCCGGTAACTTCCGGTAGTGCTGGCCTCTGCTATTCTGGGAACCTCTCAGGTACACTTCCACTGCTTGGCCTCTGCAGTTTCCATTCCTTCCTCTGGGGATACTCTTCAATCAGATGCCCAGTTGGCTGGCGTGTCCTTTACTAGTCTTGGGGCGTTCCTTGACAGTGGGTTCCTTCTTGATGAGTCAATCTCTTAGTTATACCAAGCCTTTTTAAATTGGAAGATCCTAATCCTGCTTTGAATCACCCAAATCTTCCACTCTCTGGCTTATGTTTGTTTCTCCATAATACATATAATGATTTGACATATTTTATATTTTAATTATCTGTCTGTTGAGCATGTTGACAAAGTGATGGATAAACATTTAAATTAGCCAATAGTCTGCATCTGTAATAGTCACAGATGGGCTGGGAGTATAGTTCAGTGGCTAGAGTGCTTGCTTTAGCATGCAGAAAGCCTTGAGTTTGATTCCGTATAAACCAAGCAAGCTACCACACTGTATCCATGGCAGGAAGCAGAAACGAATGCTGTGTTCAGCTCTCTATTACTTTTTCATTCTGACCAGGATCCCAGGCCACAGAATGGCACCACAGATAATTTAGGCCAATTTTCCCATCTCGCTTAAGCTAATCTAGACAATCCCTTACAGATGCGTTGTTCAGAGCCTAGCTTCTGAGGTGATTCTATTGAGATGAAAATCAGCATTAGCCACTGCACCTCTTAAAAACAAATGAAATAAAACATTCATGGCATTTTCAGAGCTTAGATGTTTGATAAAGATAGCTTCTTATAACAGTGTTTTTCCATGAAACGAACCTAAACATCATCTATATGAATATTATACAAATACTGTAGAATATAAAGTTTGGAAGAGATAAGAGTTGGTTCTTACCTTTTACTGTGAAAATGATTTCAATAGTCTCCTTTTTTTCTACTATGAAAATAAAATCACCATATAACATCTTAACACCAAGTGACACTTCTGAAAATTAATGTGGCTGGCACCAAAAATATATTTTTGAGGAGGCATATGGCAAAGCTGTCTGTCAGAGGACTGGAATACTGGCACCTACCTGGCCTATTTCTCTGCCTTTCAATGTAACATGTTTGACTGTGCCAGTCCTAAATTATGACACACAGGCGCACTTTGTATGGTCCAAATGTGTCAGACAAATTTCACACTTATTTAATGCTCATGTGCCCACTGGTGTTGTTGCATATTTGATCCCAGTTTTACAGGTTACACAGCTGGAGTGCAAAGGGACTGGAAGCCAGTGTTTCAGCTGTACATTTGGTGCCTTTGGGTAGCCACTATTCAGAGCCAGAAACACAAAGGGGCCACACTAACTTCTTCAAGGTTATCAATTAACCAAATCCTTTTATGAGTTTCTTTATTGAGTAAGATTTGGGAAGAGAAAACGGAAAAGAATCAACTTTTATTTAGAACTATGCTTGGCATATGTTCCCTCAGGGGATTTTCAAGGCAAATCTGAGAAATAACTCTATTATTATTATTGACTCTTTTGCAGAAGAAAAACCAAAGCCAGGCAAAACAGGTGTTGTTATGGTCTAAGGCTATTATCAGATGTGAGTAAAATGTGACTCAAGCTCGTCCTGCCTCATTCCAGGAGCCTGTATTCTTCTCCATGATAAATTGGAGCCAGTTACCTAGGAAACAGGGAGCATCCGGGGTGGAGGAGGAATACTCCGATCCAGTTGGTAGGGGCTACAGTGCCCTTGGAATTAGGAGGATTTTATGGCCTTAGATCTTAGCATTTGACCTTTTTTCCTCAAAACTGTTTTTTGGAAATATACCCATAAGAGAACCTATAATTTTTTTCTTTACATTTCTATACAGTATTACATTATGTAAATGCATTGCAATTTATTCTTTCTATTATTGACAAGTCTGAGTTATTTCCAGTTATTTCCACATATTATCAATAATGCTTCTGTGCTTTCTGACTCTGGCCTTCAAAACTCTTTTTCCAGTAAATCAACATAACTAAATGGGGCAGGTCCTCTGGGATCACATCCAAATGTCTTGTTCATTTTCTGTCCCTGAGACAAGATATCCAAGTAGGGATGACTTGCAAAGAACAGAACCTTATTTAACTTACTGTTTGGGGTATCCAAGACTATGGTGCCAGGATCCAGTCAGCTTTAGTGAAGGACTGTCTGCATTGCAGCACAGCAAATGGCAACATGGTAGAAATACATGCTAGAGCAACAGGTCACATGGTGAGACCACAGGAAGCCAGAGAGCAGGGAGGGGCCAGTCTTTCCCATTTTTGACAACTCTTTCAGGACCAGTGGGCATCACACAGCACTACATTAGCCCCTTCTTTAAGCAGCACCACAGACAGCCTAATTACCTTAAAGGCAGAGAAATAAGCATCACCTCTTAGAGACTCCACAATGTTTTATTATGGTTATGTTGCAGACCAACACAAATCCTTGGGGGAACAAACCCCCTCCAAACCACAGCATCAGTTCAACTCTTCATCCTTGGTGAGATCCTTAATAATACAATGTTCCAGGCTGGGAAAGCACCTGAAGTGGCAGACACGACTCTAATGACTCCATGATGGCAGGGCTCTGTCTCAGCTCAGGGGAATTCATCTGTCTTGGTGTGTCAATGTTACACACACATACTGAAGTTGAAGGAGTGCTGTTCATTTTCCTGGTGAGCTTTGGACCCCATCCTAGGTAATATTAGATATACAGCTCCTTTGAATTTAATGGAAGAGTTGCAATGGACTATCAGAATAGTGGTTCCAAGGAGGGAAGATGATGAAGGACATTCATTCTGCAGATAGCCAGAAACCTCAGTGAAACATAACCTAGTGCCATGAAACAAACATCAATACATCAACAGAGTGAGTGAGACAACCAGTAGCTGAATGCTTAGTGAGGAGAAATGCAAGATGGAGAGGCTCCTAGGCACAAAGGAGTCACATTGATCACGAGGCAGGGCAGTGCCAAAATCTGTATGCAGCAGCTGTTCTCAGAATGACACCATAATGAATTTCTGTCCAGTTATTGGCCTTTCTGCCTCTGGGGGACTTACTCAGCCAGCAGTTCTATTTTCAGAGCAGAGGATAAACACATGCCTTAATCCTGCCATTTAAAATCTAATAAGTATTTGCACTAAGACATCTGGGGCCAGTTTTTCCACTGTTCTTTTGTGATTACATATGCATGTTTAGGTTTATATGACTGTAGATTTCATCTATTATTCTTTATTTTATGACCAGGACTCATGTAACCCAGGATGGCCTCAAATTCAATACGGATTACAGAATGACCTTGGACTTCTGATCCTCCTGCCTCCGATTCCTGAGTGCTAAGATTACAAGTAGCTCTACCATGCTTCTCATTTTATGCTGTGCTGGCTATTGGACCCCCCAGGGCTTCCTGTAAGCTTGGCAAATACTCACCACTAAGGTACATCCTCACCTTCTGCCTGTGCAAGTCATGAGCAAAGCCCAAAGAGACCTTTCAAGACAGTAACAGGAAAAAAACAACCCTCGTGACACTTTGATGTTGGGCTTCCAGCCTCCAGAATTATGAATTGGTGAATGCATATGGCTGAAGCCAGCCCCAGTTCTAACAAATCCACACTCAACTGCTTCAGAAGTTCAGTCCTCTCTCCAGAGTGCTGGAGTAGACTGGTAAACTAGGATAAGTAACATCATTAAGATGTGCTATGGATTTCATCTCTTTTTCTTTCATGATGGTGCTTTGTCATATTTCATCCAATGAAAGTGCTGCCTGATAAGGTAACTCAGAAGCAGAGAATGATGTGTGTGTGTTTGTGTGTGTGTGTGTGTGTGTGTGTGTGTGTGTACCTGTTAAGACTTCCATGGGGGAGCAGACATCTTAGATCTAATCCTATGTAAGGCAGATCAGGACTCTTCAAGAGTAGCAGGAGCCTATGGCGCCTTGCTCTCCATCCCCCTTTTTCCTTCATGAGGTTGACTTCCACATCCCCCATATTCCCTCCCTCCTTTCAGCAGTCCCTTTTCTTTCTGTGGTATGGCATTGCTCACCTGTGTCTTTATGATGCCCAGTGTCCTTGGTAAGACCACAGACCACTGCTGGGTCTGACAACCCTGCTTTCTTCCCCAGAGTTGAATCTGAGTTTGTTAGCTATCTGTTTGTTTTCCTTTGCTTTACACACCATAAATGCTAGTCTTTCCACACTGAGCTATTTCTGTACTTTAAAGTCTACTTTACTGTCCACACAGTGTGTCTGTTAGCTACCAGATTAGATTTTCCACAATTCCTATAAGGCAGTATGGAATCTCTAATATATATAAGCATTTCTGGGTTTGTACATCACAGAAATGCTTTTTCCCCGTGACATTTTATCTTTGCAATTCCATCTTCACTAACTCTTTAGATGATAGAATGACTTAACGCTGACTGCCCAGGAGTATCTGTAAATTGCACTGGTCAAATGCTGAATAGAGATTCCTAGAAATGGTGAGAACTACTTAGAAATCATCCCTGAGGTAGAGACTATAGCTTCTGTAAAACACCTTCATGCTTGAAAAGATGCTCAAGTCTTCCTCATCAATGGCTTATTTCAGGGTGACCTTCTATGACAGAACAGTCTGTCCCCATCGTCTGTTTCACTTGCACACCCTAGCTCCTTAGAATCACCCAGCAGTGGCAGCAGTGACTCTGCCCACCTTTATATTTTATCTTATATTTTCCTCCTGTGTATTTTGTAGATATCTGGCTCCTAAAGAACAGTTTCTACAGAGATGCTTACAGCAATTACTATTATCATCTGAGGCAGGACTGCACTTGGACCATATGTCATATCCTTCCTTCTCATGCCACTAATTCATCACAAGCCAAGATGTCCACTGACCTCTAGATGAATGTCTATTTTCTAATTATAGTAGAACTCAAATATTGTCTGTGGGCTGACAAGATGGCTCAGGGCTATGTATACTTGCCACCAAGCCTCAAGGCCTAAATTCAATCTCCAGAATCTACATAGTAGAAAGAGAGAACTGAGTCAGCTGTCCTCTGACCAACACACACACACACACACACACACACACACACACACACACACACACTCTCACGGGGGGTGGGGTGGGGGGGAAGGGAGATAGATAGACAGAAAGAGAGAGATACACATGTATACAGAGAGAAACAAGCACACACATATAGTATATTAATTAATTGCCTAATTAATTGAAAATACAGAAATGTATGGAGAAGGAATAAAAAAAATACCATAGTATTATTTAGAAATATCAACTATTAACTTCCTATTTTATCTGGTTTTTTGTTTTATTTTTTAATTGTTTATTTATTTAGTGTAATGAGTACACTTTAGCTGTTTTCAAACACATCAGAAGAGGGTATCAGATCTCATTACAGATGGTTGTGAGCCACCATGTGGTTGCTGGGAATTGAACTCAGGACCTCTGGAAGAACACTCAGTGTTCTTAACCACTGGGCCATTCTCTCCAGCTCACTTTATCTGTTTTTAATGTGTGAGTATGAACTTGTTTGGATACGTTTGCCTGTACAGTCCATGGAAATGAAGTATGTGGTGCTTCTCTATCATGACTTCCTGAGCATTTTTCTGCACTAATGCCATAGTTTATATTCTTTCATTATGGGTGGGACTGATTTAACTTTCCACCTGCTGTTGGCTACTTTACTGTAGCAGGAGATATTTAAAACGGCGGCATTCAATCTGGCTTTTCTTTCTTTCTTTCTTTCTTTCTTTCTTTCTTTCTTTCTTTCTTTCTTTTTTTTTTTTTTTGGTTTTTGTATTTTTTCAAGACAGGGTTTCTCTGTGTAGCCCTGGCTGTCCTGGAACTCACTCTGTAGATCAGGCTGGCCTCGAACTCAGAAATCTGCCTGCCTCTGCCTCCCAAGTGCTGGGATTAAAGGCTTGCACCACCACTGTCCAGCAAAAGTTTCCAGTCTTTTATTTTGTCTTTTTTTTCTCTCAGAGCTGAGATCCGAACCCAGGGCCTTGCACTTGCTAGGCAAGCGCTCTACCACTGAGCTAAATTCCCACCCCTCAATCTGGCTTTACTTTCTTTTTTTTTTTCTTCTTTTTCTTTTTTTTTGGGGGGGGGGGGGTCAAGACAGGGTTTCTCTGTGTAGCCCTGGCTGTCCTGGAACTCACTCTGTAGACCAGGCTAGCCTCGAACTCTTGAACTCAGAAATCTGCCTGCCTCTGCCTCCCAAGTGCTGGGATTAAAGGCATGCGCCACCACTGCCCGGCCAATCTGGCTCTTCTTAATCAGCTGCCATGTTGCAGACTAGCCTAGGCATGTGGCCATGAGCGCCAGCAGCGTACCGCCTCTGCTCAGTTCAGGCCATCCACTCAGGCGACCAGAGATGACCTGGGAGATGGTTCTGCCAATCTTCCATGCTGTCTCCACAAAGCTGAGCTGTGCCCAGACCATCCTGCCATCCACACAGGCCCAGTTGGAAATCAGACTTTAATGCTTAAATATTGATCAAAGGCTTTATATATTTTGTAATCCTCAATAACAATATGCCCACATAATTATAGATGTTTCCCAATTAACTAACCTAGATATAAGTTGTTACCCAAAAATGCTCCTGGTACATCTCTGCCTGTCCCTCACCTCACTCCTCCTCTTCCTACTCCTTTTCCTCCCACTTCAGCTCCTCCCAACTTGGGGGAAAAATATCCCACTACATTTTAACTGTTTTTGTTTTTATTGTAAATGGTGGACACACTTATATCTTTATCCTCTAAAACAGCAATCTTCTTAGGATAAATTCCTTCAAGACTAATTACAAGGTTTTATCATCTTTTTCTTTTATGTTCTTTGTATGCACAGTCAGATTGTCTTGCAGGAAAGGATTATCTATTTGACCCAACACTTTAGGAGAGTGCTTTTTAGCACACCAAATCCAAGATATTTTTGGTAAAGCTATTTTCACTATATGACTGGTATAAATACTACCACAGCCTCCTCTTACATTTTACTTCTATGAATGCTAAGAAGTTGACCTGAGGAAATAGAGATATTCGTTTGTTTCTTATTTCCATT
Source organism: Grammomys surdaster (assembly GCF_004785775.1). Lineage (NCBI taxonomy): Eukaryota > Metazoa > Chordata > Mammalia > Rodentia > Muridae > Grammomys > Grammomys surdaster. The sequence goes on from NW_021620862.1 coordinate 1,689,667, forward strand.
TATTTTGCAGAACCCTCTTTGGATTCTCTGTCCATCCTCTTCCATTAGGTTGTTATGGCCTCTTTTCTGAATGAGGTCTCACTATGCAGCTCAAGATGACCTCAAACTCATGCTGCTGCTGCCTCAGTTTCCTCTGGTGCTAGCGTTCCAAGCCTGTCTTAGGATATCCTTTATAAAATAAAAATAAATTATCCTATTTTTAAGTGTGTGTGTGTGTGTGTGTGTGAGTATGTATGTGTAGTGTGGGAGGGGTGTCCACAGAGGCCAAAAGAGTCAGATTCTCTGGCGCTGGAGTTATAGGTGGTTGGGAGCCATCCATTGGTGCTGGAATCAAATTCAAGTCCTCCTTAACTACTGAGACATTTCTCCAGCCCCAGGATGTCCTGATTTCTTTAAATTATTATTTTGTGTGTATGGGTGTTTTGCTTGCATGTATGTCTATACACTCCATGGATATCTGGTACCTGGTGGACCAGAAGAGGAGTCACAGCCCCTGAGAACTGAAGTTATAGAGAGTTGTGAGTCACCATGTGGATTCTGAGAACTGAATTCAGGTATTCTGGAAAAGCAGCCAATTTTATGCTGTTCAGCCATCTCTCAGGCCCAATATTTCCATTCTTGACTCCGATTTTTTTTTCCTTTTTCATGTACATACATGAGTAGGTTTCTTAATATATTAAATGATTATTCTTCTGCTTCTATGAGCTATAAAATATGCATATTTTAAGTATACATTCTAAAATTTACATAAGTCAATATAGTGTGTGTGTGTGTTTTACTACAATATTATAAAGAAAAGAGGACATTAGCCAGATCTGGGAATTTTCTATAACTGTAAATCCACATTCATTCAGAAAGTTTAATGACTTAAAGGCAATTTGTTTGGGCAAAGAAAAAGATTTACTTGGAAAGCTAGCAAAACAAAGATGGAGTAGCTCCCCAACAAAGACCAGCTTCCTTGGGGAAAAATATGGAGGGTCACGGGGTAGTAGTCTGTTTTACCAATGCACCAGGTGCTATGTGTTAATTAGTATTTATATATTAATGGATGTTTGGGGTTCTATAAGTCTAAAGTAACCCAACAGAAAATACCAACGTGTGTGTTTTGAGTTCCTTTCCCCGAGAGTGACTAATTCGTCACTGAATTGTTAGGACATTAAAGGTGAACCCAGAGAGCAGGGAGGCTCGTAGATGGTACCTTTACCTGGAGGGCAAGAAAGAGAAAAGCTTTTTTTCAAAGGACATGGATGGGGATGATTCTTATTTTACACTTAGATAGCTTCAGTCAGAGGAGTCTGCTGGGGCAAAGACAGTGAGAGGCTAAATTATGTACAGTCCGGCTGTGTGGCTTCTAAAAAGTAAAAAGTTCATTAAGAGGAAGTAAAACTACAGGGTTTCTTTCCTTGATAACATTAGGAAATGTGACCCTAGCCAGGCAGTGGTGGCGCACGCCTTTAATCCCAGCACTTGGGAGGCAGAGGCACGCGGATTTCTGAGTTCGAGGCCAGCCTGGTCTACAGAATGAGTTCCAGGACAGCCAGGGCTACACAGAGAAACCCTGTCTCGAAAAACCAAAAAAAAAAAAAAAAAAAAAAAGGAAATGTGACCCAAGACAGCCATCAATATGCAGGGTTTAATGTCTGTGAACCATAAGGTTCATTTTGTTGTTTAGTTATAAAGATAACATTTCCCAACTAGTATCAGGGATAAGGCCAGATAATGGATAAAGTGGGTAAGAGCCGACTATAATCATACTATTGCAATATGAACTCCTTGTAGAAAACTCAACTTCTATTTGCATAGAGGTGAGGACGTTTCGGAGACGAAAAACTGTGGGGTTAGCCTGGAACTAAGCAACTATGAGCCGCGCTCTTTTCCAAGTTTAAAACAAGTTTGACCCCAAGTTGGGAGTTCTTTAGAATGAATGTACCTGGATCCGACGGCTTGGTCATAGGAGAACTACAACTCCCAGCAGTACCGGCGAAAACAACTTCCGGAGCGAGGGTCTCACTCACACCCGCCTCACCACCACCCCATTTCTCTCACGGACAAGCAGACATTTCGGTTCTAGCTTCACTGAGTTCGAGCTGGCATTGGCCACTGGTGGCGGAGTTTCTACTTTGCAAAGAAGGGCTCAGGACCCGGATAGGAGGAAGATCGGGTCATAGAAAGCGAGAGGGGGAGGCTATGGCTCAGGACGTCAATAGACGTCATGTCCGCTGGGCGGGGCCTATCGATCCCGCGCAAATTGAAGGTTGCATGGCTGCCCTTGCAGCTGCATCAGCTCGCGGGTATTCTGAATCCCAGGTGAGCGAGCCCCTATGCGGGCGACGGGGCGGTCCCTAGAGGAGCGGGCTGTGTGGAGGAAAGTGAGGTCCCCACTGCTCCGATCTATATGTACTCTGCCCCTCGGCGCGAGATCCGGATCTCCGGGAAGTGGGCGGGAGTGTGGGGCGCGCGGTGGACGTCCATAGGCAACTGCCTTGGCATCCAGGTCTCCCGCTTTCGGCAGAGGCGGGCTGACGAGTGTCCTTACCCCCACTTATATCTAGCGACGAATTTCCTTTGTATGTGCCCTTTCATATGCAGGTTTGAAGAGCCACGGCACCTGGAATGGGCTTGCATGCCATGCCTGTTCGTTCGGGAGACAGGACTAAGTTGAAGCCGCTGCTGCTGTTACCTCGGGTGCTACCTGCGACCTTCTGGTGTTGATGCGCCACATGGCGCTCAGTCACTCCTGTACTAAAGAGGAAATTATTTATTCGAGAATTACTTGGCCTAGAAGAAACTTACAGACATTTCTCTAAATGTAATTATCTCCTTTTTTCCCTCAGCATCCATAAAACCACGTTTTAGAGACGTTGTCTTTTAAACGTAGTAGACTTGCTTTACACAGACCCACCCGCATCCAAATTCTGATGTTTAAAATTAAGAATTCATAGCCGGGTGGTGGTGGCGCACACCTTTAATCCCAGCACTTGGGAGGCAAAGGCAGGTGGATTTCTGAGTTTGAGGCCAGCCTTGTCAACAAAGTGAATTCCAGGACAGCCAGGGCTACACAGAGAAACCCTGTCTCGAAAAACCAAAAAAAAAAAAAAAAAAAAAAAAAAGAATTCATGCCTTGTCTAGGGAATCATAGTTAATGGGCATGGCCTTAAAAGTAAATGAACCTGTCAAGTTTCAGGACTGCTAGCCAAGAACATTGCCACTTTCTTCTAGTGTCAAGAGGGCACCTCTGGGCTTCTGATCCCTTAGTCTTTAAGAACATGATCTTTAGTCTGTTGAGTCAGGTGCCTGTCACTGTGACTCTACAACTGAGAGAGAGAAAGGGAGAGGGAGAGGAGGGAGAGAGGAAGAGAAGGCTAAGAGTGGAAAATCTCAGGAAGCTCAGCTTAAAGCCCAACTAGCCTGCATGTGCAGCTCAAACAACTAAGACTATCTCAAACAAAGGAGAGAAAAAAAAAAAAGACTGTCTCAAACAAGATGAACTGCCATTCACATCACACATGCCATCATACACACAAAGAATAATTACAGTGGGTAAGAGCCTTTCCTCTTGCAAACATGAGGGTGTACATTAGAACACACACACACACCATTAAAACCCTGGGTGCCTGTGCCTGCTGGTAAACCCAGCGGTTGGGAGGCAGAGATGGCAGATCCCAAGAACTCATTCCTAGCTAGTTCAATAACACCTTGCCTCAAGGTGATAGACAGGGAGCAATAGAGAAAGACACTCCATGCCTTGCTCTGGTCTCTGCATACACACACCCCCAACACAAGACACAAAAACTTGATCATGGATAGAAATACCTGTACTGGGAACTGCCAAGCAGCTGCTGGAGGGTGGGGAGGGTTAATTGCTTTGAAAGGGCTGACATCTCCAGGACTTCCATGTAAGGAGCTAGAAGGGAATGGGAATTATGTGAATTTTTTTTCCCTTGAAGCTGTTTTGCACAGCAAACACGTGTGGCATTGGGATAGCCTTCAGTGAATCTGGTGAAATTGCCCCTAGATGCCACCATGGCTTTACCAGAGTATTGTTTGCAGTAAGCCATTCTGATGTTGTAGAATTGCAGTCATGTAAAAGCACAGATTTGTTTCCATAATTAATTCTGGTTACTTTTCAGTTGAAATGTCTGTCTCTAAACTTCACTAAACTTTGGATGTGGCCCTTTAATATAGGGGTGAATATGGTATCATAGCATGCAGTTTTATAGGTTCATAATACTGTCACTGAAAGGAGAAACTCAAAGCTTTAATGCCTCATTCCAAGTGCCTAGGACTGTTAAGAGCTGAGAGCGCATGTTGGGATTGTAAGTATGAAAGCATTTTGGAAGGAATAACCACTAAGGAATCCTGCAGTGGTGTTCAGGTTAGTGTGGTGATTAATGAAGTTCTCAGCTACAGAAGTTGCCAGAGGGAAGGCCAGACATTAGCTAAATGTTAGTTTCAGTGCCAGATTCCAGGCTGAATTTCTAAAGCTTTTTGGTAAACAAGCCTTGCTTTAATGTTGCTGTTTTCCGTTTTTCCTTTTGTATCATGTAGTTAAGTTGGCACTATGGGGATTCAAGGGTTACTTCAGTTCATCAAAGAAGCTTCTGAACCCATCAATGTGAAGAAGTACAAAGGACAGGCAGTAGCTGTGGACACCTATTGTTGGCTTCACAAAGGAGCTATTGCTTGTGCTGAAAAGCTAGCTAAAGGGGAACCTACAGATAGGTAAGTTTGGAATATGTGTCAGTTTAAGAACTAGAATGATATGCTTTTTGTTTTTGAGACAGTCCCTGGTATTTCAGGCTGGCCTGGAATTTGCTATAGCCAAGGATGACCTTGGACCTCCGATTCTCTTCCTGAAGTCCTACCCGTTGTGCCACCAATGCCCAGCTTCCTGTATGCTAGGGACTGAGCCTAGGGTTTCATGAGTGCTTAGCAAACACGTCTATGAACTGGTCTACATCCCCAGCATCTCAGTCCTTTTTTATTTTTCATCTTTGTTTCTCCAGTCATTGTTTCATTAAATACTAGCATTTATTAAGGACATATGTTTAGAACATTGCCAGACTTCCTTCTGTGGTGCAGATCTGATGTTCGGCTTAATAAGAAGCCAGAATGGCAAGATACAGACAGGCAAAGATCAAATATTATCTCCTGAAAAAATGGGATTTTTTTTCCCTCCTGTCCCCAAGCTCCCAGAATAACAATTCTGAGACTCTATAATTATGTTTACAAATACCTTGGCCATAAGCTTTGGCTGTGCTCTGACTAACTCATATCATCCAGTTGTTCTACCGAGTCCTGCCGAGAGGCTGATTACTTCTATTCATCTCATGCTTCTGCCCTTCTCCTAGCCGAATCCCCCATTCCTGTCCCCAAATCCTTGCTTCCTCTGGGAACTCCCACCTTCTTTTTCCTGCTTCTAGATTTCCCTTTTTCTGATATAGACCAATCAGTTTTGATAGGTGAAGCTTCCAAACAAATATAAGATTCCTTCTACATATTCCCCTTTAGTCTAATAAAAGGCTCTTTCTCTTACAATAATATACTACATATAGTAACAATTATGAAAACTATCAGGTAAGAATTACATTCACAAAGCCCAGTTCATATGTATTTGGTAGTTTTGGAGAAAGTATTCTATAAACTACCCTATCTTGGTGAGTTTAAAATTCTGTACCTAAATCATCATAACTTGTATTACTAAGCTAAAAATATCTTCTTAGACCTTAAAACATTTTATTAAATCTTAAACAACTTAAGCTTAATTGTGAAACTATGACCATCTTGTCCTCAACCCCATCAGAGACCTGAGAAAGAATAAATATTTGAGTGTTCAGGAAGTGCAGAGCAAGCAGCTTTCACAGCTTTAGAAATGGCAGAGAAAGCTGGCTACCTGACTGTCCCTAAAAATCGTCTCTCTAACGTTGGAGCATCCATCATCAGCCTTCTGGCCCAGAATATCCGACAGACTTTTTGTGAGCAGGAATTATGAAGGACTTGCCTACCTTGTCCTTGCAAAGCTTGGCAGTTGACTTCCCTGTGTCCCATTTGTCCATTTGGGGCAGAATTCTGTCTGCAATTGAGGCAGCAGACCTGTATCTTGTTTGAAAACCAAAGTGCCTGATTTCCTGTGTCCAGACCTTTTGGCTGAAGTCTGAATCTAGTGTAATAATCTTGCATCATATGTCCAGTGGTGGATGCCATTTGTAAAAGTGGAGGTTTTTTCCCTCTTGTCCTCAAGCTTCCAGAATGATGTTTATTTGACAGGAAGCTTTCAAACAAGCATAAGAGACTTCTTCTACAATCTCCTTTATTCTTTGCTCAAGAGAAGCTTTTGTTTTTCCTCTAAGGTCAACTTTTTAACAGTGTTTTCAGAATCCATGATTCTGCAGCACACTGCTAATCTGTTAGCAAATAATTCAGAGGTACAGTATAGTATGTTCTGGTCAAAAATGGTGGGTCCTGTTGACACCCAGTCTGAATTCAGTGACCTCATTCTAGGAAGGTTCACATGTATTCATATATAAAATCATGCTGGCTTTACCTCCCCTACCTCCTTTGTACATATATATTTATTTTTATTTTCTGAAAAATAAAGCTGTATTATTTTAGCTTTTCAAAAAGAAAACCCACGTTTTTTGTTAACTACTTTCTATGTTTGATTTTGTATTTTTGAGACAGAGTTTTGTGTAATCCAGGTGGCCTCAACCCTACATTTTAGCCCAGGATGACCCTCTGCTTTCTAAGTTCTGGACTTATGGGGCTGTACTGCTACAAGACTACACCAGATGTCTTAGTTACTTTTCTGTTGCTATAATATAACACCATGACCATCTTGGCAAGGATCGTGGCTGAAGGCAGCCAAGGACAGGAATGGTACTGGAGCAGTAGCTAAGAGCTTAAATCTTGAGCCGTAAGCATGAGGCAAAGAGAGCTAACAGAGTGACATGCTGTGGCTTTTAAATCCTCAAAGCCTGCTCATAACCCTTCCCAAATAGTGCTACCAACTGGAGACCAAGCATTCAGACATGAACCATTCTCATTAAATCACAACTGGCTGTATTTGAATGGTTCCTTAACCAAGAAAACTTAGTTTCTAGTTTCGGATATACTTCTTTTTTTTTTTTTTTTTTTTTAAAACCAAAATGCTTAATATCTGCTATGGATTTAAAATTTCCCCTGACAACTTAGAAGTCATATTTGGTACAATTAATTGCTTTACTTTGTCTTCCTGCCTTTGGTTTGAAAGGTGAGCTTAAGTGCCATTATATCCTGGCTGTGGGGACAGTAATGGCAGGATGCACTACATCCTCCCTCAGGAGCTCAGTATTCAGCCTCTTTCCCAGATTCTGTCTGCATGTTGGCCGAGCTTACACTCTGCTGTGGAATGTTGTGAAAACCAGACACTTTGAACACCATGTTGTTCAACACTAACCAGGAGATCACTAGTCCTGAGAGACATTCTTGGCAGGGTGTACAATAATTGTACAGGGTAAATAATACTGTCAAATCTCTTGGGTGTAATAAGGTGTTATGGAAGAAGTCAAGTGTTTGCTGTATTCTTAAAACTTTTCAATAGATTTGAGATGTTTCAAACCACATTTTTAAATAAAAGAGTAAAAGGTATTTGGAACAACAATAAAATGTGAGGATCAAAGGACATCAAAGCCTTTTACTTTACAGTTGAGAAAGGCCTACGAATCTGATTACTTCCTGACTACCTTTTGGAAAGTTTAATATCAAAAAAAAAAATTTGAGACTCAAAGCACACAAATGCTTTTTCCCTTTTATTCCCGTAGGTATGTAGGATTTTGTATGAAGTTCGTTAATATGCTGCTGTCTTATGGGGTCAAACCGATTCTCGTATTTGACGGTTGTACTCTACCTTCGAAGAAGGAAGTGGAGCGGTCTAGAAGAGAGTGAGTGACTTCCTACTAACATCTGGCTAATCTGTGGGAAGGTCAGATGCTGTAGGCCATATGATACCCAATTTCTAAAGCCTTAATTTTGTGTATAGCATGGTAGATCAACAGATTCCCTTAAGTGTTGTGTTTGTGTTGCACTGTTATCACGTGTTATAACCAGTAGTAGCAGTAGTAGTAGCAGCAGCAGCAGTAGTAATAACAACCACCTCGTTTACTCTGGTCTGGGCTGATATGCCCACAGATCTGAAGTACAGTTTCAGAGGAATTCAACTCTTTTAGCAAAGTTACTATAGTTGCTGTCTTATTATTGTTTCTTGAGTCTGCCCATAAGTACTTCTTTATATGTAGTCGTGTTTTCCCTTTCAGGAGACGTCAAAGCAACCTTCTTAAAGGGAAGCAGCTTCTTCGAGAGGGGAAGGTGTCAGAAGCCCGAGACTGCTTCACTCGCTCTGTCAACATTACACATGCCATGGCCCACAAAGTAATCAAAGTGAGTTAGTCAGAAACAACACAACCACAAGAACAAATGGTTAGCTCACTTGAGCTCTTGTAAGTCGTTTGTTAATGAGACAGCAAGGAAAGCAGGGGGGGAAATTGTTGTCAAGTAAAGGGCAGATGTCAAAGAGAGAGGAGGGCAGGGTGGTAAGTGATACTCCCTTCTCCCGCTGCCTTGCATGTATGCACTGCATTGGGATATTGTGTGTGGATATGACGGATTCCCATGGTTTCTTATGCCACTGTGGTCACATCTGTTTAACCATCAACTCGAGTTGTTTTTTGTTTTTTAAGTTGTGTGTGGTGTGTGTATGAGCGGTAGGTAGGCATGCATATTCCACAGATTGCAGGGAGGTCAGAGGACAGCATTGGCTGTCAGTCCTTCTTCTCCCAGCCTGTGTGAGGCAGGGCTCTGTTACTGATCAGTGTTTATCCATAGCTGGCCAGCGAGCTTCCAAGGATTCTCCTCGCTCACCTTCCATTGTGTTGTAGTAGTGCTGGAAAAAGACATAGGCTCTGTTATACTCAACATTTTTATGGGTTCTAGAATCAGAACTAAGATCTTCATAATCGTGTGACAAGTCTGCTATAACTATAACTGGATTAAAGCACTCCTGAGATCAGGGTGAAATATAAGTCAAAGTAGAAAGATTCTGCTTAAAAGGAAATGTTATTTTGGAAAGTTGTATTCACCTGTGACTGGAGGCCTGTTCTGCCCTTCAGTGTTGTTCTGGCGGTGTGCTGCTGCTCACTGTGGTCTCTCTCTCCCAGGCTGCTCGAGCTCTGGGCGTGGACTGCCTCGTGGCTCCGTACGAGGCTGATGCTCAGCTGGCCTATCTTAGCAAGGCTGGCCTTGTGCAAGCTGTCATCACAGAGGACTCTGACCTCCTCGCATTTGGCTGTAAGAAGGTATTGCACTGCAGCTGTTAACACGTGGTGCAGTGGTGGGGAGGATTGTGGGTGTTCAGGAGCTAAAAACTTCCTCTCCTGGAATACTTGTTTAATGCCTGTGATTTACGTTTTATGTTTTTGTTTTTTGTTTTAAATAGCGTTCATTTTTGGTTTTGCTAATTGATGCTTTAGGCTCTGTGCTCCTTCAGGTTGAAGAGCTCTCTTTTATCGTTGAAGGTTTGGTTTGGTTTGCATTTTTCGGGTGCTGGTGATCAAACCCAGGGCTTTATGCGTGCCAGACAAGTGTGTACCATAAGCTACATCCAGCCTATGGATTCTTTAGTGTTTAGCTCATCTCTTGGTTGACTCTGCATATGTGGTTCTGACTGCTAGACAAGTACTCCTTACCACTGACCTACAGCCCTCTTTACTCTGTACTCTGCCCAACCTGGGCTCAGACCCACACTGGAACCTGGCAAGCCTTGAACTGCTTGAACTCGCCTTCCTTCCCAGTCCAGGCTACCAGCTTTACTTTTTAATATTAATAACACAGTCCTTGAATTTTTTATTTGGTTTGGTAAACTTAATAGGTTTGGTAAATTTATCCATAACTGGGATATTACTCAGTTATTTAGAAATAATGTATGTATAAATGAATTTAATGGTAAACTTCATAATGATCTATTAAGCAGGGATTAAGATATAAAGCCATACCTTTTAATAACAATTATAATATGTCTATGCATCTTCAGAGATTGCTTGCAAGATGGTCATCAAAATATTACAGTGGGTGACAGATAAATGAGGTGTGGACAATTTCAGGTTCTTTTAAATTTCCGTATATCCTGCAATGAGCATATATTTCCTCAATAGCAAAAATCAAAGGTTGACCACTTTAGAATGTAAAAGAAGGTAAGAAGAGGAGATACTTGTACTTAGGGTTGCAGTGCAGAGCCCTAATGATTCCTTGGAATTACTGTTGTGACTTAGATAATGGTGATAAAGGTGCCTTTCTGGGCAGTGACCATTTCTCCTCTGTGTGAAGGTGATTTTAAAAATGGATCAGTTTGGAAATGGATTGGAAGTTGACCAGGCACGGCTAGGCATGTGCAAGCAGCTTGGGGATGTATTCACGGAGGAGAAGTTCCGGTACATGTGTATTCTGTCAGGCTGTGACTACCTCGCTTCCCTTCGAGGGATTGGCTTAGCAAAGGCCTGCAAAGTACTGAGACTGGCCAATAACCCTGATATCGTAAAGGTAGGAAACACCTTCGCTTTATGAATCAGCAGTTCGATCGCAGGAGTTCAAATGGGCCTCAAATACCATGTCTTTAGCGTGTGCGTGTTACAGAAGGGAGAAAGTGACTAAAGATGAGGACTTTGACTCCTGGGACCTACTACTTGGGAGTGGTTCTCAGACTTTCTGCTCTAATAGTTTTGTGTGGTAGGAATTTCTCTTTCTGTGGATTATAGCTATCAGTATACTGAATTAGAAACCTAAGCAAACATGTGACTATTAATTCACGGAAGTTAAGCGAAAAGCTGTTTATATGTTAATAGAAATCACAAACCCAGCACTCTGACCTCTTTCCTTCATCGTCTCAAACCCCACCCCAAACCCAGAAAAAGATGTTTTGAGAAAAGGTTGTTTTCTAGATTGAATGGACTTTAAAAACTAGAAGTGTATACTTGACATAAGCTGGGTGCTTGGCATTTGTATGAGCAGTGCAAAATTGATTATGAGACCAGAGCTTTGAGTGATGTGGCATGGCTGTGTTTTCTTTGTTAAGTCTTGTTAGTGCAGACAAAAGCTGTTGGGTTTGCCCCTCACTTTCCAGTGCCAGGTGTGGGGGTATTCCCTGTGCTCCTGTCTTCAGCTTTACATGTACTATTGTTATATCTGTTGTTAGGTTATCAAGAAAATTGGGCATTATCTCAAGATGAATATAACGGTGCCAGAGGATTACATCGCAGGATTTATTCGCGCCAACAATACTTTCCTCTACCAGCTAGTGTTCGACCCCATCCAAAGGAAGCTCGTCCCTCTGAATGCCTACGGAGATGACGTCAATCCTGAAACACTGTCTTATGCTGGGCAGTATCCTTTCTGAGTCATGTGGTTGAACTTTTCACCTACTCTGTTAATGTTATTGGTAGTAGTGAGACTTTAGTGAAAATGAAAGACAGAAGAACTTGGAAATCGGTTTTATTTTTCATGGGGCAGATCGTACTATTTTTCCTATCTTCGAAAAACTATGTTAGTAAAAAGTCTTGGAGTGTAAACCCAAGGCTTGTCTGTAGTGACGAGTGTTTGCTCCAGTGGAATTGACAGCCTCCACAGCAGGTCAGGTGCTGTGAGTAAGCATCAGAGGTCTCACTCGAGAACTGCTGAGGCAAACCTGATTCCTTTGGAGGGTTTCTACTACACTAGGCACAGTCCCTCTTCCAGGGTCACTGGTCTCCAGTACTCAGGCAGCTGCAGAATCCTGACTCTCTTAGGTAGTGGCTGGAACTTTTTCTGTATCTCTCTGGAAATGGGGGAGTGGAGGGCAGGTGGGGATTGGCTCAGGCGTCCCTTCAAGAAGATGGGTAGGTCCTGCAGGGACACAGGCCAGCAACCTTGCCTCTTGATTCAGTGGTGCTGATGTGAGCAGTAAGTGGGATCTATGTACATCGTTAACCTTGAAGATTCTCTGATAATAGAGCATTTTCATATCTTAGTGCAGTATGATTTGGTTGCCTATTAATTTTTCCTTAACCTTACCAACCTAGGTATGTCGATGATTCCATAGCTCTTCAAATAGCACTTGGAAATAGAGATATAAATACTTTTGAGCAGATTGATGACTACAGTCCAGACACTATGGTAACATTTAACAATTGTTATATCAAAGCATGTTTTAGTTTTGTCACAAGAACTTTGAGACAGGTCTTTCTTTGCTCAGCAGCTGTGAAGTACTTCTGTACTCAGTGCTATGCAGAGTGTGCATGAAAATGACTTCATCTGGTGTGGCAGGCGTCTGTAATCCCAGGACTGGGGACCCTGAGACAGGAGAATTGTCACAAGTTCAAGGTTAGCTTGGGCTATACAGTGAGATCTTGTCTTTATGGTTTTGTTTTAAGACAGATTCTCAATATAAAGTCCTGTTGAGAAACTCATGTAGAACAGAATGGCCCTGAACTCACGGTCTCCTGGGTACTGGGATTAAAGTTGTACACCACCACATATAGCCAGTTACTTTTCAAAAATGATTAACTTGATCCTAGAGAAATTATCTTTTAAAATACAGGTGTATTCGTTTTTTAATACTAGAAACTGACTACATGATATTTTTAAGACGAGCATAGGATACGTTCAGCACTTTTTGTCTCATCTTACATCATTCAGACTCTGTGGTACTTGGCATTGTTGAAAATCCAAAACATGACCCTTGAGTACAAACTGTCTTAGACCAATTCGTGAAATACTCAGTGAGCTCTCCCTCCATGTGTGTTTGAACTCTTCACTGCTGTTTTTGTTGTATATACTCCTTGCAGCCAGGTGTCCTGTTAGCATCTGCCACCTCTTCAGGGCATGTTTATTTCTTCAATAAGTTCTTTTTGCTTCTGTAATTTCTTTCCTTCTTTGATAACGCCATGTATGTATACAGAGTTAAATCATTTATGCACAGAACCTGTATTAGTTTATCTTATTGTTGGGAGTCATTACTGAGGTGAGAGTCTGGAAAGAGTTGTATTTACACATCTGAATTAGCAATTCAATAATTTCACCAGGAGTGTGATGCTGAAGGTGTTTGTCTTAAACCCACACAGATCATTGCACTGACTCTGTAGGGTCTGAGCTGCTAAGATGGCTAGGATTCAAAAACCCAGATCTGTTGCCTCATCCTTTTTATAGAGAAGTTAGTTATCCAGCAAACTATTTCATCTAAAGTGTGGATTTCCTAGTCTTTTCTTTTTCCTTGCTTATTTCTTTTTCTCAGTAAATGCACCTGTGTGATTTAACTCCAAGAGTCATACTGGTGAGGCTGTTTTTCTGTTCTCAAGCCTTAAGTTAATCTTCCTTGGCAATTCTCAGAGCATGTTTTGAATGTTATGTTTTTGTTTTCCCTTTTTCTTTCAGCAAAAAAGATTTTTTGGTTTTAGAACATTTGGAAATTGGTTATGTGACGTTCATACTTCAAGATTTTCTGTTTTGTTTTTGTGTTTTGAGACTGGATCTCTCTACATAGCTCTAGCTGTTCTGGAATTCACTGTACAGAACTCAGATCTGTCTGCCTCTGCCTCCCAAGTGCTGGGATTAAAGATGTGTGCCACCACTTGGCCCAATTTTCTGTCTTAACTTTTTGGTCTTGGCTGCCTTTGTCTATTGTAATAGCATCATTTTTAGCAGTCTTCTGTAACAGTTGTAATCATAAATCTTATCAGTGAATCCGTTACCTTGTGGGTATTAACTGGCTTAAACGCTTTCTCCAAAGTTTTATGTAAGATTCAATGTCTTCAAGAACAGCTTTCTCTTTTTCAGCATGGTACCAAGGGAGTCTGATTAAAAACTATAACTTTTAAACCTAGATTATTCTGGTTTGAACTTAACAGATTTTTATCCTGGCTTGCGAGCTTATGGTTGTAATCCCAGCACTTGGGAGACTGAGGCAGGAGGATCAGTTCAGCTAGCCTAGATTACGAGAGACTCTGTCTCAAACAAATAATTAAAATTAAACAACTTTCAAGCTGGAGAGGTGGCTTAGCAGTTAAGAACACTGATTGTTCTTCCAGAGGTCTTGACTTCAATTCCCAGCAACCACATGGTGACTTGCAACCAGCTATAATGGGATCTAATACCCTGCTCTCTTCTGGTGTATTGAAGAGAGCGACAGTGTATCATATACATAAAATAAATAAATCTTAAAATGATAATAATAATAATAAAATTAAACAGATTTCTGAATAAGGTGGGTGACTGCTTTGAACACATGCCTTTGTGTCCCAGTGCCATTTAAAGGCTGTGCAGTGATCATGTGTCATGGGGCCATTGCTGAAGTGATGCTCAGACTTTAAGGATGCTCTTTCTTTGCTGGCCTCGTTGAGTTTCTACTTAAGAATATTTAGGTTTTGTGTCTTAGAAATGAACCATTTGACTCCTGTTAGAAGACAGACCTAGGAACTTAACATATATTCAAGAGAGAAGGGTAAGGTTAGCAGAAGAAAGACAAAAGTATTAGAGCTAAGACCATCAGATCCCTTCCCTGGCTCTGTTCCTTTTTGCTCTCCTACCAGGCCCCTCACATACTAGACAAGTACTGCATCATTGAGCCATTTTTAATTTGAAATAAAATAATCAGTGCTCAAGAAGTCACCCAGACTGGGCCTAAACTCACTGTAACCTAGGTAGCCTTTCAATTTTCAATTCTCCTGCCTCACCAGGCCAGTCTCAAAAGTTTTTCTTTTGAACAGTAATTGAACATTACTGTAAGCAGACACAGAAGGAAATGGTCATTTCTCCTGTTCAAGTAGCCTTTTTCGTTGTTCTTTTCTAGCCAGCCTACTCAAGAAGCCATAGCTGGGATGACAAAGCACATCAGAAGTCACCTGTTGCCAATAGCATTTGGCACAAGAATTATTGTCCTAGACTTGAGGTGAATAGTGTTTCCCATGCTCCTCAGTTGAAGGAAAATCCAACTACTGTGGGCCTTAAACAAGTGATTAGTACTAAAGGGTTAAACCTTACGAGGAAGTCTTGCGTGTTGAAGAGACCAAGAAATGGTATGTATGTATGTATGTATGTATGTATGTATGTCATGGTTTCCAAATGTTGGTGGTGTTTGGTCAGATCTAAGAAGTCTTTTCCAAGCCTGGGTCACTGCACTTTCCTTGACTTAGCCTGCTAGCTTTGCCCTTGTGACTCTTCTGTTTAGAGCTGATGTAGACAGACAGATGGTGGACTGTGAGACTCCAGGCTCCTTAACTTGCATATGGCAATGCTGTTGTCAGTGCTGTTGGCCCCAGAGTTTCCCTTTTTTCATGTAGCTGCCTTGCACCTGTTACAGGAAATACCTAACCATGCAGTGCATCCTGGCTGGGCGCTCACTCCCTGCTCCTCCTGTTAGACACACTTTTCTTACTGTAGTTCAGCACATCTTAAAGTCAGGTAGTGTAAATCCTTGGAGTTGGCTCTGCTTTTCAAAAGTTACTTTTTCCTGTTGGAGGTGCTTTCTGGTTTTGTGTAACTTAGGATTCACTTGCCAACTTGTCTTTTTAAAAAGAGCTATGGGGCTGGGTGGTGGTGGCACACTCCTTCAGTGCCAGGACCTGGGAGGAGACAGATGGAACTCTCAAGGCCAACCTGGTCTAAAGAGCAAGTTTAAGGGCAGCCAGGGCTATACAGATAAACTGAGAAACCCTGTCTTAGAAAGGAAAAACTGTGGTCTGCCATTGGCTGTGCCATGTGTGCTCCACTTTATCCCTCAGGGTGTCCAGGCACCCTGCACACCAGGCTGAAAGGATAACACAGAGCCCCTTCCGGAGGATTCTGATCTGGTGGGAGGGGGAGGAGCTTGTACGCATACACTATTCAGGATGAACGTGGGCTATATATGAACCTTGGAGAGTGGGAAGCAGTTCTTCTTAGGGTAACGTTTTATTGGCTGGAGTTTAAAGTAGTGTGAATGCCTCCTTTATATGGAGAGACATTCTAGGAATCCCAGGTACTGTCTGGGTGGGTTCTTATGGGCGGGGGTGGGGGTGGGGAGAGCAGTTAAACTTTTGAATTTACCAAAGACTATCTGACATTCCTCAGGTAAAACATTGGGGTCAGACTTCCCAGATTTGGCAGAGAAGAGAAAGCCTTGCTAAGAAAAAGGAGTCCTGTATTTTTGTACTGCGTTCAGAGGAGCTATCCAGACAAGATAGACTACAACCTTAGTAGCAGGGTACAAAAGAAAAAAAAATACTATGGTGATTTAACTAAATAATTTAGAGTAAATAGCATATTAATAGTGACTCTGTTTATTGAAGACTTCAGAGATCTCGTGTTCTGTGTAAAGATGTTGAAAATCACTTGTCAAGTTTATTATATTTTTGGATTTTTTTATCCTCCTGAAGATGATAATTTCAGTTTCTAATTGATGCCAGTATATAGAAATACAGCTGATTTATTTTTATTTACTGTTATTGTATGTGTGGAGGAGTGCAGTTTTGCCACTATGCACCCACCACTGGGGTCAGAGGACAACTCCATCTCTCTTTCCAGCTTTACATGAGTTCCAGGTGTCTAACTCAGCTCATCAGGTTTGCACAGCAAATACCACCAAGCCGTCACCAGCTCGTCTGAGCTTAGCTTGAGTTTCTCCAGTTGCCACTGGAGCCGAGTGCTGTGACATTTTAAACTTCCATGTAGATTGTTGAAACTGTGGCCCCTGTGTCTTATATTTTCATTATATTGTTCGTGTTCGTGTATGAAATAGTTGGGTGAATTAGAGAAAGTCCAGGAATCTGGAGTTCCAGACTCAGTCTCTTAGGGTGTACAACCTCACTGCAGATCCTTGTCCTGAGGTAACAGGAGCTGTCACTGGGACACTGTGAGACACCAGGCGTCCCAGCTAGCTGCACTTCAAGTCCTCTGCACTGTTGTATTCTTGCTTTCCTAGGCTGTCACCTTTGTATTCTACATTTGATCCCACAGCCTTTTTTGGACTCATGGCTTGGTAATAAAGAGCCAAGCTAGAACACAGTCACACTTCTCTCAGAAACGACAACAGTAAATGATTGCTGGTTTTATTGGAGCATTAAAAACTTTCAAACATTAATCATAGCTTTATATATAAGTTGCCCTCCAATTTTTTTCAACACTTAAATAAAAATATAGTCATTCAGAATCCATTATGCCCAGAAATCTTCTTTTTTTTTTTTTTTTTTTTTTTTTGCTTTTTCGAGACAGGGTTTCTCTGTGTAGCCCTGGCTGTCCTGGAACTCACTCTGTAGACCAGGCTAGCCTTGAACTCTTGAACTCAGAAATCCGCCTGCCTCTGCCTCCCAAGTGCTGGGATTAAAGGCGTCCGCTACCACCGCCCGGCCGGAAATCTTCTGATTAGTATAATTTCATATGAAATCATACATATAATTGACATTAAATGTTAACCAATTTGGAAAATGGTAAAATACAGCTAAGATAATAATTTTTTCAGTTCTTTTATACGAGGTGTAGCTTTCAAAAACCAAAACTGGGCTAAATGTGTGGGTCTGTGTGGGGTCCTTGCTCAGCACGTGCAGAAGAAAGAGCACGATTTGCCTTTAGGGCAGCAGGACTTGAGGTGTAACATCCAAGGCAAATAGCCAGAAAGGGATTCACCCTGTGCCTCTGTTGTTGTTTAGAAGCGCTGTGTGAAGATGACCTGCTGAGCCAGTATTCATCATTTACAAAGAAGATCAAGGAAAATGGCTGTGGGGATGGCACATCGCCTAACTCTTCTGAAATGTCCGTGCCCTGCCCTGATGCTGGGACTGCTCACAAGACAGATGCACACACCCCGTCTAAGACGAGGAATAAATTCTCAACGTTCTTACAGAGGAGGAATGAAGAAAGTGGTGCAGTCATAGTTCCAGGGACCAGAAGCAGGTATAGCAGCTTCAGGGCACCGTCTGAGCTACGGGTATGGAAGCTAGGTGCATCACTGTTTGCAGAAGCCTGCTACATGCTGGCTTCCTTAGATGTCTTATATCTCAGTTACTGTTGCTGTTACTGCAACAAAAATGCCTGACAAAAGTTACTTAACAGAAGGAAAGGTTTGTCTTAGATCAAATTTCAAGAATGTCTCATGTCTGTGAGAAGAAGCAGGAGGTAGTTGGTCACATTGTACTTACAGTCAGGAAGAAGAAAACTATGGATGCCTGCCCAGTCTTTTGGTTCAGAACTCTAGCCCATGAAATATTGCCACCTACATGTAGGGTTAAGTCTGCAGATTCTCGGGCCTGCTGGAGACTCCTTCCTTAGGTGATCTTAGTCACTAGACAGTAGTTCAGATCAGAATGCATTGCTGTTCCCTTCCACATCTGTTAGTTCTGTGATGTTCCACTCAGAAAAAGTGTGAAATGACTGCAGTTCCTGCAAATACATACTGTAGGTGGATTCTGTAGCTTTAGGGTTCTCTTTTCCTTCTGATGTTTCTCCTTTTATAGTGTTTTGAGGCCCTGATCTGTCTTATCTTTATTAATGTTAATATTTTTCCTACAAATAGTTCAGTTTATCTGTTAAGATCTAGAAATATAGTAAACAACACCGTAGACTAATTGGGGAAGAGCAGCTATGAACTGAGGCAGGGGATTTGGGTTTGGTTTTTGTTTTGTTTAACTCTGTACTTGATGGAGAATTATGTAGAAAGACTAGGCTTATGTTAAACTTAGGGATCCCCCTGTCTCTTATCTTCCAAATATAAGGATTAAAGAATCTTGGGCTCTGTGTTACTATGTAAACAAGTTTCTAAAAATGTACTAGTTGGCCAGGCGGTTGTGGTGCACGCCTTTAATCCCAGCACTTGGGAGGCAGAGGCAGACGGATTTCTGAGTTCGAGGCCAGTGTGGTCTGCAGAGTGAGTTCCAGGACAGCCAGGGCTACACAGAGAAACCCTGTCACGAAAAACCAAAACCAAAGAAAAAAGTACTAGTTATTACATATATATGAATGAATGCATGCCTTATCCTGGCATGGTGGCACAAGTTTTTAATCCTAGTACTCGGGAGGCAGATCTGAATTTGAGCCCACCCTATTTATATAGTGAGTTCCATCCAGGGCACCCAGAGCTGTGTAGAGAGACTGTGTCAAAGCAACAAAAAACAGAGACTGTAAAGCTCAGTTAACATGGAAAGTCACTGTGGTCTCTAGTGTATGAGAGTAGACACGTGACTCTTGATAGATTTGTGAGTAGACTCTGAAGACTTAAGTTCATCCATCTTCCTGGTTCTTGTCAGGTTTTTTTGCAGTTCTCCAGATTTTGACAACTTCATACCAAAAAAAGGCAGCAGCCAGCCTCTAAATGAAGCTGTTGCCACTGGCAAAGCCACCACCAGCCTCCTCGTGGCATTGGACTGTTCAGACACAGAAGGCCAGAAGCCGGTCGGCACAGATGGAATGCACAGTCCAAATCCTCAGATTCCAGGCTATGTAACTGTGTCTCCTGAGGATGAGGCTCAGTCTTCTGAGACCAGCAAATCCCTGGGGACACTAAGAAGTTGTTTCAGTTGGTCTGGTACTCTCGGGGTGTTTTCAAGAACTCCAAGTCCCTCAACAAGCACTACACTGCAACAGTTCCGGAGAAAGAGTGAGCCCCCCACCTGTCTTCCTGAGGCCTGTGCTGTCACTGACACATGTGATTCAGAGCGTGAGATGTCAGGTGATAAGTCTCAACCCTTGCATGAGCTGGGCTGCTCCTCATTGTCTCAGGAAAGCATAGACTCCACATGCAGCTTAAATGCGTCCAGTCTCTCCCAGCCTTCCAGTAAGGATTCAGATTCAGAGGTAAGTAAATGTCTTTCTGAAGTCTTTGCTTTCAGGCTCAAACACGGGGAAATGGCTGTTGACCAGACAGTTGAGGACATTTTGCCATCATTGTAGAAACTGGTTTTCCTCAACTTTTATTCAAAATTCTCCCATGTTCAGGGCTGGAGAGATGGCTCAGTATTTAAGAGCACTGACTGCTCTTCCAGATGACCTGGATTCAATTCCCAGCACCCATGTGGCAGCTTATAACTGTCTAAAACTCCAGTATAACTACCAAGTTGTAAATTCACAGTAATATTTGACAAAACTTTGGTGCCCAACAGTATTGAATATTGAATGGCATGTAATAAATCCATATAGCCTGAGAAAATACTCACTTTATCAGCCTAGCCATCAAGCTAGCCTGAAGATACTCAGAACTGTTGGAGTCAATCAAGAAAACAACCAGACAGTGATGGCGCACATCTTTCATCCAGCGCTTGGAAAGCAAAGGCAGGTAGATCTCTGGGTTTGAGTCCATCCTGGTCTACAGAGAAAAGAAAGAAAGAAAAGAAAGATAGAAAAAAAGAAAATAGCCATTAAAATGTGGAAGTAACTTGTTTCCACTTGGAGAAAACTGAAATCAGGTTACATCTTTGGATTCTAAGTTGACATTGTTTGCTGTTTTAGGATCTTGCCAGCTCTGCTTTTGGCTGCCCTTGAGACTGCCTCTCGTTTCCCCTTTTTAAATTTTTTTTTTAAATTGGGTTCATTTACCTTATGAGCGTGTGTGTGTGTGTGTGTCCATGTGTGGTAGTGGTGGTGGTGGTAGCATGTGCCCTGGTGCACAAGGGAGGATCAGAGGACAACTTGAGAGCGTCATTTCTGCCCCTTAACTACATACATCCTAGGGAGTGAACTATGGTTGTCAGGACCTGCCCACTCAATGAGCCATCTCTTGCTTTGCCTTCAGCTACTTCATGTTGACTTCTTCTATCCTGTAATCTAGAAGTCTTTGTTTCATTTAATGAACTGCCACTACATGGAATGTTGCCTCTTGGGCCCATTTGAGTTACCAGGACAGTTGGCCAGCTCTCCACCATTTTTCCACAGAAGCATCTGTTTGGAGGACATTGCAAGCATCTGAGCTCCTGTAGGGAGAGGAGCTTGGTTCTCATCTCCCAGAACACATCTTTCTGCCTCACTTACTTTGTAAGCTTTCAGCTGAATAATGATGGTGCTGAGAGCCATTCTGTCTTCCAGAATAAATATCTTCTACCCTGAGGTGGTATTGAGATAGGGACCCAGCCAGGTATGAGCATGCATGCTGGCAATTGTAGCACTAAGGAAGCTGAAGCAGGAGGATCATGAATTTGAGACCCTCCTGGGCTATGTAGCAAAACCCTGTGTTACAAGACTAAAAAAGAAAAGAAAAAGTAACTTTCTTTCTCAGCAAAGAACTAAGGTGGTTCATTGGCTGTCTTCTTTCCACCGTGTGCAGTAAGCTCCTCAGGAGAGATGCTTTAGTGCTCAAAAAATTGAATTTATATGGTGAGGTTTACTATATCTTGGAGTAACAGATGTTCCCAAAGCACAGTACAGTTGAGCTTTGGTCTCTCTATTTGTTTTATGGTCTTTGGGCCTTGTTTTGAATATCAGGTTTCAGTTTGTACTTCTAAAGAGCTTCAGTATCGGAGCCTTCGGGAAAAGTTGGTTATGAAAGGGCAGCAACTGTATCCAGCCATTCACCAACCAAGTCTTAAGTAATCTCAGAGTCATGCTCATGACCTTCTTGTAAGAAACTGTTCAGTGCCGGGCAGTGGTGGCACACACCTTTAATCCCAGCACTTGGGAGGCAGAGGCAGGCAATTTCTTGAGTTTGAGGCCAGCCTGGTCTACAGACTGAGTTCCAGGACAGCCAGGGCTACATAGAGAAACCATGTCTCAAAAAAAGGGGGGGGGGGGGCTGGAGAGATGGCTCAGTGGTTAAAGAGCACTGACTGCACTTCCAGAGGTCCTGAGTTCAAATCCCAGCAACCACATGGTGGCTCACAACCATCTGTAATGAGATCTGATGCCCTCTTCTGGTGTGTCTGAAGACAGCTACAGTGTATTCATATATAATAAATAAATAAATCTTTAAAAAAAAAAAAAAAAAGAATGTTCAGCCAGTTGGGCATGTCACAGTGATTTAATCTCAGATTTTGAGGGCTGCAAATTAGTCTACAACCTGGGCTACACACCAAGATCTTGTCTGAAAAATAAGTCACTTAAGTCGGGTGTTACAGTGTATACCCATAATCTCAGAAATTAGAAAGCAGGGTGAGAAGGTTGCTCTAAGTTTGAGGCTATCTTGGTCTAGGTAATGAGTTCCTGATCATTTAGGGCTGTAGAGCAAGAGAGACCTTGTCTCCAAAAAGAAAATAGCAGAGCTCACCACTTAACACCACTGTTAGCTACAGCAGAGAAATCAGGAAGGCACAAGGCAGTCTTGTCTTGCTCTGAAGTCCTGATACACTCTAGAATCCCAAGAGAAATACAGGAAACCTCAGAGACGTGCCAGGTACAGTCCATACTTACTGACCTTCCTCTTTGATATATGGGAGAAAATACTGAGAAGTTTCACTATATGGAGTCTCTTGTGAGTGGAACTGAGGCAGAGGAGCCCTCAAAGTCACTGCTAAAGTAAGTGGAGCATTTGACACAGCACCTCAGAGTAGGGCCCATCTAGAAGGAAGATGTGTTTTCTGTTTTCAGTGTCGACCATTTTACAGCACAGCTAAGATACCGTAGTAGGACTGCTGGTTTGGTTTTGTGTAGTCAGTGACTAAGCTGTTGCCAGGATGGCAGGAGAACCCAGCCCCTGCTTCAGCATATTTGGTTTCGTCTTTGAGAACTTTGTATACATAATGAAATATGATCAGATATACCCTTCCCTCCCCACTGTCTCTCCCTATCCGCCACCCCAGCACCCACTACTCCTAACTCCATGTCTTTTTTTGTAACCCTAAGTGTAATTAGTGCTTCTTATATGAGCATAGGTGTGGGCTATGCTTGGAGCATGGAAACCCTCTAAGCATCACAACCTCGGAATGACTCCCTCTCCGGAAGCTGTCACCTGCCTATAGTTCCCCAGTAGAGGGAGGAGTGGGGCCTGGGGATCACGGCAAACAGTTGTGTGGGGTTTTTGCTGCCTTGGTTTTACACAGCTATGTGAGTTGTGCTACAGCCATGTCATGTCACGTCCAGGCAACATTTCACAGCACTCCACCCACCCCAACCCTCGCCCCCTCCCCGGCCCTCCAACACTTACTTTCTCCCTCCTCGTCTGGGGAGTTAGCTGACTCTTGGCAGAGCTTGGGGGCTGAGAAAGGTCCCATTTAGGGCTACGCATCAGCATCTCATAGACTCCTGAAGTGATTGATAAAGACGTTTCCAAACCTTAAGTGTGTATTTTATACACTATTTCTTCAGGTATAGTGTTTTGGTGCTTTTCTGAGTGAAATTGACAAGTACCTTTTCCATTTCAATTTGTTGCCTTTTATTCTTAACCGTGTTATGTCTTTTTGTGAAATTGTGTTATTTATTTGTGTTTCTTATTTTGCATATTTTGTTGAGTCTTGGGTGAGTTATCATAAAAATCCAAGTAAATTTTTGTTTTCCCTGTGGGTAATCTAGGAATCGGATTGTAACAATAAATCACTTGATAACCAAGGAAATCAAAACTCCAAGCAACACTTACCTCACTTTTCAAAGAGAGACATGCTTGAACAGAACAAGGTAAAACATTTGGAATTAATTTTTTTTTCAAATTTCACAAGCATTATACAATTTGTGCCGGGGGCGGGGGGGAACACTCAGATACCTGTGTTTCGATTTTTTTAATGCCTGCTTTCAAACGTCTTCAGATGGCATTTGTGGTGAACTGGATGTTTGGTATGTTAGTTCGAATTTGTTTTCTCTAAAGAACTTTTTCTATGTATGTAGGTAACTAGTAGTACTATGTATGTTACATAATCCAATTTATAATTGTTTACCCTAAGATTTTTTATTTCTGAGAATGAGGTCATGGGGTCACTGGCTCTTCCTAAAGTGAGAATGATTTGCTGAGTGTTTCCACAAACCTAAACACTTTGGAGCCAAGCACAGCTGTGGGCTTCTATCTGTTTAACTTTTCAACTTTTATATACAGTCTGCCAAATTAATCACTTTTAAAGACCTATTCATACACCTCCCTCTCTATCCTGAGAAACAGTGCACAGGACAAAAATCAGCCTTAAAGGCCCAATGTGCTGGCACACGCCTTTAATTCTAGCACATGGGATGCTGAGGCGGAAAGAGCTCTGAATTCCAGGACAGCCACAACTGTATAGAGAAACCCTGTCAAAAACAAACAAACAGAAAATCAGCCCTCAAGTAGAAACAAAAATATCAAGAAATGTAAGTCAGCTATGCTACCTTTGCACAATGGTAGAACAGACAAACTTCCTCAAAATGCAGTTCCAATTTCCTGTTGAAATGCAAGAATCTCTAAGATGTATCATTAAGTGGGATCAAGGGAAATGAATAATACCTCATTGCTTCTGTAGTAAACATCTTTAGGTAATTTTTACATTGCATGTGGGTTCTTTTCCTGTTCTGGTATATAAAGAACACCTAGGAATTAAAAGCAGTTCTTTTAGAACACAGGGAACTTGGGCATTTGGGGAGACCCACACTCCCATCTCTAAGAACCAAAATAAAAGTAACAACAATTCCAATTTATCTTCAGGTTCCTGGGCTCTGTAGGTCTAGTTCTATGGACTCTTTTTCTACAACCAAGATCAAGCCCCTGGTGCCTGCCAGAGTCAGTGGCCTGAGCAAGAAGCAAGGAAGCATCCAGAAGAGAAAACACCATGATGCCGAGAACAAGCCAGGACTGCAGATAAAGATCAGTGAGCTCTGGAAAAACTTTGGGTTTAAAAAGTGAGTTTCCTGGTTTCTTTCTGAGTCAGAACCCTGTCTTCTGCAGCCCTGTCCCCAGCTCTGTCTGCTTTCAGTCAGTCCCTGCCTCTCACTTTCAGCTCCCAGTCAAGCTTGGAGCTTCTTTTCCAGAGCAGAAGGTCTTTTCCTTCTAGCTCAGGACTGCAATGTAAAGGGGTTAGGCAGGAGCTCAGAGGGGATAAACTTAACTTAAACTGTGTTTCTCTGACTCTGCAACCTAACACAAAGAAGTACTGTAGTTAAGTGTGCCTATAGAAAGGGTTCCTTTGTTACAGACAGTGCTTGTTACATACATTAAGAATCTTGAGCCAGGTGGTGGTGCACGCCTTTAATCCCAGCACTTGGGAGGCAGAGGCAGGTGGATTTCTGAGTTCAAGAGTTCGAGGCTAGCCTGGTCTACAGAGTGAGTTCCAAGACAGCCAGGGCTACACAGAGAAACCCTGTCTGGA
>NW_021620862.1:1715280-1732812 GCF_004785775.1 Grammomys surdaster
ATATATATATATACTAAATAAGTAAAATCTTTAAAAAATTAAGCTTTAAACTTAAAAAAAGAATCTTAAGAAAGGCTGGAGACATGGCTTCCTTGAGAACACTTACTTCCTGCTCTTTCAAAAGACGTGAGTTCAGTTCCCAGCCACCCAGTATTCACATTGGGTAACTCATAGCTTCCTGTAACTAACTGACTCTACATCCTTTCTAGTCTCTGGACCGCTCGCTGCACTCATAGACATAAATACATAATTAAAAATGAAATAATCCTTTTCTTCAAAAAGAAAATGTTTAACATAAATTTAAAAGAAACTTTGTTGTAGTTGTGTATGCTTTTAATCCTAGCACTCAGAAAGCAGAGTTGAGCCAGCATGGTGTACATAGTGAGTTATAGGACAGTCAAAGCTACACAGAGAAACCCTGTCAAAAGAAAACTAGATAGATACACAGACAGATAGATAGCCTGTCTCAAAAAAATTAGATAGATAGATAGATAGGTAAATAGATAGATAATAGATAGACAGACAGACGGATGGATGGATGGATGGATAGATAGATGGCAGGCGGATAGATGGATAGATTGATTGATTTAAAGGTGCCATTGAGATAGCTCATCAAATATGTTCGCTGCCCGGCCTACTGATCTAAGGGTCCCCGGGCCCATGTGATGAGAGGAAAGAATCAACTCCTGTAAGTTACCTTTGACCTCACACACGTCCCATGGCAGGGACGTCATATGAATGTTAGAAGTATGCCAGTAGATTTAGATTTGTGGAAAGTTCGTCATTATGGGGCTGTGGATCTGGCTGAGAACAGTTCTGTGAGGATGAGGGCCCAAGTGTGAATCCCCAACATCTACTAATAAATTCAGGTGTGGCTGCCTGACCTATAACCCCAGTGTTGGGAGATGGAGGGAGGCAGACTTGAGAGCCTGGTTCAAACACCCGTCTCTTTGCCTTCCAAGTGGTGGGATTAAAGTTGTGTACCACCATGCCCATCTTAAGTTGATTTCCTTTTGTGTTTTTCTTTGGAGACAGAATCTCACAGTATAGCTCTGGCTGCCCTTGAACTCACTATGTAGACTAACTTCAACTCACAGAGATCCTCCTACCTCTACATTCACACTGAGTTGCTGGCAGCTTTTACCAGATTCTGCTTTGGCATTTATTGGTACAGATGTCAGCACAGTGGGAAAGGTAAAGTCCAAATATTATGAAAGTAATTTGATCTTACAAAGCTCCTGAGAGGGACTCAAGTCTTGAGGGCCCAGGGACCTTATATAGCTGATGTTAGAAGAAATCAGTCACAGTGGTATTCTTAAAGATCTATTGGGAAAAATAACTAAGTGGCTCTTGATTTTCTTTGAGAGGAAACCAAATGTTACCATGTTATTTTCATAGTAGGATTTTTAGTGTGTGTAGAGGACAAGTCCAGCAGAAGGGCATTTGATTTTATATATATAGTGTGTATATATATCTCAATTGTTAGCCTTGCTCTATTTATGTTCATCCATAGCCAACTTGAAGGAGATTATTGAAATGCACACTTTTAATCCAGCTCTTGGGAGGCAGTAGCAGAAGAATCTGAGTTTAAAGCTTACCGGATACATAGCTAGTTCCAAGTCAGTCTGTCTTTATATATATATATATCTGTATGTGTGCTCTGTGTCTGTGTGTGTGTTAGTTATAGTAATTGACTAGGACCTACATGAAGGTGGTTTTGAAAGCCAGAAGAGACTCAAAGAAGAAAAGTTTAAACTATACTGGAAGAACTCAGAATAAAGCCTTGAATGTGCTCCATAGAAGCTGACGTAGACTACACAGTAAAGGGCTTATGTGCCCTGTTTTTTATTTCCATTTGGGTTATTGCTTCTCTAATAGTACCTGAACCAAATTTACTTTATGTTTTTGCAGAGATTCTGAAAAGCTTCCTTCTTGTAAGAAGCCCCTGTCTCCAGTCAAGGACAATATCCAGCTCACTCCAGAGACAGAAGATGAGATCTTTAACAAGCCTGAGTGTGTACGTGCTCAGAGAGCAATATTTCCCTAAGTGCAGGCTGCTGCGTACAGGATAAATCTTATCAACTGGAGAGATGTATTATTCTCAATGCCATTTTTTAAATGGAATACATTTTGTTTATTAACTTTGTGACTTTCTTTTGCTCAGCTTTTTATATTTTCATAGAAAGCTAAATAGAAGAATAAATCTGTCTTTGACATTTCTGCGAAGTTGAAATGGTAATTGGGCAAATCTCCTGGCATCCGTAGCAATCTAAAGGACTCTGTACCATGTAGTGTAACATCTAGTCTATTGTAACTAGAAAGCCACAGATGTCTGCAGCCACTTACACCCAAGAATGGATGACTCAGCAGCTTTCAGTCCCCCCAGCTGCCTTTCCTGTCTGTCCTTTCAGGGTAAGTTGAAAATAATGGTGCTGCGATTGGAAGGCAGTAGGAGGAGCTGTCTGCTTACGATGGTGATGGTTAACATGCTTAGGTCTCAAAGCTGCCACCTGGTTTTCTCAGTGTACCTCTGAAGTGTGGCCCAAAAGTTCCTTAGCATTTACTTAACCCTGTGCAAGATGCTGAAGCTGTAGAGCCTCTGATCAGTATATTCTGCAAAAATTCAGACAGGTTTTGAAAGGACCAATCTGATAAAACGAGAGGGGGAGACATAATGAAAGCGTCTAAGACACAAAGGAGAGACCAAGACTTGGAATCTTTAAAAAGGAGTGGGGGAGGGGCAAACACAGTCCAATGAACTTGGGAACTCCTGATCTGAAGCTCAGATCTGAGACCCCATGAACAATCACCACGCAGGTCAGACAGACACCATCTACAGGTATTCATCTCTGAAACGTGAGGAAACCAGTAAAATGTGCTATACAGCATGGAAGAGGACCATAGGCAAGAATGAGGAGTCCCAGTCAAGGAAGGGCGGGTTCTCTATCAACAGTAGCCAAGCAGATAATGGCTTCTGTCAGTGGAGAGACAGGCAAGTTTCTGTTGTATTAGAGTGGACAGAAGAGGGTAGACATGGGTAAGACCAGGAGTTACTGGCTGGACTATACTTCCAATGTGAGGATACCCAACCCTCATCCATCTTTCTTCATCCCAGGTGTCACTTGCAGTTTTGCCTTGGGTTTTGTTCATTTTCTCTCTCCCTTTCTCCATGGGAAGCTATAACCACTTATAAAGATGGAAAGAGAGTAGCCAAAATCAGTCCTTGGCACCTCTTAGGGTGCTTGTGACCACATGCACGCAGCACCTAAGTCTTTCAAAAATAACTATATTGTCGTGAATTAAAAGAATTATCTCCATATATTCCGAGCCTGGTGGTGCACGCATTTAATCCCAGCAAACAGGAAGTAGAAGCAGGTGGATCTGAGTTGAACCAGCCTGGTCTACAAAGTGAGTTTCAGACAACCAGAGCTAAACAGAGAAACCTTGTCTCCAAATCCCAGTAATAATAATAATGTTTCATCTTGCCCTGTATAAACCAAACAGAGAGGTACACACCTGTAATCCTCGCCTGGGAGGGAGAGGCAGGAGTATTAGGTCAAGATCATTTTTTAGCTGCATGCTGAGTTTAAAGCCAGTTTTTGAGATCCCACCTATTGCGGGAGAATATGCATGACCAAAGAAGAGAAAGGCCTTCGGGGAGGTGTCTTTGCTGGGATTCACTAATAAGGTTCTCTCATCAACTCCACACATCGGAGAAACCATGTCTCGAACCTCCCCCCCCCCCCAAAAAAAAAAAAAGTTTATTTTTATGAGTACACTGTCGCTGACTTCAGACACACCAGAAGAGGGCCCTGGATCCCATTACAGATGGTTGTGAGCCACCATGTGGTTGCTGAGACTTGAACTCAGGACCTCTGGAAGAACAGTTAGAGATTTTCTTTGTGTTGCTTTTTCTGTAAATTTTTGGGTAGTTTGTAGATAACAAATGACCTGTTACAATAGCAAAAGGTGGAACATGCTTCCTTGAAAGGTGTTCAAGTTTTGTCAAAGATCAAACACTGGACTTTTGAGACGTCTCTGCAGGTACTGACTCCTGCCACCAAGGCATTCTGGAAATGCACAGGCAGAGGAGAGTGAGTCCTGCAAGTTGCACTCTGACCTCCATCCATGCACCATGGCATACATGTGCATGCACATACCCGAAAAAGAACTAAATGGAAGAAAAAAAAATCAGATAGCTAATTAGAAAAGCCCATAGATCTCCAGGCTCCAAGGCACTGTCTCATACATCTAATCTATTATAGATGTGGCCAGACTAGACAGCTACAGGTTTGGGTCTACCCCAGGACACACCCTGAACCCCCTTTCCAGGGTGATGGACGAGGATAAGAACAGCAGAGAAGGATTGCCCAGCCCCCAGAGTACATGGTCTCCATATACTCTAAGAGAGTATATGGTTAAAGAAGATTCTTTGCCGTCTGCATGCTGCTTCCTTATGTGACTTCAGGCTAGTTAATTTACTATCTGAGCCTCAACTTTAAAAACTGTAAACTAGCTTGTTAGGTGGTGTCTTAGGGTTACTGTTGCTATGATGAAATACCACAACCAAAAAGCAAGTTGGCGGAGGAAAGGATTTATCTGGCTTACACTTCCACATTATAGTTTATCACTGAAAGAAGTCAGGACAGGAATTCAAACTGGGCAGGAATTAGTGCAGAGGCCATTGAGGGGTGTTGCTTACTGGCTTGCTTCCCCTGGCCTGATTAGCCTTATTGATGTCTTATAGAACTTGGCCACCAGCCTAGGGATGTCACCACCTACAATGAGCGGGTTCCTCCCTCATCAATCACTAGTTAAAAAAAAAAATCTTACATCTTATGAAGGCATTTTTTTCAATTATGGTTCCCTCTTTTCAAATAACTTTAGCATGTGTCAAGTTTGCATGAGACCAGCCAGCACATCTGACCCCTTGTCAGCGGGATACACACACCTCACTTAAGACATAGCTCTTGAGCCGGGCGGTGGTGGCGCACGCCTTTAATCCCAGCACTTGGGAGGCAGAGGCAGGTGGATTTCTGAGTTTGAGGCCAGCCTGATCTACAGAGTGAGTTCCAGGATAGCCAGAGCTACACAGAGAAACCCTGTCTCTAAAAAAACAAAAAAGAAAGAAGAAAGAAAGAAAGAAAGAAAGAAAGAAAGAAAGAAAGAAAGAAACGTTGTCTAGAAATACCAGCCCTACCTCTACCCCCACCCTGACCACACCAAAAAAAAAAAAAAAAAAAATATCCTGGGCACGGTTACATTGCACTAACTAGCTCCCACACAAAGAATCAAAGACATCCCTATACTCTACCCTCGTGCAGAGTCCAGTGCCCTGAACATCTCTCCCACCCAGAACTTCCATGGGATGGGTGCAAGGGCAGCACTGAGTTCTTGCCAATATTTGATGGATTTTATTTCTAATTTGTTTATGCATGTGTGCATGTGTGTGGATATGTGTTTATGCATGTGTGTTTATGCATGTGTGCATGTGTGTGGGTATGTGCGTGAGAGCCTTGAGAAGCTATGGATTTCTTGGAGATAGAGTTATTGGTGGTTGTGAGCTTCCTGCCGTGGGTGCTAGGAACTGAACACAGGTGGTCTGCAAGAACAGTAAACATCCTAACAGCTGAGCCATCTCTCCAGCCCCGCTCTTTCCGTTCTTGCCACTTACTTCTCCCCATGCCTAGTTCCCATCAGCCTTTCTGCTTGTATTTCAGGGGAACATAGTGTGTTCAAAGCAGTGTGAAGACCTGAGACATGGGCTGTGGCCCAGGTGAGAAATGCTATGGGTGGCAAAGGTGAGACATCAGAGATGCTTTGGAGTCCTGAAGGGTGGGTGGCAGGGGCAGGAGATTCTCAATGCTAGAAAGACTGAGATACTCACACTGCTGGAGAATCACTGGGCTGTACTTGTAGAGATAGCTCTGAACCACTAAATGCCTGAAGATCCAAAGATGGACCTGGGAATGGCCAAGAAACCACCTTCCCTCTGGCTGGAGCCTAAGATATGGAGGTTTAAAAGCTACAAGCTAACTAAGGACAGGATGGAAAACTAGCATCTGTGCTAATACTTGACATCTGCGTTACTTTAGGCCATCTGCTTACCTTTACACACAGGCATGTTAATCACAAGTGACTATATAACTATATAAAAACCAGTTGTTCCAAACCCATTTTATCCCCTTTAAGGCTGAAGTCACACAGAATCCTTGTCCTAACTCAGCAGTTACCTTGGATCACAGGAACACCAAGGTCTGGCAGGCTACGGCAAGCTGCCCAGAGAGGAAGAAGTGATCTAAAATGCGCAGGCTATACTCTACTTTTGAGAACTGTTCAGATTGTCCCCTCAGGCAATGACAGCCATTCAGAAGGGAAGCAACTTGTCAGCTGCAAGACCTTCCCTTTTGCTTGTTTGTTTTGAGGCCAAGTCTTTTGCATTCTAATCTGCCCGCTAAGTTTCTGAGGATAACCTTGAACTTCTGATCCTTCTACCTCCATCTCCTGAGAGCTAGTGTGACAAGCATGTTGCATCATGCCTGGTTTCTGTGCTGCTGGGGACCAAACCTAGGCCTCCTGCATGTTAGACAAGCATTCCACCTACTAACTGAGCTAACAATTCACAACAGTATCTCATAGAGACTTCGTAGGACGTGAACAAAGACAGTGAAGGAGGGGCCACCCTGGGACTGGGACTAGTTATACACAGTCCTGCTCCAAATCTCAGTTATTTTATTTAAACATAAAGCTAGGCAGGGAGAAAGGGAATGTAAGGACATTCGGTAGCCAAGTACTTCCCAGCAATATTTGAGACCCATGAGTCTTCCTCCAAGACAAACTGCAGATTCCTTCAAGACAATGGCAGATAATGCAGTTTTCATGCAGACTGTAGGAGCTTCCCTTGCCCGGCACCAGCCTGTAGCCAGAAAGTGGAAAGAGACATAATACATCTGAAGTCATGAGAAGAGAATAAAAAAGCTCCCTGGAATGAGACACTCACTTAACTATTTGAGAAGCCTTCCTTCAGCACAGGGGCCTGTGGATTCTCACTGCTCATCTGCACTTACGGAGCAACCTGTTTCTTTCCTTCATCTCCTCCTTCGAAGATACCTGTCTCCCTTCCCAGACACTCATTCCTGCTTTCTCTCTGGACCCACGTTGATCTTCATCTGGACTTGCAGGCGAGCTACCACATCTAACAGTTTCTAAGCACCACTGTGTCTGGTTGAACACTGCCTGATTGTCCACACTGCACTCTAAGGTAGCTTCTGCTTCATGCATTCCCTAACACAGAAGCTGAGCATCAAGTTCTTGTTTTTGTTTTGTTTGTTTTTGGAGACATGGTTTTTCTGTGTAGCCCTGGAACTCACTCTGTAGACCAGGCTGGTCTTGAACTCAGAAATCCACCTGTCTCTGCCTCCCAAGTGCTGGGATTAAAGGTGTGCGCCACTACTGCCCAGCGAGCATCAAGTTCTTAAGTAAACTGTTAATGAAACAAAATTAGCATCACAGGCTCTCTGGATCCAAAAACTGTATCACATCAGGAGGTGCTAAAGATTGCGTATTTGTATTAGAACAGAGATTGCAGACAGGAAGACAAATTTCATGTTCTTCTCATTTCTCCTACCCCCAAACTTCACATGTCTAGCAGGTATCTTGACAGTTCAATTCTTTTTTTTTAATGTTTTATTTTATGTGTATTGTTATTTTGCCTGTATGTGTGTCTGTGTGAGGGTGTCAGATCTCCTGGAACTAGAGTTATAGACAATCATGAGCTGCCATTATAGGTGCTGGGAATTGAACGCAGGTCCTCTGGAAGAGCAGCCAGTGCTCTTAACTGATGAGCCATCTCTCCAGCCTCAAGTTTAACTCCTAATCCTTGTTGTGACCCACTGGCCTTTCACTGTCTCCTCACAGTCCTTTCTTCCCAGCAGGCATTGCAATCAACCTCCTGACCATATCTTACTTGGAACGTCTCCCTGGTTTCGTCTTGCTTGGTTGGCCACACATATAGTGACTGTGGTTGGAGAGACGGACACTTCCTCTCAGAAGCCAGTTGCGTCTGTCTCTAGCTCCTCTGGTGTCTTCACTCCCAAGTGACTGGTGACTGTCACACACGGTGTTTCCTCTCTCATCTGTATTGTTGGCCAAGTTCTGCTTCCTGGTCTCCTGAGGTTAAGCTTAGTGGCATTGCAAGAGGACTGTCAGAGGAGTAGTGAGAACAGAGATGGTGTACAATGGGCTTAAGATAGAGGAATTGGGACACAGTGAGTAGATAATTTGTGACAGAAATCTTTGGCAACAGGACCCAGGGAATTAGTGAGGGGCTGTGATCTTCCTTAGCACCAATAACTGAGAGGGAGGGAGGGAGGGAGGGAGGGAGGGAGGGAGAGAGAGAGAGAGAGAGGGAGAGAGAGAGAGAGAGAGAGAGAGAGAGAGAGCGCAAGCAAACCTTTCCCTGGGTCATTCATTGTCCAGTCCATGGAGGTCTCATTGGCTTCTCTCAGCCTCAGGATGTGGGGAAGAGAAGGCAGGTTTTTGGGGTGGGGGGTCCTACAGAAATGAGAAGGGGTTTCTTCTCCCAAGAGCAGCAGTCCAGCCCCATTTACTCCTCCACTGAAGGAGGGCTAAACTGTCTGTCTCTCTGATCATTTTGTTCTCTCTCCTGATAAACTGTCCTCAAAAGACCCAAGCTTAGTCAGGAGTGCTGCGATTGTTGTTAGTTTTACTGGAGGGTCGGTCAGTATGAATGGGTGAGATCCTCATCACTGAGTTTTCTTTATGTAATCACATAGGTCAGGGACTGTGATATTGAAAACATAGGGAAAGGAAGGCAGTCTCTGTGGACATCCTGCCCATCTCTGAGAGCACAAGGGTTTCAAATGCCTTTGCAGCTGCTATTGCTAAATTCACAGCAAACGGCTGGTCCACGGTGGTTTTAAGCCTTGTTTATAGCCAGGCTTGCTCTGGAATATTGACTGACTGGAGAAGTGGTTCTATAATTAACTTAAAGGGGAGATTCTTTTTATTTATTACTTCAGAGATATTTTCAGGAGGTCATAAGGGTAAATAGAATTGAGAATTCTTGACTCTCCCCTGCACTCTTATTAATTAATTCATTAATTTTGAGGTCCACTCTCAACATACAGCCCAGGCTGGCCTTAAATTCGCCGTCTTCCCACCTCAGTCTCTGAAGTCTGGGATTACAGTGTTGACTGACGTTTTAGTCCATGGCTGAGCTGATCGTAAAAAATGTACATCTCCAGACTACTTTTGTTTCGTGAACTGAATGAGAATATTTCCCATGAATGCCTGTTATATTATTGTGTGATAGAGGATGCCAAGTGTATTGTGAAAGCAGTCTGATTTTGTAGGTCAGAGAAGGCTTCCTAGAGGAGATGCCTCCATGGGGAAAGGTCCTTGCTTCCCAGCTGATGCCCTGAGTTCAATCTCTGGAAAATAACTAACTTGAAAGATGTCTCTGACCTCCACATAACAATACATGGATGCTCCCTCCACTATAAATATGTTTTAAAAACCTGATTTTAAAAGGGAGTAGAGGCCGGACAGTTGTGGTGCACGCCTTTAATCCCAGCACTGGGGAGGCAGAGGCAGGCAGATTTCCGAGTTCAAGGCCAGCCTGGTCTACAGAGTGAGTTCCAGGACAGCCAGGGCTACACAGAGAAACCCTGTCTCGAAAAACTTAAATAAATAAATAAATAAATAAATAAATAAATAGATAAATAATAAATAAAAGGGAGTAGAGAGCAATGTAAGTGGTGGGAGTATGACTCACTGACAAACTAAAATCAAGTCATGTGGAGAGACAGGAGGGGAGAGTCTGGAAAGCAGGTGGATCTTAGAGTTGGGTTGGTATGACTGGGATTCTTATTGAGTTTATATTTTGAGATATGGCCACTTAGAATCCAGGCTGGCCTTGAACTCCTGATCCTTCTGCTTCTACCTTCCAAGTGCTAAGATTACAGGTGTGTGTGTCTTTTTATTTTTCTTTTCTTTTTTTTTCTTTCTTTCTTTTTTTTTTTTTTTTTTTTTTGGTTTTTCGAGACAGGGTTTCTCTGTATAGCCCTGGCTGTCCTGGAACTCACTCTGTAGACCAGGCTGGCCTTGAACTCAGAAATCTGCCTGCCTCTGCTTCCCAAGTGCTGGGATTAAAGGCGTGCACCACCACCGCCTTGCTTTGTTTTTCATTTCTGAGACAGTATTGCTGTACCTGGATAGTCTGGTACTCACTATGTAGCTAAAGCTGGTAATAATCCTAGGGTCACAGGCATGTGTCAATACACCTGGACTTTTCTTTTCCTTTTAAGGCAGGGTCTCAGTATGTACTCCAGGTTGTCCTGGTACTGTGTAGTTTAGACAGATGTCAAATTCGACATTCAGTAGGTGTGGTGATATACATCTTTAATGCTATCACCTGGGAGGCAGTGGCAAGCGAAGGTCAGGCAGGAGTTCAGGTTATCTCTACAGTCAAACTCTACCTTAAATATACATAAATAAACAAATTCAAGATCTTGCCTCTATATCTTGAATGTTAGAATTACATGCATGTGCCATTATACCCAGCTTAGACTTTTTCTAAAGATGATGTTAATGCATAAAGTGTTTTAAGGTTATAAATCTTTTAAGGTGTGCCTTGAAAACTTTCCAGGGGAAAAACAAGATAAGCAGTGTTTCCCTTTTCAGAGACTGGCTCGGGATGCTATAGGTCAGCTGGTAGCCCAATAGGGGGTTGCGATAAGGTAAGGAGGGGAGTAGAGGGAAGGTCCATTTCCAAATGTGTGAAACTTTGACTCTGGTGGGAGTGAGGAGCTCCAGGATGTCTCCTGCCCTCTTCCTGTGCCAGCGCTGCAACGAGCCCCTGAAACTCTTACAGCAGCAAGGAGCGCCCTTGGAAGTCCAGCACCATGCCAAGCCCCCCACAAAGATGCCAGTTGCTGGGGAGTCCCAGGTCAGGACCTCCAGCAGACCCTACTCTGTCTGTGGCAGGATGCCCCAGGGAAGTGTCTGCTGCACCTTTACTCTGCTTGGTGAGTCTTCCTCCATGAGAACTTTGAACAGTATCCAAAATACTACCTTAGAGACCTTCGAAATTCTCTCTGACCAAAAGGTGGTGGACCACCCTCTGTGTGTGGACTGCACTGACAATCTCCTGATGCAGCTAGATGACCAGCTCTCTCGAGTTGCATCTGACAACCAGAACTACGGAAGTTTCCTTGAGAGAGAGTTGCTGCTGAGTGAGGAAGAGATGGAGGCGTTACGTGTGGAGCTTCGTGCTGAACTGTCCAGTCTGGAGCAGGAGGAAGCAAGGCTGACTCAGGAGCTAGAGAATCTAGATGACCACCATGCAAGGGTAGTCACCGAACTCAGAGCAGCTCAGGCTGAGAGCAAGGAGCTGTGTCAACAGAATGAACAGCACAGGGCCGACTATTCTGCTTTGAAGATGGAACAGCTGGAGCTGATGGACCAACTGAGCAGTGTGGAGAACCAGCTGGAGTATGCCCTGAATCACTTGTACCACTTAAGAGAAACCAACATCTTCAACATCACATTTACCATTTCAGATGAGGGTCCCTTGGGCGTTATCAACAATTTCAGGATGGGCTGCCTCCCCGGGGTACCGGTGGAATGGACAGAGATCAGTGCTGCCTGGGGACAGACAGTCTTACTGCTCTTCAGCTTGTCCAAGATAGCTGGGCTGCAATTTCAGAGGTATCAACTGGTTCCCTTTGGGGACCACTCCTATCTCAAGTCCTTGACTGGTGACGAGGTGCTGCCTTTGTTCTCTGATGGGAGCCACAGCGTCTTCTTGGATAACAAGTTTGACTGTGGGATGAAGGCCTTCCTGGACTGTCTGCAGCAGTTTGTGGAGGAGATTGAGAAGGATGAGAGATGCCCCTGCTTGCCCTATAGAATCCATGTGAAGGAAGGAGTGATGGAGGATGCCTGGGACAGTGGGGAGTGCTATTCCATCAGGACCCATCTGAACACGGAGGAGGAGTGGTCGAGGGCTCTGAAGTTCATGCTCACTGATCTAAAGTTGATCCTTCCTTGGGCTTCCTTAAGGTACTGTTAGAATTAACGTAATTTCTTTCTCTTTTTTTTCTTCTTTCTTTCTTTCTTTCTTTCTTTCTTTCTTTCTTTCTTTCTTTCTTTCTTTTTTTTTTTCGAGACAGGGTTTCTCTGTGTAGCCCTGGCTGTCCTGAAACTCACTCTGTAGACCAGGCTGGACTCGAACTCAGAAATCTGCCTGCCTCTGCCTCCCAAGTGCTGGGACTAAAGGCATGCACCGCCACCACCACCACCCAGCTACGTATTTTCGAAAATACTGTACAAATAAGGTGGTATGACTCAAGAATGCTTGTTTGTGATCAAAAGATACCATTTTGTCTTTTTTTTTTTTCATTTTGTCCTTTTTGAGACGAGTCTTCCACAGCCTTAGGCTCCTGAGTGCTCGAATTGTATGGACCAATGGAGAATGAGTTTTAAAATATTGCCTATCATTGAGCCCTAGCACCAATTGCGTGTATTTGCTCAGGGTGACCCAGATGTCACTGCTGCGGTCCTTATACTCATGTCTCTTTGCCTTGTATCTTTTTCTCTTGTTTCCCTACACCCAGGCATTCAAGATTGATGGAGGAACAAAGAAGACACGAGATACCCCTGCATTAAACAATGATAAAGAGGAGGAAGGACCTCCCAGGAACATTGGGAAACAGCTGAGGCTTGAACTTCCTGAAGAATACTGTGGTGGCACTGCCATGTGCAGAGGAACTTTGGGGGACATTGGTCATAGGGGTGCAACTGCTTGGGGTCTGAGTCTTTGTTGTATAATATAAGTCTTTCCTTTTTCTTCTTCTTCTTTTTTTTTGGTTTTTTGGTTTTTTGTTTGTTTGTTTGTTTGTTTGTTTTTTCTTTTTCAAGACAGGGTTTCTCTGTGTAGCCCTGGCTGTCCTGGAACTCACTCTGTAGACCAGGATGGCCTCAAACTCAGAAATACACCTGCCTCTAACTCCCAAGTACTGGGATTAAAGGTGTGTGCCACTACTGCCCGGCCAAGTCTTTCCTTTTCATCTCTAAGATGATTTTAATAAATGTCATTTTTTAAAAGATTCAAGTGAAAACTGTGACTATGTGTTTGTGAGTATGTGAGAGAGAGGAGGGAGATTGAGGTCTTTAAGCTCAAGCCATACTGGCATGCAATATTTTCTTGCTGCTTGAGCCTCTATTATGCTGGAATTTATGTGCTGCTACTACTGAGAGGTGTCTCTTAATTAGGGTGTGTCAAATAATGGATTCACTGTGGCCATTCGTTTCCACAACAACGTAGTTTTCCCAAGTTGGACACAGGAATGAGAGGTTCAGAGAAAGCTCCGGGATGGAAAAGGACTAGTTTCCAGGGAGACATTCAGTCCCTTTCTGGTCATCTGTAAAGTTTACTATTCATTCTGAAGCATTGTTGATGGTTGAGGAAGTGAGGGTTAAGACCTGTGCCCTTTAGTTCATCGGTGAGCACCCCTTAGTACAAAGGTAACCGAGAGTGCTGGTTGTCTTAGCAGAATCCAGAGCCGGCAAGAGTGCCTTGCTCCTCAGTTTGTCTGAGGATCCGCAAGCATTCCTAAGAAGATGCTTTTACTTTTCTATTTATTCCTGTTTTATTTAGGGTTACTATTTGCTGTGGTGAAACACTATATAGTGGCAAAAAGAGCAAGTTGGAGAGGAAAGGATATTTTTGACTTACACTTCCACATCACTGTTCATCACTGAAGGAAGTCAGGACAGTAACCTGGAGGCAGGAGCTACTGTAGAAGCCATTGAGAAGCCAAGCTGCTTACGAGCTTGCTTCGTGTGGCTTCCTCAGTCAGCTTATAGAACCCAGGACCTCCAGGCCAAGGGTGGCATACCCTTAATGGGTTCACTAACTAAAAATGCTCTACAGAGTTGTCCACAGCCCCATCTTTTGGAGGAATTTTCTCGGTTAAGGCTCTTTCCTCTCTGATTCTAGCTTGTGTGAAGTTGAACTAGCCAGCACTCTCAACATTTATATGTAGTATTCCACTTGGCTAGAGATAGTCTTTTTTGTTTTTTTGTTTTGTTTTGTTTTTTGTTTTGTTTTTTCAAGACAGAGTTTCTCTGTGTAGCCCTGGCTGTCCTGGAACTCACTCTGTAGACCAGGCTGGCCTCGAACTCAAAAATCTGCCTGGCTCTGCCTCCCAAGTGCTGGGATTAAAGGCGTGCGCCACCACTGCCCGGCTTTTTTTTTTCTTTTTTCTTTTTTTTGTTTTGAAATAATCTTTATGGCATTTATACGCATTCAACAATTTTTTAAATTGAGGGGTTCAGTGGCCATAAACTGGCTTTCCTAAACCTAAAAATGGAGGCTACTGCCCTCTAGTGGTATTTGCCATTTCCAGGCATTTCTGAACTGGCTGGCAGAGGGAGCTAGATTTGAGAAGACAATACAAGTGACTGGGTAACTTGGAGTCAAAGGATGCACGTCTCAAGTAGCCTGCTCAGAAAATTTTTCTGTTTTGAAACCTAGGTAGAATTTTTTTTTTTAGTATATGGATAATACTACATAGAGTAAATAATCTATTAGACTTGCAGCAAAGACCCTTTTGGACCATTTGACGCCAAAATCCTTGCTCTCCCCAGGGCAGCATGCTGAAGGTATGTGCTCCGTACTTTGGTCGGAACTTGAGATGGATCAGGATACACAGAGACAAACCATCCTGGTCATTCTTTCTCAAAAGATGCTGGGAACTGCCAACTTTAAAGTGCATACAAAGCATCTGAGAATCTTGAGAAACTGGGAATTTTGGAAGCAGTTCTAAGAAGGAGACTGGAGTATTCTACATTCTGTCAGACTCTGAGGTGGTGCTGATGCTGCCTGCTTGCTGATGAAACTTGTAGTCTTGAGTGGACTCTAGACCAGTGCTTCTTAGAAGTGTTCTTCCCTCAGAGCACACTTGACAGTGTTGGGAGACAGTTTTGGTAT
Organism: Grammomys surdaster; assembly: GCF_004785775.1. Lineage (NCBI taxonomy): Eukaryota > Metazoa > Chordata > Mammalia > Rodentia > Muridae > Grammomys > Grammomys surdaster. The sequence continues at coordinate 1,730,297 of NW_021620862.1, forward strand.
CACTGTAGGGACAGTCCAGGGATGATATAGAACATTTCACCACAAAGAATTATTTGCCTAGATGTCTAATATGTGAAAACTTGGAATTTCTGCCTCAGACTGGGTAAAACCCAGGTTTGACTTCTGTGAGTCCAGCTATAACCTCAAAGCAACTTTGAACATAAGTGTCACTTGTTTTTCTCACCATTGAAAGAAAAAAATATGGAGAGTGAGGAGTGTGTGGGGGGTAACGACCAGAAGGGGGCTTCTCCTTCTTAAGAGAAGGAGAAAGTGCAATGGGGGGAGGACTAAAGTGATGGGGAACTGGAAGGAGAGGAAGGGCTGATATGGTATTATAAAGTAAATAAACAAATTTAATTTAAAAAAGAAAGAAAACAATACATATAGAAACATTCCATACATATTTTAGGAGCAAAGAAGGATGAGGAGGCCTGGGTTCCAAGGCCATTTTGTGATGTCAAGATCACAACTAAGAATGCTTTTTGACCCAAGAAGTATTGTGTTCTTCATCTATGCCTCTGTTAAGCTGCAGGAAAAGTCTTGCAGAACAAAATCTATAAACAGACTAGATCAGATGGTCTACTACCTAAGTTGTTCTCAACCTTCTTGGGTGCCATGATAAACTTCCTAAAACAGATCTGCTCCATGATCTTGAGGGGGTTTTCTTGGTATTAGCATGGTACTGAAATAGACTCACAGACTCAGTGAATCCGAACGTTCATGGAGAGACCAGTCAGTAAATGTACACGGACAATTGCTTGTGCATTTGGAAAATGTCAGGACCTGGGCATGGTCTTTTGTTACTCAAATATATTATGGTTCCTTCAAAAACTCATGTGTACAGAATGGATACCCATTTGTTTTCTGTAGATCAGAACTGGGAGAGTCTACTTAGAAACATGACCCTCAGAAGCTGCAAAATAAGGATCAGGTGAGAACCTAGATGCGAAGACTGGCCTTACGGTCAGAGGGGATTGTGGAGTTAGCTTTAAGACAAATGGCTTATAAAGGAGGAATTACTTAGCTAAAAACTAGCAATCATAAACTTAAATGCAAAATGATACAATTCACAACATGCAAATTGCCAATTAGTTTCAGTTACATGGATGCTAAGAAAAGAAAGATTGTATCCAAACTAAAAGTGGTCTGAAACTCTCCTACAGACAGGCCAGCTTCTATTGTCTTGGCTTCCTGGATCACATGTTCTCCAGCTGTTGCCACTGTGCTCTGAGAGGCGGCTTGGAGTCACTCCAGCCCTCAGTCCTGCTGGGCTCAAGCTTGAGTCTGAAAAGCCTCCAGATGGTTGCTCCTGTCAGTCCTTTGAGTCAGTACCAAGTCTTCTGTGTCTTCATGGCAGTTCCTGTACACACATGAGCAGAGTCTAGCTTTGTCTGCACATGGAGACATGCACATGACACAGAAGTTCACTCTAGCCCCTTTGTCCACAGGCTCTGAGCTGTATGCAACAATGGTTACTTTTTGCTTTTTGTACTGAGGTTCGCTTAGTAATGAGCAATGCCAACCCCAACAGAGGGTCTCAAATCGTCCTTACAATCACCAGCCAAGGAAGTATGATGTGAAAGCAATCTCCATCAGCGAGGATCTTTGAGACAAGAGCTCACTCAACTCAGACTCTGTATTTGCAGTATGACAACACAATTTTAAAAGCTGGAATCCCAGGGAAACCAGAGAAGTGGGGAAGGCTGGCCTCAAGAGGATCAGACAGAGCTGTCCAGAGACAGTTATGAGCGTGTGAAGAACTCCAGTCTGCTCATTAAGTTTAGAGTCAATTTGAGGAATAGTCACTGGATCAGAGAACAGCAGCAAGATGTATCTGGACAACTAGTCTGGCATATGCCAAGAATGCTTAAAGGAGGAGCGTGGAGAAGCTACCTAGATCTTGTACATCAGAGAGAGAGCAAGGACCATGCCCCACCACTTTCCTGTCTTGACAACGAACAGCCTTAGGGAGAAAGTTTGCTTTACAGTTCTAGAGGGGTAGAGTCTATCATGGGAAAGGGTAAAATCTGTCATCGTGGAAGATGCGGCAACAGGCAGAGCAGCATGAAGCAGAGAGCTGGCTGATTATGAAGAAAGAAGAGTGAGAACAGAAAGTACAGCCAGGCTACAAAACCTCGAAGCCTGCCCTGCGTCGTGTTCTTCGTCCAGTGAGGCTCACCAAAGCAGCAGTTCTCAACTGGGGTCATACATCAGATATACTGTATATCGGATATTATGATTCCTAACAGTAGCAAAGCTACAGTTGTGAAATAGCAACAAAATGCCAGGCGGTGATGACGCACGCCTTTAATCCCAGCACTTGGGAGGCAGAGGCAGGCGGATTTCTGAGTTCGAGGCCAGCCTGGTCTACAGAGTGAGTTCCAGGACAGCCCAGGCTATACAGAGAAACCCTGTCTCGAAAAATGAAAAAAGAAAGAAAGAAAGAAAGAAAGAAAGAAAGAAAGAAAGAAAGAAAGAAAGGGAAGGAGGGAGGGAGAGAGAGAGAGAGAGAGAGA
>NW_021620862.1:1732912-1737265 GCF_004785775.1 Grammomys surdaster
AGAGAGAGAGAGAGAGAGAGAGAGAGAGAGAGAGAGAGAGAGAAAGAGAGAAAGAAAGAAATAGCAACAAAATAACTTTCTGATTGGTGGCGGGCACCACAAGTTGAGGAACTGCATTAAAGGATCACAGCATTAGGAATGTTGAGAGTCACTGCCCTAAAGGTTTCTTAACTAACTAGGGGCCAAGTATTAGTATACCTGGGTCTGGAATGGGCATGTCTTACTCAAACTACCATAGCTATCCATCACCAGGAGAGATCCCTAGAGCAGTAGGCAAGAGACCTAGGAAGGAAATGAGGATATGCACCAGGCCCAGCACCACGGAGAAACTGAGAAACCACAGGGAAAGCACAGCTTCTCTAAGACTCAACTGCTCCACAACGCTTTGTCTACCACCAGCCCCTCTTCAGCACGCTGGTTCATGAGACATGGCCTCCTCTGAGTCTTGATCATGGGTCCCACCTGCCCTTTACCCTGGATTTTCTTTTTTATTGTTTTTGTATTTGATGATCATGGTGTTTGTTTGTTTTTGTCCTGGCTAGTTTTATGTCAATTTGACACAAGCTAGAGTTATCTTAAAGGAAGAAAACTCGTTTGAAAAAATACCTTCATGTGATTCAGCTATAAGACATTTTCTTAATTAGTGATTAATGAGGGAGTGCCCAGCGAATTGAGGATGTAATTCCTGAGCTGGCAGTCCTGGGTTCTATAAGAAAGGTTGAGTATGCCATGAGGAGCAAGCCCGTAAGCAGCACCCCTCCAAGGCTTCTGCCTCAGCTCCTGCCTCCAGGTTCCTGTTCTGCTTGAGTTCGTGTCTTAATTTCCTTTGGTGATGAACAGCAATGTGAAAGTGTAAGCCGAATAAACGTTTTCCTTCTCATTTTTTTGGTCATGGTGCTTCATCACAGCAATAGAAGCCAACCATAAGACAATTTTCCTGCTTTGCCAATATTAAAGTTAACGTTATAAGGCCTGAGGTCCTTATCTATCATTACATTTTGTTGTTGTTTTATTTTATTTTATTTTATTTATTTTATTTTATTTTATTTTATTTTATTTTATTTTATTTTATTTTATTTTATTTTATTTTATTTTATTTTATTGTTTTTTTTGTGACAGGGATTCTCTGTGTAGCCCTGACTGACCTGGAACTCACTCTGTAGACCAGGCTAGCCTCGAACTCAGAAATCCGCCTGCCTCTGCCTCCCAAGTGCTGGAATTAAAGGAGTGTACCACCACTGCCCAGCTACATTTTGTTTTTGTTTTTTTTAGTTTGATTATTTCTTTTTAATTGGTTGTCTTGTTTTATTTCCTTTTCTTTCCCCTGTTGTCTATTTTGTTAACATTTTTCAGTGCCCCAAAGAGCTTAGTACAGCGGTTCTCAGCCTTCCTAATGCTGTGACCCTTTAACTCAGTTCCTCATGTCATAATGATGACCAACCATAAAATTATTTTGTTGCTTCTTCATAACTGTAATTTTACTACTGTTATGAATAGTAACATAAATATCTGATATGTGACTCAGATACAGTAACTACTCAGTAAATTCTTATGGAATATTAATAAAACCCTTTCTTAGGCAGACTCTTAAAAATGTTTCAAATCTCAGCTCAAACTGTATTCCTCACAGAAAACCTTTGGTGACCAGTGGCCTTTACGCACAGCAGGGATGCCCATACTGGCAATGCTACATGGAAGAGCTCACTGCTCATGTGCCCTTCATTCAACTACACCTTCTAGTTGACAGTTGGTGGTGGTGTCTTCAATGTCACAGTAAAGATTGCAAGGATTTAGTCAAGCAGAAAACACAGCAGAGAGCAGGTAAGTTAAGTGTTGACTTCAGCAATAGGACCTTGCCATCAGTGTGTGAACTTATAGCATTGGCAGTATCCTGGGCTGTTTGCAGCTTCCCTTGGGACCCCTTTGATGCACTTTTATGTAACCTGTTCTCAGTACTGGACGCTTCATTTAGTGACAAGAGATGTCTAGTTGGGGCTCTGTCTCCCCCATTATTTGGTTTCGTTCAGATAGCCTTCTTATATGTATATGATTTAGGAAGCTTCTACTGTATTAGGTTTCCAAATGACCTCTCAAATGGCCCATTAGTTATCCCATGCCTGAAGCAACATTAGTATTTGTTTTAGGGTTTCATTGCTGTGAAGAGACACCATGACCAAGCGGTCTCTTACAAAGGCAAACATTTAGTTGAGGCTGGCTTATAGTTTCAGAGGTTCGGTTGATTATCATCCTGGTGGGAAGCATGACATCATGTAGGCAGACTTAGTGCTGGAGGAGCCAAGAGTTCTGCATCTTGATCAGAAGGCAACCAGAAGAATTTCTCCAAACTAGGCAGCTTAAGCATAGGACCTCAAAGCTCCCCCGACAGTAACACACTACCTTCAACAAGGCCACACTTCCATATAGTACCACTTCCCATAGGCCAGGCATATTCAAACCACAACAGTATTCTTCAACAGATACTCCATCTGTGTCAGAAGCAGTTGCAGAAGGGCCTTCTGCTTAGTGAGCTTCCAAGAGTCACACTGGCTCTACACTAGCAACAGCATCTTCTATATTTCTTGGCAGTAGAGCAAATCCACATGATGAGAGAATGTTCATCCACAAAGAACTTATCCCTTATCTGACTCTAATCCATGACATCTTGCCACTGTCACCTTTCATCTATTACAAACTCAATCTAGGCTCCTGGGATATATACATGTTATGGTCCTACAGTTCATGTGAGAAGGGCATGCCTAGCCTTCCAACTGGCCATTTTTATAATGACCAGGATTAAGGTACAATTTATGCTGCTGGCTTATATCCTAACTTAACATAACCTAATTGTTAGTAGAATGTCCAGGAGTGCCGGGCAGTGATGGTGCACGCCTTTAAGCCCAGCACTTGGGAGGCAAAGGCAGGCAGATTTCTGAGTTCGAGGCCAGCCTGGTCTACAGAGTGAGTTCCAGGACAGACAAGGTTATTCAGAGAAACCATATCTTGGAAAAAAAAAAACAAGAATGTCCAGGGGAAGAGGATGGGTTATCTTCTAGGCAGGAACATATATTGTATTCTAAGGTCTCATGATTTTAGACAAAGAGAAAGGATTTATCGTGGCTTGTATATCACAGAGCAGATTTTTCAAGCAAACTTTGGGGTTCACGATTTTCAGGGGGTATTGGACCGGATGTATCCATCCCAAATGTCAGTTTCCAAAACGCCCCAGCCTTGAGTACCCTGACCTTGGCATAACAAACATGCTTAGTTTGAGAGTTCAGCCTTTCTGGGTGTTCTATTGCTAGCACATCTATGCTCTGGGCCTGATCCTTATCTTTGTGTATTCTATAGTTATAGACCACGAGCATAGCCTCTGCCAGGAGGCCCTGTGCGTTTTCTACTTTGTCTTTAGTTGTGTGACTCATCACACAATTACGATTACACAATTTCATTTATCCCGGGCTGGAAAGCATCGTTAGCAGTAGACGTGAAATTCTGTAATACATATGAGGACTCTGATTTTTAGTTCTTAAACCACCCTGCATTTCCTTCCACCATTTGCCACCTAATTCACCAGCGCTCCCTTCAGTGAGCCGGGATCCCAGGTGAAACCACTGCCATTATTTTCTCTAATTAGTTTATCATTTCTAGGTCATCAGATGACATTCAGAGAGCTTTAGCTTCCACACTGGGATGGCCAGTTCACTTTAGTATTTGTTCTCCTGGGGTGGAAAAGGCACCTGTGGCTTAGAGAGATGAAGTTTTGATCAACATCACACAAATGGTGAGATTTCAGCCCATGACCAGATGCTACCAAACCCTTTCAAAAGGGAAGGCTTTGTACTGTAGAATTTCACGCTAGCTTCAAGTGATGCCATGAAGGTCACTGGGAAAGGACTTCTTGCAGCATTCTCATTGGCAGAGCTGGGATTACAAGGTAACATGCACAGAAACCTCTTCCTTTGCTGACACAGTCCCTGACTTTGGTCCTACTATGTGCCTGATAGCCCCCTAAGTACACACAGCCCAAATGAAGACACTTCTCTTATTGTATCCCTTGTTGGGGATAAGGCTAAGTGGTTCAGACTGGGGCTAAGCAAGCTCATTCCAGAGTCTTTACTGCCAGGGACATGAGCTGTGGATTGGCTTCACGAATCTCACATCCACAGCCAGAGAATTTGGCTCCCCTTCTCCCTGACTCAGCTGTGCAGCTGTTGGTTCTTGACTCCAATCCCTACCACCCTGGGTGGAAAATGATATACTAACAACAGGAAGCATTCCATGCTTTACTAATCCTTCAGACACAGATGGGGCTGAAAGAAAGGAGAGAGAGAGAGTGGGGGGGGGGAGAGAAAG
>NW_021620862.1:1737365-1739865 GCF_004785775.1 Grammomys surdaster
GAGGAGGAGGAGGAGGAGGAGGAGGAGGAAAGGAAGTGGTCTTTCTGGAAGCAACCAGAAAAAGAGAATTAAGCCTGTCTTTTTTTTCTAAGAACCAGAGGGATTTCCTGCTATACTCAGGGTTTACGCATAACCCTGAAGGACACTAAAAATGTACTTGTTTTGTAAGAGGAAAATCATTTTAGCAACCTACAGTGGTGGGAGAGTTGTCTTTTCTCTCCACCTCTAAGTGCTGGGATTCTGTGCATGTACCATCACACCTGCCTTCTAAACTATTGGCTGCCTACCTGGGGTCGATGGCCTCAGAGATTCCGGGAAGAGGACAAAGGAGGAAACATGTACATAATCTCTGACTTCAGACAGAGATGGCCCAGGGAGCCCACAGCTGTGCCAGCTATGAGAGGAGTTGTCTAGGTGCTGGGGCAGGATTTGCTAGGAACTATAATTCCTTAGACTTAAAGGAAAATGGGAGAACGTTTTCTGGAGGCATGGGATGTGAACTTGTTAACCAGGCAGAACAAGGCAAAGATGGGGCTGGAAATATGAGGCAGGGGTGAGAATGAGGGGGAGGGAAGAAAGAAGCTGTGAACAGAGAGGGACACTGTATGTTTAAGCAATCAATCGCTACAAGTCAGTGTAGTTGAGAGCCGGGCGGTGGTGGCGCACGCCTTTAATCCCAGCACTTGGGAGGCAGAGGCAGGAGGATTTCTGAGTTCGAGGCCAGCCTGGTCTACAGAGTGAGTTCCAGGACAGCCCGGGCTACACAGAGAAACCCTGTCTCGAAAAACCAAAAAAAACAAAAACAAAAACAAAAAAAAACAAAAAAACAGTGTAGTTGAGAGTTCCAAACGCCCCAGGAGAACCCCATGCAAAAAGGGATGAATCGTTCTAGTGAATCCCACCATTCTAAGGGTGAGTCCAGACAGACAATAGTGGCGCACGCCTTTAATCCCAGCACTTGGGAGGCAGAGGCAGGCGGATTTCTGAGTTCGAAGCCAGCCAGGTCTACAGAGTGAGTTCCAGGACAGCCAGGGCTACACAGAGAAACCCTGTCTCGAAAAAACAACAACAACAACAAAAAGAGAAAAGAAAAGAAAGAAAGAGAGAGAGAGAGAGAGAGAGAGACAGACAGACAGACAGACAGAAAGAAAGAAAAACAAAAAGAAAAAGAAAGTAACCTGCTCAGATGGGAATGGGGTATGTAGATAGGACGAAGAACACTGAAGTGGGTGAGGGAAGAAAAAATGGAAGTTTGGCCTAAGAAGGCAGTGACCTAGACTGAAATATTAGACACTGTGGGAACATTATGAAGGAAATGAGGGAACGGGGTAACACTGACAGCTTAGAGCAGATAGAAAGCCACGTCCATAATCAGTGGGCTTATGGCTGCAGCTGCAGGGGCAATGTTAAATTGCCTGGAAAACTGGGCTACTGTCAAGTTGATGATGGGCATCAGTCATGGTTAGGTTGGAGTGCCTCTGAGACGTGGGACTGCAGCTGATGAAGGTCAGGTGACAGATATGGAGTTAAGCGTCTACAATCAAGTGAGCTGTAGTCATGGTAGGATTTGCATGGCTACATAGAAAACAGAGTAAGAAGAATCCTGGGCTGAGCTACTCTGCCATGTTGACCTTGCTAACTGAACACTGCACATGGATCTACATGGGTCTCCATTAACATGCAGAAGACTGAAGATCCAATGCAATTAAGGCATGTCTTCTTAGCCTGTGTCTTAATTCATTTATCACCTTGGCAATAGCTGTAATTTCACTACCATATGCTGTTTACTTAAAGGTTTTCTTTTAAAAGTTTTTTGGGATATGACAGTCTCATATAGCTCAAGCTGGCCTCAAACTCCGTGCGCAATCCAGTATGATCTAGAACATTCATTTCTCCTGCCTCCTCTTCCAGAGTGTTGGGTTTACAGGTGTGTGCTTCTATGCCAGGTTTATGTTATTCTAAAGACACAACCCAGGGTTCTGTGTATGCTGGAACAGCACTCTACTTGGGTATAGAGTGACATGGACGATAACAGAGAATGCAGGAACACGGAGATAAGGAGAAGAGGGAAGGCATGAGAGGTAGAAAAGGCCCTCATTCCCCACTGTTGATGTTATCCCACATCCCACTCGGCTATGTGTGGCTTTTCAGGAGTCTCCAAGCTTCTGTGACAAGGAGAGATTAAGTGCAAAAAGAAAATGAGAGATGCAGAGCTATTCTCATCTTTGAGACATATCCTGTCTACTCTGCCCGGGCCAGGCTGGCATGAGCCTTCTGTCTGTTATATAGACTTTCTCCTGGGGAGCTGGTGAAATTGCGTAGTGAATAAAGGTTCTTGCTTTCGAGCCTGAAGACCCTCAGTTCCCAGCATCTATGTGGTGGAAGGAAAGAACGGACTCCTGACATCCAGAGGCACATGATGGCATCCCTCTCACTCATATAAAAATGAACAAATAAATAAACTAACTAATGTGATACAGTTTTTAAAAACTCTCCTTTG
>NW_021620862.1:1744865-1747004 GCF_004785775.1 Grammomys surdaster
TGCTGGTTTCAGTTGTTGAGCGTAAGACTGTGACTAAGGTGGAAGGGCTCATCTAGCCCAGCCCCTTCATGTTGGTGTGCACATCGAGCTTCAGCAAAGTGGAGGCGCTGGGAGCTAACAGTGAGCAAACACTGCTTCTCAAATGTCACCTCATTTAATCTTCACATTGCCACTGGGAGTAGAGTCAGAATTTCTGTTATGCAAAATAACTCACTGCTCATAGAAATGGGTGTAAAGACACATGCGCTGCGACAGTCAGGAATTCAGTTGTGTTGTTACTTTTCTTATTGTTGGGACAAAAAAAAACCAAGAAGAGCTTGGCAGGAATATGACATTTGCCAAGGACAAGGAAGTGGGCTTCAGCCAGGAATCTGACATTAGGCTAGAACAAAGAAGTAATTTCAGGCAAGAATCTAAATCTTAGGCTAGAACAGGGAAGTAATTTCAAGTAGGAATCTATATCTTAGGCTAGAACAAAGAAGTAGGCTTCAGACATGAAAATGACTTTGGGCTAGGATAGGGAAGTAGGCTGAGATATTTTGGTCATCCTGATAAGCCTTTAGAAATAGTGATCATGGGAGTGATCACAGGACTTTGTTTATTGCCTTGCTTGTTCTTTGACTATTTGTGTTTATTGTCTTGCTTGGTCCTTGACTATTTGTATCTATTATATTGCTAGTTCCTTAATCTAGAACTGACCTTAATGCTTGCATGTAATTAAAATAGTATAAAAGCAAAAAGGAGGAGAGGGTATGGGATAGGGGGTTTCTAGGGAGAGGAAATGGGGAAAGGTGATGACATCTGAAATGTAAATAAATAAAATATCCAATAAAAAAAACTTAAAAAAAAAAAGAAGAACAAGTTAAAGAAGGGAAGGGCTTCTTTTGTCTTAGAGTTTGAGGAACTGTCCATCATGGTAGGGATACCACAGTGGCAGGAGTTTAAGGAAACTGGGGCAGCAGTATGCTAGTGTTCAGTCTGCTTTCCTTAGAACACTGGATCATGAAATGTGCCAAGCACACAAAGGGTGAACCTTTCACTTCAACTAATCCAGTCTAAAACTCCCTCACAGATATGACAGAGATTTGTTTCTTAGGTGATTCTAGATTCTACCAAGGTAACAAATAATATCAACCACCATACTAGTAGTGAACCCTGGTTACTTACGGGACAATCCAATCTCTCAAAATTAATTATAGTGGCTGCTTGAATTTGAGCACATGACAGCAACATTCCACTTTTAATGAGAATTTAACATACAAGCTGAAATTATCACAGTAATTGGTCTTTTAAAATCAATAAAGAGAATTAAGTGACTTGTATGCAAACATGCATCAAATCTCTCTGTTTCTCTTCCTCTTTTTGACACAGATTCTTTTTTTTTGGGAGGGGGAGTGAAAGGTTTTCACGCACGCAGCCGAGTCACCGCACTAAATGAAAGGTTTTCACGAGCAGCTTGGACAGATCACAGCAGACTAGACGGTTCCACGAGGAGAGGTTTATTAAGAGAGAGGGAGAGCGGGAGGAGAGAGAGAAGTAGAGGAGTAAAGGCCGGCCATGACCACGTGGAGAGAGGGGGAAGGGAAGGGAGGAGGGGAGAGGACAACCTGCAGGCGCTGGGTTGAGGAGAACAAGAGTAAGAGAGGAGGGGGCAAGCAGCCACTTTTATAGTGGGCAGGCTTACCTCCTGGGGAGGAGCGTACCTGGCCGCTTCCAAGTAACTGTAGAGGTGGAGTTTAGACAGAATACTAACAGGGAGAGGGGTTCCAGAGAAGGTTGTTCTGTAACTTGTTCTGTAGACCAGGCTGGCTTTGAACTTACAGAGATTCACCTGATATTACAGGGATTAAAGGCATGTACCACCACCACCTGCCTGGCTGACACAGATTCTTTTTTTTTTTTTTTTTTTTTTTTTTCGAGACAGGGTTTTTCTGTGTAGCCCTGGCTGTCCTGGAACTCACTCTGTAGACCAGGGGGGGCCTCGAACTCAGAAATCTGCCTGCCTCTGCCACCCAAGTGCTGGGATTAAAGGACTGTGCCACCACCACCCTGCCCCCAACTGGCTTTTTGTTTGTTTAATTTAGGTTTAAGACAACCTTCTTGCCGGGCAGTGGCCTTTAATCCCAGCACTTGGGAGGC
>NW_021620862.1:1747104-1751763 GCF_004785775.1 Grammomys surdaster
AAACCATAAAAAAAAAAAAAAAAAGACTATCTTCTCACTGTTTCAGAAATGAGAAGCATGCAGCCAGGAATTTGGTTCAGCTTGTCATACTATGTCTAGTCAGAGAGAGAGAGAGAGAGAGAGAGAGAGAGAGAGAGAGAGAGAGAGAGAGAGAGAGAGAGAGAGAGAGAGAGAGAGAGAGAAATGTCTACTTTACTTATGGGGGTGAAGACCTCTGAGCTCACTCTCCGTTCTCATTACAGTATCTTTCCATATTCTGTGGCATGTGCCATGGCTTTCAGAGTTCCATCGATATCATTAGCCTCGTCTTCTGTATTTTGTCTTGCTCTGAATTGCTCTGAGGGGCTTGATTTTCAAACTACTGACACCACATCAGAAAGACCAAGCTCACAAGGAACTGCTGATTATCACCTGTGATAGCAGCTTAAACTACCTGTTGACTTGTTATTGTCGTAAGCACGAGACTTTAATAAGGTTCTCTGACTTTTAATTAGAAGAAACCACATAGAAAGGAGAGACAGATCACAACCTGGGGAAATGATCACTGCAAACGATAATAGCCTTAATATATAAAGAGCTTATGCATATTTATAAGATATTAAGGCTCCGTAGAATGCTAAGCATATGGAAAGATTATTCACAGATGATGGAATAAAGCAGCTAATAGGCAAGAAAATTCATGCAGATTCATTAATAAGAATGTGAATGCAAAAATTAAAAATAAGACTCAGTTTCTAGCAAGTTGACAGATTTATAAGGATTTTAAATCCTTAAATAATGAAAGCAGAGACAGCTTTCCATCACTTTGACAAAACCCGAGGCAGATAACTTAAAGGACAAAACGTCTATTTTGGCTCAAGGTTTCAGTCCACAGTCACTTTGCCTGATAATTTCTAGAACGGTGACACAGGAACACATGGTAGGAAGTATTTGGCCACTGAGGCTGCTCACCTCATGTTGTCCAGGACGTGACATACAGAGGTATAAGTAGAGCTAAATAAATGAATGTATGGGTAGATATATGATTAATTGGTAAATGATAGAAAGATGATAGGTGATAGCTTAAACATACAGTAGGTACATAGATATACAGATACATAGATACTTAGGTACATAGATGCCCTATGAAGAATTTCTCTGTTACTGTAAAGTACAAGATGAGAGGTAGGAACCAGCAAGAAGCAGTTGGGAGCCTGACATGGTACGCACTCCTGTAAACCTAGTACTCAGGAAGCCTGGGCAGGAGGATTGTGCATTTGAACCCACCACTGACTATGTAGTGAGACCATGTCTAAAAACGGGTCGAAATGTGAGGGTGTTGGGAATAAGGAGCAGGTTGCTAAGGGAGGGGAAAGTGGCTTTGGAGGATGGGACATCCAAGAGGAAATGTTCAAAGGAAGAGCATGGAGATCTGAAAGACCCTCTGAAGAGCAGAGGTCAAGGGATGGACCTTGTTCTAACTTTGTTCTGTTCCTGTAGCAAATATCACAGCCATGACCAACTTGGGGGAGGCAGTTTATCTGGCTTATAGCTTACAGTTCATCATTGATAGAAATAAGGGAAAATACACACGTAGGAAATCCATGCAGAAAATATGGAGGAATGCTGCTTGGTGGCTTTCTCACAGATCCATGTTTAAACTAGTCTTCTTATATACCCCAGGATCATCTGCGTAAGGAGTACGGTGAGTTGGGTCTTCCCACATCAAATAACAATCAAGACAATCCCCACAGACATGTCCACAGACTGACTGACCTTATCTGCGCAATCCCTCAACCAGTAAATTCCCGTATCAAGCAACTGTAGTCTGTGTAGTCTGTGTCATGTTGACAGTTGACTAAGACTAATCTTGATGGGGTCCCACTCTGTAGCCTAGAGTAGTCTCAAAGCCATGGTCCTCTAGCCTTAGCCTCTGAAGTTTGGAGATTACACACCACCTGCCTGGCTCAGCATCACTATCTAAATGAGAGTAACATCAATGACATCATGAAAAGGGACCCCAAGGTGAAGACTCCACAGTGAAAAGAAGAAATCCTAAGTATGGAAGAGACCAAGCGAGATGAGAACTGTAGCATGGCATATAAGTAGAAAAGAGGATCCTGCCTGAAACCATCGTAATTCAAGAAAAATAAATCTAGAAAAGTGGATGCATGTTGACACCAGTACCTGAAGTTTCAGAAGATATGCCTGACTGTGGCTGAGAAGCTGTTGGAAGGTGAGGGTCTTGTGTGTCTTCAAGAGGTTGGCTGGAAAGTAACAAGAAGCTCTGTGGTGGTGGATGCAGAGAAGGCGGAGTCAAAAATGGGATGAATCGTGTATGTTCACGTTTGTAAAGACAATGGAGAGAAAGATGGCAAAGTGATAAAGAGGAAAATATTCAGGACACCCAATGAGGATGAGCAAAGTCAGGAATGCTGGTGGGACCATCCTTGGGTAGAAGGATGTCTGGATGTGGGTTGCAAGTTTTAGGGGAAAGTATTTTAAATGGCCACTCTAAGGAATAACAACCAAAGGTCAACGTGGCTGCCAACCTGATCCCAACCCCACACCAGGAAGGGAGATAGCCACTTTGAACTAAACCTCATTTAGAAGTTAATTTTTCTCTAGTCCTGTGTCACAATTAGTTTCTTCTGTATGTTACTCGGTTCTGTGTGGCTATGACAAAACACTTGAGATAATCTACTTAGAAAGAGGAAAGCTTTATTTTAGCTTACAGGTGTGGAGGTTTCAGCCCATGACCCCATTGCTTTGGGTCTGTGGTAAGACAGCATACCATGACAGAGAACATGAAACAGAACGAAGAGCTTACCTCATGTCCAAGAGTGACAGACAGAGAGAGGAGAAAGGACTTGGGTTTCACAATCCTCTTTAAGGCAGAACCCCATTTTAAAACTTCACCTTAGGCCCCATCACTTGAATGTTCTTCCACCTTTTATTAGTGCCAGGCTGAAGACTAGGCCTTTGGCATGCAGGCTTTGTGCATTCCTGGACCCAGACAATAGGCTGGCTTTAAAACAGATCATAGACAGGAGGATGGTTAAACAGTAAGCAACCATTTCTCATAATTCTAGGGTCTGGAAGTCCAGGGTGAAGGTGCTAGCATGGTTGGGTTCTTAGCAAAGCTTTAATGCCTAGATTATTCTCAGGTGATTATCGCGGTATACAAGCAAATATGTGCACACGTGCATGTGTTTGGGTGGGTACACAGAAGCAAACACACACTCTTGTATGCACAAAACACACACACACACACACACACACACACACACACACACACACAGTGGGACCTTACTCTTTCTGTTGTTATAAGAGTGGCCCATCCATCATGACTGCATCACTGTCATGACCTCATCTAACTCTGTCTCCTAAATTACCACCCTAAGGATGGTAGACATACCAAGACATACCATCCTTAACTTAGGCCTAATCCTGGAAGCTTCTAGACCTAGGGTGTCTACAAGTCTAGGAAGGACATGAACATGTGACTGTTTTCCCAACATTATCTTCTGAATTTCAACCTTTCCTCAAAAAGAAGAGGACTAGACAGAGTTGGGGGCAAGGAGCGTGTGGTTACTCAGAGGCCAGTGGAGGTAACTATCTTATCCAACTGATGCATGACTTTCAAAGTATTAAGATTCCCATGGACTTCCCAGGGACCAGTGTTCTCTAGGTTACCCCTGGATCACTGTAATAGTAGCTTTTATTTGCCTGAAGTAATTGTCATCTTTGGGGCTTACTTCCTCTGTCTGTTAACTTAGGCCTAGTACTGGAAGCTTCTAGGCTCCGTACAATCTTATCTGGGCCTAGAATGTTTTCAGCCTCTGAGACTTGCTGCTGAAGAAGCTCACCCTATTAAGTTCTTCCTGAGCTCTGACAGGTTTCTAACTCAGCTGTTCTGGTCCAAGCTCCCCTTTTAGCCAACATATTCAATCTGGCTTCCTTATCTCAGTTTCTCCTGATTTGCTCTGCTTGACTTCAAACTAACTCTAGCAATCTTGTCTAGTCTTCTGGCTCCTCATCCTCTAGCTCATTCTGTCTTTACCTGTGTCTAGCTTGTTCTCTCTTCAATCTGTTTCTATAAAACTCTCCCAGTAAAACCGCCTCCTTCTCCCTCTCAGTTCTACTGCACTGCTCTCCATGGACTCTACTGTATCCCGTACTGGTCTTTCTTCTTCCTGTATTGTCTGCCTCTCTCTTAAGTAGCTTCCCTTTCCTCTTTCTCCTCGGGAGAGTTGGGCGTGTCCTATTCTGTCAAATCTCTCTCTGATTCGTTACTTTGTCTCCCATTCAATTATGCATCACTTTCAAACATGGCCGCTTCCTTCTACGAACTCACTTTACCTTCACTGTTTGGGGTTAAAGGTGAGTACACAGGGCTGAGCCACACCACAACTAGAAACAGTTTTGTTTTGTTGTTTTCTTTTTTCTTCAGTAAATAACACAATTTCGCAGTTCACAGTGTGACCCTGCAACATAAGAATGTTTGGGGACTATCACACTTAACTAAACAGGGACATTTCTTCTCGTTAGTCCCTAAGTAATGCAGAATAACAGCTATTTGACATCATCTACTTCATTTTAGGAACTGTCAGTTATTGAGAGCTGGTTCTGGTGTGTGGGAGGGCAGGCACTGGCCATACATAAGCCCTGCAGCAGTTT
>NW_021620862.1:1751863-1764716 GCF_004785775.1 Grammomys surdaster
TGTGTGGGGGGGCAGGCACTGGCCAAACAAAACCCCTGCGGAAGTTTTTAACTTGAGATTTTGCCAAGCCCCCCCCCCCCCCCCGCACTAATCACACCAATATTGAGGGATGTCACTTGGATTATATAGAAGCATACTGCTTGAGTAGTGCAGGCCGAATGCCTTACTTACACTAAAGGTGTGCACTGGACTCACAGGTACTGCAGTGATCTGTGCCAGGTGGGACAGCAGCTTGCAGGTACACATGGCCCTCATCCCCTCTTCCTCTGTTGTTATGGGGTAGCTGCCTGACTGCAGAACTCTGCTTTTGTGGCCCCAAGGCTTTTTCAATGCTGCCTCTGATGATGTCATAGGATCTCTCCAGAGCCACACTGTGATGTTGATTTTTGACAAGAAGTGGTGTATGACTTCATCTAACATGCTTTTTTTTTTTTTTTTTTTTTGGTTTTTCGAGACAAGGTTTCTCTGTGTAGCCCTGGCTGACCTGGAACTCACTCTGTAGACCAGGCTGGCCTCAAACTCAGAAATCGGCCTGCCTCTGCCTCCCAAGTGCTGGGATTAAAGGTGTGCCCCACCACCGCCTGGCTTTTTTTTTTTTTCTTTTTGGTTTGAGAGTTGGGAATTTATAGATCTCCTATATAAAATCCACCAACAATCTAGTTATTTTAAAAATGTTTTGTCCCCAGGCAGTGGTGGTGCACGCCTTTAATCCCAGCACTTGGGAGGCAGAGGCAGGTGGATTTCTGAGTTCAAGGCCAGCCTGTTCTACAGAGTGAGTTCCAGGACAGCCAGGGCTATACAGAGAAACCCTGTCTCGAAAAACCAAAAATAAATAAATAAATAAATAAATAAATAAATAATGTTTTGTCTTTATTTTATGTTGTGTATTTTGCCTGCATGTATGTCTATGTACCATGTGCATGCAGTGCCCAGGCTGGCCAGAAGAAGGCATCAGAGTCTATGGAGTTACAGACTGTTCTAACTGTCCTGTGGGTGCTGGGAACCAAATGTGGGTCCCCTGGAAGAGCAGCCAGTGCTATTAATCATGGAGCCATCTCTCTAGCTCCCAATCTAGTAAGTAATCTTAAAGTCTCCACTTTAAGATTTTTTTTTTTTTTTGCAGAGATGGGAGGGAGTACGGTGGGCTGGTAGGGTGTGAGTGAAAGGGTGAAGAGAAAATTGAGGGTTCTTAGTGCCTTGCTAGTTAAGGGTAAAGTCTACCATTGTCTAGATAGCCTTCTGGGCTCTGAGTAAAATGGCTAACTCCCTTTACAAGCAGGACTTCCCCTTCTCTGACCTTGTCTGGGGAGTTCAAAACTCCCCACATGCCTCTCCTTGTGTAATGTCAGGTAGCCTTAGTTAGCTTATAAGTTCAACTTCCTTTCTCCTGATAACCGGTTCAGCTAGCACCTGAGGTTCCTGGGATGTCTTACCATGCTAACAAGGCATCTCTGTACCTTAAGCCTTCAACCAATGACCTTTGCCCATCCTGGATACTCCTATCCCACGTTCCCCAAACTATATAACCCCTGAATCACCCCAAGTAAAGTTGATCTGTATCCCCAAAGCTGGTCCCGGTGCATTGTTGTTACCATATGTACTCACAAGGTTTCTGAACCCTCCATCAGTCTTCTCTGTTCCATTTGCCCCTGTAGACCGCTATTGGCCAACCATTCCAGGGGCAGGGAGGGTCACAGGTTCTTTGCTCGGTTCCCATTTCTTCCAGGCTTTGTGGAACAACACTGATGAGTCTGAGTGAGTTCAGGATCTGGTTATCACTAAACATTGGAGGTGTATCACACGAGCACTTTATCATCATTTGTCATCCACAGAGTGGAGAGTCCAAGGCCAGGAGCCAAGTGCTCCTGCATATGTGTCTGTCATTTCAGGGTATTGGTGTGTGTCTCATCTGTCTTTGCTAGTGACCAGGCAAGTCGTCATAAATTGTCTCTACTCAAGTGTTTTCCCCCTCTAAATAACAAGGAATATTGATGCAGCCCCAAGTGCAATGAGTAGCTTAGATGGATAGTTATTAGGTGAGAAAGAAGTCAATGTAGTAGAATCTCAAGACTTGACTTCAGTTTCACTTTGGGAACCTGTTTTGTCGATTAGAGAGAATCCAATGCAACAGGAGCTGCTAGAAACATGGATAAGGAGAAATCACTGGCAGTTCTGTTCAAAGAACAGATGCTTAGTCAGCAGAGCGGTAGAAAATGGTTCATTGGAATGCAATAGGTTTTGGGAGAAAGGTTTGCTCTAGTAATACTAGATCCCTAGCAGCAAGAGGATGCAGGATAAGAAATAAAACATGAGCTGGGCAGTGGTAGCGCAAGCCTTTATCCCAGCACTTGGGAGGCAGAGGCAGGCAGATTTCTGAGTTTGAGGTCAGCCTGGTCTACAGAGTGAGTTCCAAGACAGCTGGGGCTACAAAAACAAAACAAAACAAAACAAAAAAAGAAATAAAACATGACCTGTAAATTAAAGATGAGTGGGATTAAATCTCTTATGTTGTACAGAGAGTCATGGGTTGAAGGCTTGGTTTCTAGTGTGGTGCTATTGGGAGGAGGAACTTTTAAGAGTAGTCAGGGATGATTGGCAGGTCTTTTTTTTTTTTTTTTGATTGGCAGGTCTTTAAGTTATCGGGAGTGTGTCCTTGAAGAGACTGTGGAACTTCAGTCTTTTCTTTGTTCTCTTTGGTCCTGACTTAGAGTACAAGCACCTTTTCTTGACCATATCATACTGTCTTGTCACAGATCCAAGGCAATAAGGCCAACTCTTTATGGAACAGACCCACTAAAACTTTGAGGCGAAACAACCTTTCATGTTTCTAATTTGACCACCTCAGGTACTTTGTTATAGTGGTAGAAAGCTGACTAACACACCAGCACTAAATGCTATAGCCTTGGGAAAGACAGAAAGTCACTCAGAACCTCACTTTATCTTTTAATTGGAGTTAATAAGGTCTTCCGTGCAGATGAGGATTAGCAATAGTATGTGATCATAACTCATGCTTGACAGAGAGCATAAGTTCTACTTCACACAAGGGAATTGCTTTATAGCTAAATAAATCAGAAGACAGTTTTGGTTTACATATAAGCACTTTTAAAATGATTTACTCAATAGTAAAGTGCACCTAGAATTATAAAAAATGTGCCCACATTTTATCTTATTTAGTTTCCCCACACTTCCTGATCTTTTAAAAATTTTATTTGTGTGTGTGTGTGTGTGTGTGTGTGTGTATGTGTGTGTGTGTTTATGTTTATGCACATGGGTATTTACAGGTGCCAAGAAAGGTCAGCAGCCCATCAGATTCCCTGGGGCTAGAGTTACAGGCAGTTGTGAGCTGTCTGATATGGGTACTGGGAACTGCATTCTGATCCTCCAGAAGTTCAGCAAGCATTCTTAACCACTGAGCCATCTCTCTGCGCCTTGATGTCTCATCTTTATATACAAAACAGTAAGGTTTACGTGTAGTAATCATGCTTGTCATTGAACACATGCCACAGACTGTCATGAGAGCCATTGAGATTAGATGTGTGAAAATACTTTGGAAACTCTAGAATTTACTGAGGTAGTAATTTTAGATTTATTTTCTCAGCATTAAATACCAGTATACATAGAAGACTTACCCTCTTAGTGCACTTACAGTGAAGTAAATGTGTCCTTTTGAACAAGTATGTTGTATAGCAAGCCTCAAGGCAGAATAGGTGGTAGACAGCAAAAGTTTTTTTCTTGTACAGATCTGTCCTGTCTGACAACCAGGCTTTCTTCCCTCATTTGTCTTCCAGTCACTGTGAGTAAATAGTTGTCACACACCATTGAGCACTGGAGATCATAAATCTTCCAGGAGAGTAGCTAATAATAATTTGGGTTCTGGGCATCAGAGAATGTTAAGCTAAAAGCCACAGATACCGCGTGGGCAATACCTTCTCTTCCGTCAGCCTCTTATAGCTCTGGGGCTTTTGTTTTGAAACAATGGGTTGGGAAGGGATCTGTACACACTCGTTATAATCAGCCAAATAATGGAAAGCTGCATGAGAAAAAGCACGAGTCCATCCTTCTGCTATGTTTTCCATTCTCAGTTGTCAGAATCACATGATGCTGACGGCTTGGTGCAGTTTTTTTTTTTCTTCCCACAGATGAACTAGTGTTATAGCCATGACACAATGGACGATGGATGGTTTAGTCACATGCATCTTCTGCCAGCTCCAGAGGCCCCATGAATCTCCTCTTTTGGCTGATTTTAATTTCTGTCTTCCCCTGCAGCAATACCATGGACATAATATCCTTCACTGAGTTCTGTGAATCCTTCTAATGAATTACTGAGCATACTGTGAGAATCGCCTGAACTTGCAGTTGGTATTTAAAGCAAGGATGGTTTTGTGGCAGTTCTTCCCTTGGACTGACATAAAATACATGGACTTGGTGGTTTAAGCAATGTGAGAGTCTCTTTTTGCTCTGCTCTGGAGGCTTTATACACATGATCAGACTGCTGATGGATTTGCCCTCAGGCTTGTACAGAAGCATCTTCTCACTGTTGTCTCCTTTGGTAGAGGGAGAGGTTCCAGATGCCTTTCCAGATGTTTTGCAGGACTATTTTGCTTTTGCTTTACTAGGGTTTCACTCTCATGATTTTCTTTTTCCTAGCTGCCCCCCATGCAGCTAAAATCCCTTCCTAAGGGAATCATAAGCAACATCTACCCTTCCCATCAGCCTTCTGATGACAAACTAAGATACAATTCTAGTAAAATTAATTCTTGGGGAACAGTGAATTTCTGGGTCTATTTTTTATAGAGCTTAGGGCTGTGGATGTTCTTTACCCAAAAGACTACACCAAAAAAATTTAACCCAGCAGACATGAAAGCTTGGGACATGGGAAAATGGCCATATGGATGGTACCTTCCTCCCCAGTCTTTCCATGACCCCTCCTGAGACCACATAAGCCAGGGCAGAGTCACACAGGAAGACTTTCTTATGAAAAGAAAGTGATCTGAGCAAACCCATCCACCACCCGTCTTATTCCTGAATAAACATCATGACCAAGAAGCAAGTTGGGGAGGAAAGGGTTTATTTAGCTTACACTTCCATAGTGCTATTTATCACTAAAGGAAGTCAGGACTGGAACTCAAGCAGGTCAGGAAGCAGGAGCTGATGCAGAAGTCATGGAGGGATGCTACTTACTGGCTTGCTTCCCCTGCCTTGCTCAACTTGTTTTCTTACAGAACCCAAGACTACCAGCCCAGGGATGGCACCACCCACAATGGGCCCTCCCACCCTTGATCACTAATTGAGAAAATGCCTTACAGCTGGATCTCGTGGAGGCATTTCCTCAACTGAAGCTCCTTTCTCTGAAGTAACTCCAGTTTGTGTCAAGTTGACATACAAACCCAGCCAGTACACTGCCCTCTCCTTCCTGAGTGTGGAGACGACGTGGCCATCTGCCTCATGCTCCTGCCACCATGTTTTCCTCAGTGATGGATAGCAGCTTGAAAGTGTGAGCCAAAAGAAGCCCTTTGCTTGTTAAGTTGCATTTGTTGGGTATTTTATTACAACATCATGACAAGCAGCTAACATACACCGGATCAGTATTCTTAAGAATCAGGGAGCAGGGGTTGGAGAGATGGCTCAGAGGGTAGAGGACTGACTTTTCTCCCAGAGGTCCTGAGTTCAATTCCCAGCAACCACATGGTGGTTCACAACCATCTGAAATGGGATCTGATGCCCTCTTCTGATGTGTCTGAAGACAGTGGCATTGTACTCATATATGTAAAATAAATACATCTTCAAAGAATCAGGCTGTAGAGGTCCCCTTGCTCCTTTCAATATGAAAGGATACCACGAGAAAACAAGCCCTTGGCATACACCAAAGCTGCCAGGACTTTGAGTTTGGACTTCCCAGGCCCCACCTGCTATGTGGAAGAAGTTTCAGTGCCTTTCCCATTATTCTTTTGCTGTACTGTTCCATGTGGAAAGGGCATCTTCCTAAACTAGGTCATGCCTTCTGAGTTAACAGTGTCCATGCTTCTGGTCCATCCTGCCTCAGAGCCACCTCTTTCTTCTCCTCTCTTTTTCCTTCTTTCATGGTCCCTACCTGAGACCCTCCTACTCTATCTCAAGCTCCTCCTTCCTCTCTCTCCTGCCCAGTCATGTGCTCTAGCCTTTTATTACTCAACCAGAGATTATTTGGGAGCATTCTTTAGAGCACATTGGTCAATACAACACCTATGTCCAGACTATAACCTGATTTTGGGGCACAGAACTCAGCATCTTAGTACATAGTGCACAGGACCAACTCCAACATTTCCCCTGAGGCTGCTTTACCTTCTGTATGGATCCTTCGAATATTGTGTTCTAAAAAAAAAAAAAAGAATATTGTGTTCTGCCAGGCAGTGATGGTGCACGCCTTTAATCCCAGCACTGAGGAGGCAGAGGCAGGTGGATCACTGTGAGTTTGAGGATAGCCTGGTCACAAAGCAAGTTCCAGGACAGTCAAGGCTACACACAGAAACTTTGTCTTGAAAAACAAACAAAACAAAAAAGACAAAGAAAGAAAAAGAGAGAGAAAGAGAAAAGTTGTGTCCCACAGTCCTTGTCACAGGGAGGCATTCAAGACCCAAGCACTTTTACCATGGAAGCTTGGCTGTGGTGTGAAGGTCCGCAGTTCCTTCTAGAAGGAGAAAATAGAAGTTCTTTTCTTGCAACACATCTCTAAACTTTCCCTTCAGAACAACCCAGTAATAGATTTTAACACCTATTATATAGTAGGTTATTAAAATAAAGTGTGTGGATACTGGCCCAGTTCCTGTATGGACACAAAAATAGTGTTATGGTCTGTCATACTGTAAAAATGTGGCATTTTAAGAAAACCAAAGCTAACAAAAAGTACTGCATCTCAAAGTTGTACTAAATCCTGCACACCCCTTCAGCATTTGTGTAAAGCTTCGGTACAATGGGATGCTTTACATGTACAAAGACAGCAGGAAATTGTCTGGTTATATATTTTAGTGGGGGAAATCCAAATAATAAATTAGGAAATAACATTATATTTATTTTTTTGCTCTCCTCTTCTTGTTTAGGATCCATTTGCATCCTTTAAGTATCCCTCATATAGGAGCATATGGTATTTAAAAAAATTATTTTAAAAAGTTGATTTACATGAGTGTTTAGCTTGCATATATGTGCATGCCAGAGTCTGCAGAGGGCAGAAGACAGCATGAGATCCCCTGGCATTGGAGTTATGGATGGTTGTGAACCACTATGTGGGTGCTGACAACTGTCCTCTGCAAGAATGGTAGGTGCTCTTAACCATTGAGCCATCTCTCCAGCCTCAAACATATGGTGTTTGTTTTTGTGCATCTAGCTTGTTTTGCTTAATGTAAGGATTTCCAGTTGCATCTAATTTCCTGAAAATGTCACATTCCCCCCTGCATCTGACTGTTTTGTATATCTGAGCATGTTCTATCTTAATTTCAAGGCTTCCTACTCAGGGCATAACGCTGGGTATACATATCAGAGTCACAGTGGACAGTCTAGGGCAGAGGCAATATACTTCCATTTCTTTCCAGAGGACACACCCTGCCTCTTGCCACTCTGGAGAAATGTTTAATTGGTGACACATATGTGTACTTGTAAAGGGGTTCTGAGTGGTCTGATCCAATTTAAGTGTCCCATGAAGTTTGGAATTCTTGAGTTTCCTGAGCCATATCAGAGTTGAACAGCCCTGGAAGGGAATGGAGCCACCGATAGCAAAAGGTTAAAATAGTGTCTTCTCTCTGGTTTTCTGTTTCCCACTTCTACTCCCTTTATGGGATAGAAAAGGGAAGGAGAAAAAGAAAAGGAATGACCCAGCAGAATAAAAGTTCTACTTCTAGGCAGTGATCCAAAGAGACTTTTAACATCAATAGAGGGACAGGATCCATCATGATGTTTCTGTATTCCCAGCACTTGACCTAGAGACTGAGGTGACACTAGGAACTCAGTGTGTCTCAATTTACTGCACAGGAGACTTGCCACAGCATTGGCTGTGAAAGCTGGGAGGAGGGGGGAAGGGAGCGGGGAGAGAATTGAGCCTTCACGTTGTTGGTGAAAATGGCATCCAAATTGACCCTGAGGTGAAGGTCAAACATCTAGTAAATGAAGTGCCTGGTAATTACTCAGAAATTAACTATCTGCTGAAAAAAGAAACCAGTAAAATTGACCTCAGATGTGTGACTATCCATCTATAGAATCAGAGTATTTGTTGATGAATGATAGTGGAAGAGATTTAAGAAAAAACATAGCTGGGCGGAGGTGGCACACACCTTTAATCCCAGCACTTGGGAGGCAGTGGCAGGTGGATTTCTTTGTTTGAGGCCAGCCTGGTCTACAGAGTGAGTTCCAGGACAGCCAGGGCTACACAGAGAAACCCTGTCTCAAAAAACCAAAAAAAAAAAAAAGAAAGAAAGAAAAGAAAGAAAGAAAGAAAGAAAGAAAGAAAGAAAGAAAGAAAGAAAGAAAGAAAAAAAAGAAAAACCACTTAGTCATAAGGACTAATGTATAGTCTCAGGAATGCTGCATGCTGTTATCCCACAAGAGTGATGAGGTATGCAGACTGAAAGACCACTATTAAGCCTGAAGTGGGTCTCTCACAATGCTTTTATTTCAGGTAAGAGGGGAAAAGTGCAAAGTTAGTTAACAGGCCAAAGCCCTACATAGCCCTACATGGAGTAGCAAAACTAGTATTCAAATCTTTGCTAATAGTATAATTCTTTGTCACTCTCACAATCAGATTTGGTTATTATTCACACTAACATGTAGCCCCAAGTGATCAGAGAAACAACACTGCCTTCTGCCCAACTACTATTGTGCTGAAGGCAGCCGTGTGGTGAAGGCAGTGGTTGAGCATCTGAGGAGCCTGGTGGGAGGCACCACAGGTTGTCAGGAGGAGTGGGGATGAAGGGCAGGGAAAATGAGAGCATGTTTGGAACCCAAGGTAAGCTGGTGTCAGTAGACGTAGGAGCAGGATGTCAACAGGAAAGATGGCATGGAAATGTAAGGAAGCAAATAATACAGGGATGGTTATGG
Source organism: Grammomys surdaster (assembly GCF_004785775.1). Classification (NCBI taxonomy): domain Eukaryota; kingdom Metazoa; phylum Chordata; class Mammalia; order Rodentia; family Muridae; genus Grammomys; species Grammomys surdaster. The sequence goes on from NW_021620862.1 coordinate 1,760,927, forward strand.
GAGTGGGCGCGCAGACCGTAAGCAGAAGTGGAGTGGGGATGGAGGCAGACTTCAGCCATCGCATGGGCTCTACGCTGGTTACTGACACCCCGGTGGAGCCTTGTCTCTTTAGACAGCGCTCTAAGACACACCTCAATTCTCTTTGTAGACGTCTACACTGAAGGAAGAAGTGGATCTTTCTGAATTCAAGGCCAACTTGGTCTACAAAGAGAGTTCCAGGACGGCCAGGAAGCCAGGATAACACAGGGGAAATTAAGAAATGTCTGTCGTGATAAACAAACAAACAAACAAACAAACAAAATTAGAAAATCTCGTCTTTTAAATAGGATAGATATTTCTTCTGTCTAAAATAAAAGTTAATTAAAGGTCAATTTGATTTTAAGCTACCATTTGCCTGTTGCTTTCTATTTATATAACCTAGTTTTTCATCCTTTCTCCCCCTATCCTTGGCTTCTAAAGGATTATTTTTAAGTATTTTATTTTTATGTAATTATGTGTATAGGTGACATTCATGGTTCTGTGTGGGTTTGTGTATGTGAGTATTGTTGCCCATGAAAGCCATAGGAGGATGATGAATTCCCTGGAGCAGGTCTTAGAAGTGGATCTCCCAGTGTGAGTGCTGGGAATGGAACTCTGGTATCATGGAAGAGTTTCAAGCGCTCCTAACTACTGAGGAATCTGTCCAGCCCTGGAATGAATTGTTCCTAAACTTTCCGTCTTCTCATTAGCTTATTGGCTATTTAACCTTCTACTGTTTATTGAATGTTTACATGAATTATTATTATATGCATCTTTGATACTTTTACATTTATTTATTTTTACATTTATTTATTTAGTATGTATATATGTATGTATGTGTATGCATATGTATCAGGGTATTCGGGTGGAGGCCAGAGGACAACTTATGAGAGTCAGTTCTCTCCTATTGTGTGTGTGTTCATAGAATAAGCTCAGACTGTCAAACTTGGCAGCTTTTACTGACTAGGTCAGCTCCTCAGCCAAGGGAAGAGATTTATTAAAATCTAAGCTAAATCAATACCTTCATTCTAGACCAATGCCCTTGATGATATGACTTTAAATTTTTCTCTTCATAGATCTCTTTCTCTATATAACATATAATAAATCACTATTTATATTTTCCAGTTTTATTAGGATAGACCCATATATCAAGTCTTTCTGTTGAATTTTCTTGTTTTTCTGCATTTCTGAGCTTCCATTTGGGGTTATTTACTTTTATATATTCAGGATCTCTCCGTTGTCCAGGTTTACATCAGCCTCTTGAGTAGGTGGTGCTGTATGTGTGCCCAGCTGCATTTGCCTTCCACATGAAAACCATTAAGACAAGGCCTCTGTACGTAGCTCTGCCTGTCCTGGTCCTCTAGGTAGACCAGTATGGCCTCAAACTCACAGAGATCTGTCTGCCTCCTAAGTGCTGGAATTAAAGGCACGTGCCACTATGCCCACCACATCCCTCAGTGTTCAGCTTTTTGATTTCTTTGCTTTTTGTGTTTTTTGGTGTTTCGTTGTTGGTTTTTGTTTTCATTTATTATTTTTTTTGCTATGCTAATGATGGGATAATCCAGGACCTTCTAGGCAAGTATTCTGCCCTGACCTATTTCCTTAGCCTAACAAGTAATAGTTTTGTTTTTGTTTTCTTTATTTCCCTTTAATGGTTGGACGTAATTAAAATAATTTTAATCTATTCTTTCCTTACCTCATCTACCAGATTTGTCTTGTTGAAAATTTAATCATACTTTTGTTTTTTTTTTTTTTGAGGCACTGTCTTAGTTCAGGCTAGTCTCCAACTCAGAACTCATGGTCCCCCTGCCTCAGCCTCCCATCAACCACTATTTTTACTGTTGATTCTCTTTTGTTGTTGTTAGTTTTTGAGACAAGATTTCTCTGTGTATCCCTGGCTGTCCTGGAATTCACTCAGTAGACTAGGCTGGCCTCGAACTCAGAGATCCACCTGCCTCTGCTTCTGTGGTGCTGGGATTTAAGGTGTGTGCCACCACCACCACGCTTCACTGCTGATATTTTTGAAGCTAGTAAGCATTTTCTCTGTTTATTGTTGTTGGAATTTGACTTTTGGTTTCTACACGTGAAGTCCTAAATTAATTTTTCACCAGAGTGTGTCGACTATTTTTGTTTTACTGTGACAAATACCCACAGAAGCTCCTTACAGGAAGGAAGACTGACTTTAGCTCATGGTTTCAGAAGGTTGCAGTCTGTCACAGCTGACAATGCAGAACGTCACCAGGGCAGCAGGAGTGCTGAGCCATGGCTAACTAGTTACATGTCAGCCGACCAGGGAGCAGAGAACTCTAGACAGAATCAATGATACATTATAACCTTCAAGAGCCCACCCCTGTGACTTATTTGCTCCAGATGGGCTTTACCTCATAAAGGTTCCAGTCTTTCAAAATTCTACCAGTTAGGAGATAATCACTGGAGCTGTGAGCCAGTTGGGGACACGCAAGCTTCAAACTATAACATATAATTGGGTCTCCTTCCTTCCTTCCTTCCTTCCTTCCTTCCTTCCTTCCTTCCTTCCTTCCTTCCTTCCTTCTTTCCATCCCCCCTCCTTTTTTTTGAGCTAAAGTTTTACTATGTAGCCTTGGCTGTCCTGGAACTCTCTATGTAGTCCAAGTTGATGCCAAACTCACATAGATCCACCTTCCTTGCCCTCCAAAGCACTGGGGTTAAAGGCCAGCACCACCACACCTGGCAAGGTAGTAAGTTTTTTGACTCAGTAGTTTATTTTACTTTTTTTCCTAAGAGTTCAGGTCTCTTAGAACTATTGTATCCATCATATGCTCTCATTTTAGAACATGGCAAGATACATGGCAAGTAAATAGTTGATAAGCAAACCAATAGCTGCACTAACTTTCCACTTGGGTTTGGATGTAATTAATATTATGCTATTTTTTAAACCACTTAGCAGAAGTCTTAGTTTGGGTTTTACTGCTGTGAAGACACACATGACCAAGACAACTCTTACAAGGGACAACATTTAATTGAGGGTTGTCTTACACTTTCAGAGGTTTAGTTCATTATCATCATGGTGGCCCATTGTCTATTCTTCATTCCAGAATTATATTCTTAAATATTCCTAGGAAAATATGTATCCATGCTTGCTATCTCGACTGTGACACCTATGCTGTCTTGGGGCTCTGCCAGCAAGAGGTCACCACCTGATGCAGACCCTCAGTCTTAGATCCCTGAAATCATTCGACAAAATAAATCTGTTGTTTTAGTAGGAACTGTAAATGTTTGCTCCTGTCTGTCCCCATGACTTTGTCTTGAAAGACTGGTCTGTGATTTGTCATTAATAGTGTGAGTTAGTCAGAGTACTCATTGAATGCCACAGATTCTCTACCGTTTTAGAAATATTAGTAGGATGAAATTTCTTGGTATCAGTCTGCGTGATAGTGATATCCTTACATTTTCAGCAAAAGTGACTCTTGTTACTTCCTAGCTAGAGAATTTGTTTGTATATACGCTCCTCCGGCAACCTCCTTCCTGTTGAGTTGGGTCTATTTTGACCCAATGAATAGAAAACTCTGGCTGACTCACAGTAAGTATTCACTATTAAGAAAAAAATATCTTTTGTGGTTTTTGGTGATTAAGATTTTGAGACTGCTTATAGTCATCTGTATCAGTGTTCTGCTATAGGAATAAAACACACACATTAAACACATACACATAGTATATACACACATGCCAAACACACTACACATGTACATACACTACACATACTACACACACACACTAAACACACACTACACAT
>NW_021620862.1:1764726-1773763 GCF_004785775.1 Grammomys surdaster
TACACATACTACACACACACACTAAACACACACTACACATGTACATATACTACACATACTACACACACACACTAAACACACACAACACATGTTCATACACTACCCACATACACTCTATACACACTACACATACTGCATACACACACGTACACTACACATACGACACATACTGCACATATACATACTACATATCCACATACACCATACATACACATGCATTCATGCACACACATGATTGTTGACATATATTGTTATGAGATTGTGTGGGTTGCTGGCAAGAGTAAAAGCCAGAGGGCAACCTGTCTTACTGGTGCTGGGCTTCAGGTAGGGATGAATCTGACCCACAGTGGGATTTCTTCTTGACAACGTTTTAATTCTGTCTTTAAATCTTTCCATTGATTGGTCCAAGCTCTCACAGGTTATCGAGGATACATGGTAACTATGGTAGTTTGAATGAGAATGGCCTTTCCATGGCTCATATGTTTGAATGCTTAGTCCTCAGTTGGTGGAACTGTTTGGGAAGGATTAGGAGGTATGGTGTTGTTGGAGGAGGTGTGTCACTGGGGGCAGGCTTTGACGCTTCAAAGGCCTGTGCCATTCCCAGTTAGTTGTCTCTCTCTTTCTACCTGTGCTTTGTAGATCAGATAGATGTAAACTCTTAGCTACTGCTCCAGCACTGTACTTGCCTGCCATATTCACTGCCATGATGATCATGGACTCTAATCCTCTGAAACCATGACCCCCTAATTAAATACTTTCCTTTATAAGTTGCCTTGGTCATTGTATCCTAACATAGAAAAAGAGGAATCACTAAGATAGTAGCTTATAACTACCTTTCACTTTTAAGTGTGTGCGCCCTCACTAGAGAGATAAACTTAACTCTAGGGCTTCTGATCTTACCAACTTGTAGTTAAACTGAGCTGGAACAAAGCCAGAATCCATGGTAATGATCTCGCCAAGACTACTTCCATCTCTCCCAAGTCACCTCCAAGCCTGTTTCTAAAACCTGCTTTTTCTTCTGTCTTCTACAAAGTCCTGTAAACTATTTACTTATATCAAATATTTAGCATATCATTAACATCTTCTGCATTTATTTAGTCATTAGAATTTATGCTTAAAAACATCTTCTAAATTTGCCACACATCTGCCTTTATTTAACTAGGTGTGTGTTTTGTGCTTCATTGCCCTCATGAGAAAACTAACAGCTGATGCTTCAAGACTTCTAGTTTCTTTTCCATCCCAACAATTTTTCTTCCTTCCTTCCTTTGTTCCTTCCTTCCTTCCTCCCTCCCTTCCTTCCTTCCTTCCTTCCTTCCTTCCTTCCTTCCTTCCTTCCTTCCTTCCTTCCTCTCTTCTTCCCTCCTCTCTTCCTTCCTTCCTCCCTCCCTCCCTCCCTCCCTCCCCCCTCTCTCTCTCTCTCTCTCTCTCTCTCTCTCTCTCTCTCTCTCTCTCTTTCTTTCTTTCTTTCTTTCTTTCTTTCTTTCTTTTAGTCCTGGCTAGCCCAGAACTCATTTTGTGATGGCCTCAAACTCTTACATATCCACCTGCCTCTACCTACTGAGTGTTAGTCCAACAATTTCTGTCATGTAGTTATTGGCTGTGTGCATAATTTCTGTGCTCTGTGCCCCTAATTCATCTTTATGAGTCCAACATTTTTTGTTACTATTGATTTGGTATTTAATACTTAGGGATAGATCAGCATGGCTCATCACAAAGACAATTAGACAGGAATCCATGACTGACAGGTCACATTTCACTGTTAGTTCTTTTTCTTGCTCTACTTTCAGGTCATTTATAGGGACAAGCCTGGTGAGGTAGCAAACAACTGTAATTCCCACACTTGGGAGGCTGAAGCTGGAAGATTATCCTGTCTTTGAGATCATCCTGTGCTTTACAATGAACACTAAGCTAACCCTTCCACTCACCACCTCCCCCCCCCAGTTAACCAATCACACACAACAAAACAAGAAAAGGGAAAAAAAACCCAGAAATTAAGAAAGGACTGCCTTCACTTCATTCCATTGTAGGTCAGGAGCTCCTGGACCACAAAGGATAAACAGGGAGTTAAGATATGCCAGTTAATATGAGTTTATTTATGCCAACGCATATGAAAGTAAGGAAGATAGGCAAACAACCCAGTACCCACAAGTTCAAAGTCCTTGTTAAGATTCTGCCATTTCTTCAGTAATAAAAAGTAGTAATGGTGACTCAGAGGGGACACTGGCTGTCAATGTGGACACAACTGTCTTTCCTGATTAAAGATGGCCACACAGTGAGGGAGGCCTGCCCTGGCTATATCTTACTGCTTCTTGCTTACTTTCTATCTCTCATACTGAGTCTCAGATGGTTAGGACAGCCACTTCTGGGTGCATTATCTTTTCTCTGGCTTACCTTTGCCCTATCTGTCAATCTGTCCCTGGAGGTAAAGTGAGCAGCTGTGACCAGTGTGAGGAGCTCACAAGGCAGGAAACATGATTCCCTGCATGAAGGTCTGCCTCATTGCTGGAGGAAACTTAAATCCTGGCTTGGAGTGTAGGAAGTAACAGAAAGCTTTGCTGCTGGGAACTGATTACCTTTGTTTCCCAGTGGCAGAAAGTACTCTCGCAGTACTATGAGGGTTCTGAAGCTTTGCTGTCACCATTCTGAGGCTGTGTGTCTTGGATGCTGCCTATATAAGTCATATAAGCACTTGATAAAGAAATAAAAGTGAAAGAAGATAGAGGTGTAGGTGAAACAGTTATTCACGGATGTTGTTAAATTAGATGTTCTGAGTTGTCCTTTAAAATGTCCATCTTTATTTAAGTTGGAAAGCCAAATACAATTTCAATATTTTTAATGCTGGAAATTGAAGTCCTTGCTCCCAAGATGGTTTGTGAACCCACACAAGAACTTCTGAAACCAAGCCTGTCTGTCTTCTCAGTGTTTCTGCCGTATCTAAGGATTTTCTACCTATGGCAGTGGGGGGTGGAGGAAGGTAGAGTCCATAGTTGAATTAACTTTTCAGTATATCTGTGGCCCAGGGGACTAGTGAGAGCCAGTTATCAGTTTTGCAAGCAATATCCCCCTTACTAGTGTTTCTATCAAGGGAAATAAAAATAAGTTATAAGTAATCTTTACCTTGCTATGACTTAATTGCATATATTTCTATAAAGCTGTATTATCTTGATTTTTAAAAAACATGAAGCTGACCCAGACACAGCTGATCAAATAAAATTACTGACTTGAAGACTCGGAAAGTCCACTTTTCTAAGTCTCTGCTAAAACCTCAAGTGACAACGTTGAAGAAAGTATACTTCAGATGTCTCCCTCAAGGGTGCTCACCTTACGCATGTGTGAATACCTTCCTTCAGAGGTATGTCTTGCCATAAGAATATACAGATTATTATAGTAAATCAACAATTTATTCATATGGGTCCCGAGCAAGGCCTTATACTACATGATTTGGGTTGTTTGAATGGGAGAGCTTCCTCAGCCTCTGCATGGCAAACTGGAAAGGTGGTTCATATAATGGTAGTTTGCTGGCTCAGACATCTTTCAGAGTAAGTTCTAAACTTCAGACTGCAAATGGGGTTCAGTGAGGCTGGGGTGTAGCTCCATAGTAGAACACTCGCTAATGTCCTCAAGGCCTTGGCTTTGATCCTTAGCATTGCAAATAAGCCAGAAACCAAAGGAAGTTTGCAGAGAAGACACAGGTGTATTTACTATAGATTTTAGCCGTAGATCTGAGATAGGGCAATGGATGAATAGTGTAGGCAGCTGGACCAGCTATAGCCCAGGACATGATCTGTATGACGTCTTTTCATAAAACAGTGATTGCTTATCTTCTTAAAGTCTACATATCCTGGTGACAAACTTTTAAACAAATCATCAGATGAGACTAGTATTACAAAAATGTTCGATGGGTGAAACACTCCACAGTGGTCCAAGCTCTGCAGGGTCAATTGTAGCTCCCTTACCCACTGCTTACAGCAGGACCTGCCTTCTGAGATCAAGCTGAGGGAAAAAGAAGTGGCTAGCTTCACAGTATGGCAAAGTTTTATAATACTTGTGCTTGAAAAAGAAAGCCTTAGTGTTTGGTTACATAAAAGAATTGATCACTACAAAGTCCCTGCCCCCCCATTCAGCCTTTTATTAACCAGTTTAGTTAATTGTCGGAAGATTGATATGCCCAGAATAAGTTTATCCAGTTTACATAAGAGTGTATTAGAAACACAAATGTCTCTTGGACCAGTGTTAAGTCAGTAGTTGCATATAACAAAAGAAAATGCAGGAGAACTTATTAAATCTTACATTTCTTACCTTTTCTGTTTTTATTTCTTTAAATGTTTGTTATTTATTTATCTATCTAGTGCATACATGTGTGTGTGTGTGTGTGTATGTGTGTGTATGTATGTATGTGTGTGTGTGTGTGTGTGTTTACCACACACAAGCATTTGTGCCATTGTGGGAGTCAGAGAACAGTTTGCTGAGTCAGGTTTTTTTCCATCTTGCAGGTCCTGGGGGTTGGACTCAGGTTGTCAGGCTTGGTGGTGCATGTCTTCACCACAGCAATTTTGCCAGACAGAGTCTCATGTCGTCCAGGTTGGTCTTGTGGTTGCTATATGGATAAAGATGACGTAGAATTCCTGACTCCTTACCACCTAAGTTCTGGGATCCTAGATACAACCTCCTCACACAGCTAAGTATCACATTTCCCTTTGTTAGATTTCTAACAGAAGCCAAGTGACCCGTGGACTTTCACAATCCCAAGTACAAGACTGCCTGTGGGTCAAAAGTAAGAAGACTCAAGTTCACGGTTTTAAAAACTCCTTTAAAATACCTGTCTAGTTACCATAAAAAGCAATGCATTCTAGTTCATCCAAAGGTGTGTATTCTCTCAAATGGAAAAAGTAGGCTAAGAGTTGGGGGTAGCCTTCCTTATTTCATTAAGGTTAGAAATGACAGACAGCTCTCCGGTTAGTGAGTTATGTGATAGTTTGTATATGCTTGGCCTAGGGAGTGGCTCTATTTGGAGGTGTGGCCTTGTTGGAGTAGGTGTGTCACTGTAGGTGTGGGCTTAAGACCCTCATCCTAGCTGCCTGGAAGTCAGTCTTCCACTAGCAGCCTTCAGATGAAGATCTAGAATTCTTTTTTTTTTTTTTTGGTTTTTTTTCAAGACAGGGTTTCTCTGTATAGTCCTGGCTGTCCTGGAACTCACTCTGTAGACCTGGCTGGCCTCGAACTCAGAAATCCGCCTGCCTTTGCCTCCCAAGTGCTGTGATTAAAGGCGTGTGCCACCACTGTCCGGCGAAGATCTAAAATTCTTAGCTCCTCCTGCACCATGCCTGCCTGGATGCTGCCATGTCCCAGCCTTGATGATACTGGACTGAACCTCTGAACCTGTAAGGCAGCTCCAATTAAATGTCTTTCATAAGACTTGCATTAGTCATGGTGTCTGTTCAAAGCAGCAAAACCCTAACTAAGACAAGCTATAAGGGGACAAAGAAGGGTGTGACTCCATAGCAAGCTGGAAAGCATGGGCTATAGAATAATTCATCCAATCTATGTTCTCAGCCATACATCTTATAATAAGGTACAGCAATTCATTGGGAGTACAAAGGTAAGAGAGAAAATCCACCCATTATCCACAGGGTTGTTGATAGGATGGAATTTGAATAATAACAATGAATTGTTTTCATTACAGGAGCTGACTGCTCTATGCAGGGGAAGGGCACAGTTTCACATGAAAATATGAAATAATATTTAAAATATTTAAATTTAAAATTTATGAAACTCTTAAATAATTTAAAATATTGAAATTTATTTAATTATAATGAAATTTAAATTTAATGGAATTAAAAATAATTTTAAAATAATGGAATAGAATTTGGAGAGAGAAACCATTACAAAAGTCATACATTTAGGGGAGAAATATAGATTTCAAAAGGATAGAATTCCTGAAACAGATGGACTCTGGATCTGATCCCACTAAGAAATTCTCACTGTCTTTTTTTTTTTTTAATTTTCTCCCCCTGGAACTTAGTTCCATAAGTTTCTACAAACAAATAGGAATCTCAGGATGATCGAATCCAAGTCACTCAAGAAGACCTACAGGTCAGTGAGTATGAACCTCTGCCCATCCCATGTTCAGTGAAATACTTCTGACAAGCCAGTAACCGTGTGTTAATAAAACACCTTTTTCAAAGAGTAAGATCAATCAACAGAATATGATCCAACCAATCTGACTAAGAATGGTGTCAGAGTCTCAGATAAAACTGAGCAGATTCCAGGGAACCAGTGCCTGGAGCAACACGAAAGCAGAAGCCTCCACACATCTTTCATTTCTCTTGCTGAGCCTGGGAGACTCAAAGACATTAATTTTCACGTTATGTTCCACAGGACCTTGGCAGCATTTCTTACACGCTCCTTAAAGACAGCACGGAAGTGGGGGTTGGACTGGGGAGGCATTTCCAGTGTGTCTCAGTTCTATCATTTTCAGGCTCACAAAATATAATATTTGCAGAGTGTAGCTACAATTCCCTGTTCCCCTTCCTTTCCTGTGGCCTGCTAGCTCTGTGACTTCATCTATGAGCAGCCAGTGACAGTGTAGCAGAAGCCAACAGGACAGGCATAGGAAAGTGTGTACCAATGACTGGTGAGGGTGATATATGTTTTATGTCTCTTGGGAAACCAGTGGGACCCATAGAAACTGTGGGTTCCACCTGCTTGTTTTCAACCAATTGTTCTGTCTGAGGCCATAGTGGACTCCAAAGTGACCAATGGTGGGTCACTGTTGAATTTTGAAAACCAATGTTTGAGAATAAACAAGGCACTAAGATACTGGTAGTAATGCAGAACTCTAAAGTGTATGTCAAACTGTGTTCGGTCTCCATTCCCTAGGAGAACAATCTCTAGAATATTCATGGAGAAAAAAGTTTTTAAGATCATAGTTACCTTCTTCATGTTTTCCATTGGGTTATATACCAAAATTATAAGTGTCTCAGAGTATTTTTGAGAAATTGATCCTAAGCTACTTGGAAGGAGAAGAATAGAAGTTAGTTATTTATCTAACAGACATTTAAAGTCTAAAAGATAAAGATCCCCTTTGTAGGATAGCATCCTCTCGGAAGAGATCAGTCTCCTGAATTAGATGTTCTCTCAGGGGACAGATGACACTGGGCACTGCACAGGGCTCATTTCCCTGGGTGCTGAAGAAGGAGAGTGTTGCATGGTGGGAGAGGTGCTTAGCTGTGATGGGTTACCAGGTCAGGCAGAGCTCCACTGATGCTGGTGTGTGGCAGATGCCTGTGACACATGTCTAGGGCTGCCATGCTGGTGGGCTTGGGAATAAGTGACATACATGCTGGTCATTTCATAAGTGACAATGTTCTCCTTTCATGTTGCACAATACCCAAGACAGCAACAGGGAAAGGGCCCATGCCCTCAAACTTCAACAGAGCCCAAAGAGAGGCAACCTTTGAAAATTTCCTTGTACTCCGCTTTGGATCAACCCAGGTTCCCTTTTTCTGTTCAAGAGTGAACAGGCTGGTTTGTCCCCACCTCAAACCATTGCCTTCCTTCCTTCCTTTGAAAACTATCCCCAAAGCTACTTTTGGACAACTGCCAGGATGACACTCAATTCAAGAATGGAGTATATAGTGGGCTGACCATTATTAATGAAAAATATCACCGAGAGTCTTTAAATCAGCCCATAAATCACAGCTTTCTCATGGGATGCTCTCGCTCTCTCTCTCTCTCTCTCTCTCTCTCTCTCTCTCCCCCTCTTTTCATCTCTGTCTCTCTTTTTCTTTCTCTGTTATTTTTTGTTTGTTTGTTTATTGAGACAGGGTCTCTATGTAGCCTTGGCTGTCCTGGAACACTCTATGAACCCTCCAACTCACAAAGATACTGTCCCAACTCCCTTGACTGGTTTTAAACACCCAGTGAGGTGATAGGTGATCATGGCAGGAAAGGAATAGGGGTGACCAGTAGGACTGGGGACAACCATTCTGTGTCAGTGAGCCTGTAAGTAAGGAGCTCTTTTTGGTATCCTTAAAACCAAGTCTCTAGAGATAAGGGGACATAATGAGATTGCTCATCCTTGTTCTAAAAACACACATATACACTGCTGCTAATGGTCCATTTGCAGCACAGCATCTAGTTACGTGTTATTATTTATGTCACGGTGACCAGGCTGAATGTCCCATTCAAATATCTACAATCCAGATTGTCACTCGACCAACCTTCTCCACCCTCGCTCCCCCATTCATATCACCTGTGTTTGCAAATAGAAGATGCTTTATTTCCCTCTCTGGATTCTTGCAGGGACTGCCTGGTATTGGTTCTACCAGGATACCACAGAGAGTATTTCCAGAAAAGATTATGCCACGTAATGCTTAGCATTTATATAGGTTCTTTTGATTCCAAAACAACTTATAAATATCGCCTACCATGACAGCATCCTTGCGAGGTAGGTGAGTATTATTGTCTACATTAACAATAGAAACCAGAGGCCAACGAGGGAAGTGCTCTGTTCTGAGCATAAAGTCAGGAGCCGTACTGGGTGTAGGCATCTTGGCTCTTTGCTCTGGGCCCTGAAGAGGTCACACCTCTCTCATGTAACAACAGTCTCTGTTAATACAGGGTTATATATTAGATACATATAAAACAACAACACACAATGACATTATAGAACAATAATCCAATATTTCTGTTTCTTAGTAAAATATGTTAAGCACAATATTTAAATTGCATTTGTCTGAAAAGCATTTGGTATATTAAATAGCAGAAGGTATATTAAATAGCTCTATTATAAACATTTGCTGGCATACTCTTAAACTCTTAATAGCATAATAATTCTAAATAAATTAAAATCCACCAACGCATAGACCTTTCCTTTATAATACTGTTAACCAAACACAAATGTGAAACTGCTTTATTATTCAAATGCAGACTTAATGGCTTGCCGGGTATTAGCAGGGTCACTTCATTTTTCTGAGCTTGAGGAAAGGATATATATATATATATATATATATATATATATATATATATATATATA
>NW_021620862.1:1773863-1867566 GCF_004785775.1 Grammomys surdaster
GAGAGAGAGAGAGAGAGAGAGAGAGAGAGAGAGAGAGAGAGAGAAAAGACTGTGGTTTTTGTGGTTTTTAAAAATAATCAATTTGGGATGGGAAAAATGTAATTGGAGGAGAAAGTGAAAAACTGATTTCCATTTCGTATACGTTCTGGGGAATTCATACTGTTCCCTAAGACATTCTCACTCTTTGAACAACCGCTGAGGTGAATCCAGGGCCAGTGTAAAACCAGAACATATTTGTCAGAAAACAGACTGACACCCCCCAAAAAATAACCTCTTGTATCAGAACAAGACAAGGAACAAGGGGACAGACACAAGAGTTTTTCAGGAGTCTTGAAGGCTAGCATGAAATGGAGGTGCCTGTGTTCAGCTGCCTGACTAGGTCTTAGAGCTGATATATCAGAGCAGATGCTTGGTTCTGTCTGTGTCTCCCCCCACCCCCCCGCCCCATCCTCTAATTCCAGAATTCAGCAATATTAAAGGAAAGGGCTCACTTCATGCTATGCTTCTTACAACCAGTGCAGGTAGGTCAGCAGAAAAGATTCTAAAACCAGTAAGAATCAGGAGACAAGAATCAAGTTGTAAAATGTGTTTGCAGTCATTAAAAACTAACTCCTACGCCAGAACAACATTCTCTGTCAGAGCTCATAGATACAAAAGTCTTAAATTTAATATACGGTGCTAAGATGTTGTTAGCTAGATATTACATGTCATTCAGAGAACATTTTTAATAAGTGTGCTTTTTGTTTCTCCTTAAAAAAGAAAAGATGTAGTAAATCGTTTCCTCTAGTCCTTCCCGCGTTTGGTCTGAAGCCTTGCGTGTCTTAGTGAACTATACACTCAGGGGCTCCCTCCCCGTGGCGTTAGAAATGGCAGGTTGGTTGGAAGGAGACTTGAGTTTGGACAGGCTTGAACAGTTTGGCTGTTTGGTTGGCTGTATGGATTTGGCATAAGGCGAGTACCAGTCCCTCTCAAACACATCTTTAAGTTGCTTAATGATGCTCCTGTTGTCTCTCACATCTGCCTGGTTGATGACAAGGCCTGTGCCAGCATTCTGGGTAAACTCATTCCCTACCCAGTCAAAATTTCCTGCAAATAAAAAGATTATGATGAGAAGGTATGATCCACCAGGAAAGTTCCCAATATAATTAAATACACAGCAGATTCTAAATAAATAAATAAATAAATAAACACCCAGGAATAACGAGAGGCAGAATAGTGTTGACAGTTCCTGAGGAAAAAAAATTACAAGAAGCTCCACATATGGTGGATTAATATTTGCATATTATTTTGGCATTTTCTTCAGCTTAGCTCAAGTCGAAACTCAAAACAAGAAATCTGCTGTTCTTTTTCCTGTAAATGTTATTTTTTATTGATGTTCACAAGACACACTAAATACAGCAACATTTAAAATATATAGGAATACACTTAAAAATCCTGTGAACAATTACTACCTTCTCAAAGAGACAACATCGAATCCATATGTATAAACATTATTATGCAGAGATGCTTCACCATTGAGACAAAGCAGAAGGCAGAGATATGACTACAGCACTCCCTACAGAGACTGGAAGGCATCCCCCGGGGCAGGACCGGCAGCTTAGCCAGGATAGATGGCTGATTTGTTTTTTTCAGAACTGTCTTCAGGAAGTGCCAGAAACTAGTTGGTTTAAATAGAAGAAATGTATTATCATGACTTTGGAGACAAAAATCAAGGTTGGTTCCTTCTGAGAACTACGGGAAGCATGATGGCTAGTTTTTGTTGCCAACTTAACACCTCTAGGAAGAACTACCACCATCAGATTAGCCTCTGGCCATGTCTATGGGGCATTCTCTTGATTGCTAATTGATGTCAGAGGGTTCAGCCCACTGTGGGCATCAGCATCCTTGGGTAAGTGGGCTTGGGCTGGATAGGAAAGGTAGCTGGCCATGAGCTTTGAGATCAAGACGGTAAGCAGTGTAGCACCTGTGGTGGCTGCTTCAAGATCCTGTCTCGAGGGCCTTCTCTTGGTGTTGGACCATAATCTGCAAGCTGAAACAAACCCATTCCTTCCTAGACTGTGTTTGCTCTTGTTCTTCACAAGACTGGGGGTGCAAACTAGGAAGGAGAGGATGCGTTTCAACTCCCTCTCCTTCTGGGTGGCACCTTACTCCCTGTCTCCCTACACCATCTTTCCTCTATGCATGCCCTTATTAGCCTTCTTCCTTGTTTTGTTTTTGAAGCTGGATGTTACTATATAGTTCAGGCTGGCCTTGCCCTCACAGCAATCCTTCCCCCTCTGCCTTCTGAGAGCTAGGATTACAGGCATGAGGCACCACGAATACACAGTTCCTCTGTGTTACATTTTGTTTTTAAAGGACATTGGCCATGTTAGATTAATGCCCACCTCAATGGCCTCACTTGGGAGTGATTTTCTTTAACTACATTATCATACTAGGAATCAGAACTTCCACATATAAATTTTCAGGTTGGGATCATCTCAGAAGAGGTTGATAATGGCGATGCTATTAATCTCTCTCTTTCTCTCTCTCTCTCTCTCTCTCTCTCTCTCTCTCTCTCTCTCTCTCTCTCTCTCTCTCTCTCTCTGTGTGTGTGTATCTCTAAAGCTCAGGGGGTTTGAATAAAAATGACTCTCATTGGCTCATATATTTGCATGCTTAGTCCCCAGTTGGATAGCTGTCAGGGAAGGATTAGGAGCTATGGTCTTCTTGGAGGTGGGGTATCACCAGATGTGGTGGTTTGAACATGCATGGCCCAGGAAATGGCACTTATTAGGAAGTGTGGCCTTGTTGGAGTAGGTACGGCCTTGTCGGAAGAAGTGTGTCACTGTGGCAGTAGGCTTTGAGACGCTCCTCCTAGCTGCCTAGAAGCCAGACTTCTGTTTACTTTCAGAATAAGATGTAGAACTCTCACCTCTTCCAGCATCATACTCCCTGCCTTGAAAATGGCCTGAATTTCTGCACCTGTAAGCCAGGCCCAATAAAATTGTTTTCCTTTATAAGAGTAGCCTTGGTCATGATGTCTCTTCACAGCAATGGAAACCCCAGTGAAGACACTAGGGGTAAGTTTTGAGGTTTCAGAAACCCACTCCCGGTTCCAGTGTCTTTCTCCGTCTGTGTGTCTGCTGCAATAGGGTTAGGTTATAAAGTTCTCAGCTACTTCTCCAGCTCCATACGTGACTGCATGCTGCCATACTCTCTGCCATGATGATAACAGAGTAAGCCCATCACACTGTAAGCAAGCTCCCAATTAAAATACTTTCCTTTGTGAGATTTGCCTTGGTCATGGTGTCTCTTCATAGCCATAGAACACCAGCTAAAACAAAGGTACAGGACATGGCTTATCTCACATGTATTTCTCTTTGGTGTCAAAACCAAGGTCTGTCCTTAGAAGGGGACAGTGCCAAGTATTTATTAGATCTTCATTCTCCCGTGTTGTTCACTGAGTTACCTAATGTCTACCAGGTCCAGTTTTAAGAGATTATAAAACTGAAAAGGAGTTCTGGAAAGAAAAAGTCACTAGAACACAGATGGTAAGAAAGAGCACATGAGGATTTCACACCCAGTGCCACAAGCACCAGTGAGAAGGATTTCTGTGTCTGGCTTAATGTGTAAGAAGAAGCTGTATGAGGAGTAACAAGAGACGCCGTCAAGCTTAACTAGGACAAGAGAGATCCAGATTCTAAGAAGGAGGTGATATCTTGTGGGCAGAGAACAGGGTGGAAGTCAGGAATATTAGGGGATGTAGTCAAGCTGCAAGGGAATCTGAGGGAAGAGCAGCTATGAGTTACTGTCTACTTTGGGCAAAGCATAGTACTTGTGTTTATGTACAATATTTTGTATGATGGGAGGGATTTGCCATGAGAGAGGAGATGTTCACAGAGATCCATACAGCTGTCCCATGTTTCATGGCTAACCAACAGTGCTTCATCGAGAACTACTGGAGCTGCAGTTCAAAGGAAATTTAACTCCAGAGCCTGCACTTCACCTTTGACCCTAAAGGCATCCACTGCCCACTTCACCCTGGACAACGACTTCAGCTCAGGCTCTGGGGCATTGCAGCCATACTGAGATTTCTGCTGTATGTGCTGGAAGATCAAAATTTCTGGAGAAAACACACATAGGTAAATACTAAAGGGGCATAGAGGGGCATCCCTGGGAAGAGAAAAGACGACAGAGGGGGTGAGGAGTTTGGGGCCTTAGCCTGTAAACTTCGCCTTTTCCCTGCTGTACAGAGAATGAGCCAAGAGCAGGCTGTTTGTGGATTGCAAGCCTTAGTGGGCTTCTTTCACAGCAGCTCTGGGAAACTTCATGCTGACACAGAGATTTTGGCGGACCTTCAAGGTGACATGCTTCCATAATATTTTTGAAGCTGGGCTATAATTGTTTTTTACCTTTTATTTTTTTTTAGACTATTTTAGTTTTTCAGAATGCACACTAAGGTTTCAATATCCAGAATGTAGTGTGTCCTTCACCCCCTCTTGTGTTTGTGTGTGTGTGTGTATGTGTGTGTGTGTATGTGTGTGTGTATGTGTGTATGTGTGTGTGTGTGTATGTGTGTGTGTATGTATGTGTGTGTATGTGTGTGTGTGTCTGTCTGTCTGTCTTTCTTAGGGTGCCAGAAAGCTCACCTTCTTGGTAGGCAGCCTTGGGCATCTTTCCAGCACCTTCAATCAACCTCACCATCCCTCCTTAGCTGACTAATTGCTCAGACACCTCCCTAACAAAATTTCTAACCTTAACTCAGATACATTGTGGACAATTTAAAATGAGACCATGCTGTCTGAAGAGTCTTCTGGAAGTCTCATACAAACTTCATGGAGTTATACTCCCATACCCTGAGATTTTTCTTGGTTCCACACTATCAATGAGTATCTAAGAAATTACTTAGGACATCTCAGAGCATGCTAGGAATTATTTAAGTCATCATTTAATTTCCCTTGTTATGTGCTTTGAATATTTTTGTATTGGAACTCTGCTTCTCTCTAGAGAGTCAGTGCTTTGTTAAAACTGTTGTCTATAAAATGAAGTTATTTAATAATGTCTTAGTCCATGTTTACTAAGACCCTGTTTAGAGCCATTCATATATTATCTCATTTAATCACCACACCACCACCAAAGGATGGGTGCTATTATCCCCCTTTCACAGATAGGGAGACTGAAGCTTATAAGAGATTGCATGGATTGCTGCCATCTCCCAGTTTGTATCAGTGCTGTAATTCAAATATAGATTTTTCTGATTCCAAAACATTTATTTAATTTGTCCAAGAAATGTTTGGATATCAGGTGAGCCATTTCAAAATCAATAAACATTAGTTTACAATCTACTGCCAGCCCACATCTGGTCTTGGTTGAGTTCTGTTTTCTTCTGTGGTTATAGAGTCACTGAAGGTACACATGATACCTTACTTTTAATAAAAGCTACAATAAAATATCTTGATTTGGGGTCTTAAGCAACTGAGTACACCTGGATTCATCTCTAAGTTTTAATTAATTTAGCTAGAAGTTTCTATTTTTTAGTAAGCAATTTTGGTGGTTTTTCTTTACTTGCTTTTCAAACTTTTATGTTGTTTATTATTTATTTATTTAATATTTTTAATGTATTGCCTGCATGTATATATGTGTGCCACTTACGTGCCTGGTGTCCTCAAAGGTCAGAAGAGGGCAGTGGATACCCTAGAACTGGGATTAGTGGATGCTGTGATCCCCTTAATGGGTTCTAGGAATTTAACCCAGGTCTTCTCTGCAAGAGCATCAAGTGCTCTAAACTGCTGAGCCATCAGCTCTCTGTTCCTTGTTACTTGCTTAAAAAAGAAATAACAAACAGAAAAAAAAAGCTAGCTCTGGTGTGGTGGTGCATGCTTCGGGAAGTAAAGACAGATGCATGTCTGTGAGTTCAAGGCTAGCCTTGTCTACAGAGCAAGTTCCAGGACAGAGAGGACAACACAAAGAAACCCTGCTTCAAAGCACCAAACCAAAACAAAAGTTCAGGAGTAGTATTGCATGCCTCTAATCCCAGCACTTGGGAAGTAAAGACATGTGTATCTCTGTGAGTTCAAGGGAGGCCAGCCTGATCTGCAAAGCAAGTCCAGGACAGCCAGGACTTGTTACACAGAGAAACCCTGACTCAAAAAAACCAAAACCAACTCCCCCCCCACCCCGCCAAGCTAGTTTAATTTTATTTTCCATAAACTGAGAAAAATGAGGAAATTCAACCAATATCATTTTGAATCACCTTTGAATGTGCTTATAATGTAAAACAATCACAATTACATATTAAATTTTTTTTTTTGAGACAGAGTCTTTCTGTATTCCCCTGGCTGTTCTGGAACTCGCTATGTAGACCAGACTTGCCTTGAACGCACAGAAATCCTCCTGCCTCCACCAGCTCAGTGCTGAGTTTAAAAGTGTGGACCACATGCCTGAAAAAATCTTCTTTAAAAAAATGTATTTTATCTTTAATTGTGCATATCTGTATGTGTCTGTGTACGGATGTGTGCATGCCAGTGTAGTACCCTCAGAGGCCAGAAGAGGGTGTCAGATCCACTGGAGCCAGAGATAAAGGAGGTTGTGAAACTCCCAACAAAAAGTGCTGTGAACTGAACTCCAAAAGAACAAGTAGTAAATGCTACTGATCAGTCAGCTGTCTCTGCAACCCCATGTATTAAAGAGAGAGAGAGGGAGGGAGGGAGGGAGGGAGGGAGGGAGGGAGGGAGAGAGAGAGAGAGAGAGAGAGAGAGAGAGAGAGAGAGAGAGAGAGAGAAGGAAAATCTAAATGCTCTATTTTTAAGAAGGCATGGGATAATTAGGAAAAATAGAGACTGATATTCTGGTTCTGAAATAGCAGTGATCTCATAGCCTGAGCTAGACACCTGTTTGGCCAAGTTACCTCCTTCTTCACACCCCATATCCTTACTTCTAAACCTGGATTAGAATCTTCTCTCCATTGGTAGCAGTGCAAAAGGGCTTCATGAAGTATGTTTTTTTTTAATTCACCCATGAAACTTAGAGAAATAATTGATATGGATTTCATATTCATTCTTGTATCCCACAAATGTGTTTTTCTTTTCTGTGGAGCCCACCGCTTCACCTGTGTGATGTAATAATCTTCAGGTTTTATAGAGAATGTCAGCTCTATCTGTGATAACTCTAGTGAAGGAATTACCCTTGCCTCCCACACACCGTGAAGACTTAGAATAATCCCACCAATGTAATGATAGAACTTTATTGCCTTAATAATAAGAACTAACATTAATTGGGCATCATCCACATGCCAGGTGCTTTGTGTATATTATCTCTCATTTAAACGTCACCCTATAAAGTCAAAACTGACACAAGCTTCATCTTACAAGTCAGTAAACTGAAATTCAGGGAGCTCCAGGGAATTGCTCCACATTAGGTATTTAGACAATGGTAGAGGTGTCCTAAGAAGATGACATGGATGTCTTTGCTGCCCAGACAGGATAATGACTCCCCAGAACCCCAAGATGGGGTGTCCCATGACATTGTAGACAAGTGGATGAACACTGTGTTTGTCCCCTGCTGGAACTCACCTCTGATGAGGCCTTTGCCTCCTCACCTATAAAATCAGCCAAATGGACCAGAGAATGTCTGCAGAGTGTAGATGAAAACTGTTTTCCGTGATCTTCAGCCGTGGAGTAGAGAGAGGGTCTCTGGGGCTGAAGAGCTCTTGGCTCCAGCCTCCTGCTTCTTCTTTTTTTTTTTTTTTAAGATGTATTTATTTAATGTATGTGAGTACACAGTCACTCTCCTCAGACACACCAGAAGAGGGCATCAGATCTCATTACAGATGGTTGTGAGCCACCATGTGGTTGCTGGGAATTGAACTCAGGACCTTCGGAAGAGCAGTCCCTGCTCTTAACTACTGAGCCATCTCTCCAGCCCCAGCCTCCTGCTTCTTATCTGCACAACCTCGTCAATGGCTACGGCTTCCAAGGTGTCACCTCCCCCTGCTGTCCTCCTGTGACCCCTGAAGAGCTTTTCAAGCTCCATACCTACCAATGTAAGCTGCCCCGTCTGTCACCATGTACTTGTTGCGGTTTAATTTGGGAAAGGTCTGGTTCTTTTGTTCTTTTGTTGCACAAGTATTCTCTCTTTCCAGATCAAAAAATTTCTGTAAGACAAAAGAAAAGTAAGAAAGCAAAGCAGGTCAATTGAGAATGTTTTGGGTCTTGTTCACAAGCACAAAGGAGTCTATTATCCAAATATCAACAATAGACCTCATATTGGGTTATTAAAATGGCGCTCCTGTTACTTTGTACAGAGGAAGCTATTTTTACCCTCCATCCATATAGGCAACAACAAAGAAAATTAACATGTTCAACTAGCTCTATAATTAACTCTGCAAAGCTAACAAATGAACACAAAATTCATTTTCTGAGCAGGGTGAGGGATAGAAGTCTGCTTAATTCTCATGGTCTTATTCAGCAGGGCACACTGGCACTGGCAGCAGCCTCCGGGTGCTCTGCGTCATGCATGACAACGAACTGAATGAATATTCTTACCCAGTACATACATTATGTCAATGACTAACTGATTCATCTGAAAATCTGCAAAGGTCAAAAGAGATTTTGCCACAAGAACAAATAGTTTCTGTTGGAACACCTTCAGGGCATTTTTGAATAGGCAACTTAAAAAAAATTAAAAATTCAAACAATGTAATTCTAATGTCAGTGTGACTCCAGATGAGGATGATGATGAGTCTAATTCACCCAAGGCCCCAAATGGAGGAATTTGAGGAATGTGGGAAATGAGCTATAGAGAGGAAAGGCCTTAGAAATTTGGTCAGTATTGGATTAGGTGTCCATTGTGAATGAGCCCATGGGACTGTAAGGACTGAGCTTAGAGGAGATACACATTGAAGACAAGGATTTCAGATCTCCACTGCAGTGGAGAACTTGGATTCTAGAATGTCATTCATCTCTGGCCTCTGTATGCTGGGAGGGAAGAAGAGGCAGAGGGCGTCTGTGGGAGATGAGTCTTCATGGATAATTTTGTGTAATTTTTAAGGTCTGCTTGTCCCTGTTTGGTTTGGAGAGATATCGAGAGTTGGTCTAGCATTATGCTTCATGGTGGGGGAAGGATAACCTGGTGCTCACTAAGGTTCCAGATGTTCTCCCAAACTCTGTTCTGAGCTCTATCTAGGAGATTGATGAGGCAGCAGAAGCCAGATGAGAGTCTCTGACATTATTAGAGGTCTTAATGTGTTAGAAGAAAAGCAAAATGACCAAAAAGAATTGGATAATTTATTAAATAAACCAACTCAAGTCAGCTATAATAAATATTATTTTTGGATTAAATTTTTTAAAAATTATGTGTATGTATGTATGTATGTATGTATGTATGCATGTGTATATGTATGTTGAAGTGTGAGTATATGCATATAAATGCAAGTATCTACAGAGGCCAGAGGTGTCTAATTCCATGGAGCTGGAGGTATAGATGGTTGTAAGTCACCCGAATCATCTTATATGGCTGTTGGGAACTGAACTCTGGTTCTTTGCAAGAGAAGTAAATGCTCTTATTCGCTGAGCCATCTCTGTAGCCCTGAACTGAGACAATTTTCTAAGCAGCAGTCTCTCTGTTTTCCTCAATGATATCAAGCCACATCTGGATAGGTGATGCAAGCATCTACTTTCCAGGGTCAGAACAACCTGCCGAGTCTCAGGTCAGCTGTCTGCCTTGTCAGGGCTCCATGCTTCCTGAAGATATACTGTCTCCAAAGTTGCTATACCCTACTTTTCTTGTAAGTGCTTACTAGCCATCTGTGTCCTAGATGGGGCCATAAGTTGTCTTCCCACCCAGGCTTGTCTTGACATTTAAAAATACATGGCCTCTGTTTTATAAAATGGCCAGCAGTGAGCTATTAATGTATGGTTTATTAAAGATTCATGACCATCTGTGTCGAAATGGTGACACTGATGGAATTTTTCAGGGGCTCCTATCATGGAATTTTCTTACCTTGTAGGATTTCAGATGCAAGGGCCTTAGATTCAAGAATGCCGTGAATCAGGAAGCAGCATAGTGAGGAAGACCCCTGACTTTGGATGAAGGGAAATCAAGAGTAACCATGGGAGTGAATGTGTCAGGCTGTATGCACAAGCTCCTGGAAACTTCATTAACTTGACAGCAGATCCTCTGATTTCCCTCACTGACCTCCAGGATGCATGATGCACACTGGGGATTCCAGATCATAGAAGACAATTAAGAAAACTCTGGGAAATGCTTGATCCACAGGAGCCACAGGAGCCATGTCTGGTACTGCAAACCCAGGCAAAGGCCCATGTCTTCGGAGGCCATAAGCCCTATTAGGAAAGCTATTGCCTTTGTTTTGCTTAATGAGCATGATATGCCTGTCAAATTGCCTTCAAATAGCTATGTTTATGTACACAGATTAATGTTGCAATCAGCTTTGGTCTGCAAAGCATTTTTCTGCAGTGGTCAGTAGTTAATACAGAGACTCATGATTGGTCAAAGTGCTGAGAAGAAATGACTATTAAATGTCCAGTAGATGGAACATCTATACTTCAAGGCACAGGGAACATCAGAAAGTATGTAAGAGCTGAGAGAAGGAGCATGGAGAGGTGGAAAACCCTTACATTTTTGGGAATGACCTTCCTGTTACATCCTTAAAATTAAAAAATAATGTTGTGATAATATGCACAAAATTTCTATATAATTGGGTCTGTCAACACTCCATTTTGGAAGTGAAGTGGGGGTAGAGGTGTGGTGGGATGGGATCATATGCTTTCACACTCCCCTGATTATTTATAAGCAGTTCATGGGTGAAGGGGGAAGGGAGAAGCATTTCCTTTAGGGGCATAGCTACTCATTGGGGCGGGGGGACTATGCTCCTATAAACGAGCTTCCAGCCATGCTTCTGCAGACAGCCACAGTGAGACTCACTGGGCAGAAAAGCCTTGGTCTCTAGGCTCTCTCGTGCCTCCTAACTGATGATAGAATCTCTCCTATCATTGCCTTTCTCAGACCTTTTCATTTACTGCCTTCATTTGTGAATCTACCACTTTAGCACATACTTTGAACACTACTAGCCTCACGCCAGGCATTAGGAACAGATAGTGACTAGGCATCTGGTTTCTGCATCTTCTGAGTTCCTTGGAGTCTTGAATGCCACTTCAGTGTCCTGGATGATGCTGTCCCTGAGCAAAATCAATCCCAGCATTCTTTTCTCTATGAAGAGTTATCAAACACAGCTGGGTGGTCTTTCAGGCCTTTCTTGGCTCCCTGTTATTAGGGTCTGCCTCCATCCCCAGTATTTGACTTTGCATCCCAGTTAGCATCCATACTATGGCCATGTCATTTACTCTTTTAAATCTGACCTATGAGACAGATAATTGGCGGTAGTCACAGACCTGTTTTCATATTTCCAACACTTACAATGATTTATGAACTTATTTACATAGGAGTGTCTGCTTCAGCTTTTAAAATTAAACAGTTAAGTGTAGAGTTGTACACAGGTAGGGATGGAAGTTCTAGGGTTCTCTGTGGGAAGAGGGAAACAGATAGTTGGTGCTAAGACTGTCTTACCAGGGTAATCCTTAAGCCTATTCCTTTGACCAGGTGGGGCACAGGTACTGTTCTGAACATACTCATAAGCCTCCCTTGTCCTTTGGTATCACCCTGTGAGCAATGTCTGTAATGGAACAAAAGCTGAAAACCACCTCTAGGCCCAACCCTCAAGTCTCCCACTACTCCCCTTTGTCTCTGGGATACAGATGGTCAGGAACTTGCTGGAAACTGATTCAAGACGGATACTTCAGAGACCCTGGCATCACATGTAGACAAATGCCTCAGGAAGCACAAGCCTGCCAGAGAGTGTGGTCTCGATACACAGCTGTTGAGTGCATAGGAGATTTGGTTTGAAAACTGAGGCCTAAATGATTAATATGCACAGTCAGATGAAGGTGGAGGAGGATGTTCTGGAGAGGAAAGCACACACAAAAGTCCTGAGGGGAGGAGGCAAGAAACCTCGAAGAGGAACATGAGAGTTACGTTCACACATTTCATGTGTTCTATGGTTTGAATGTGAAATGTCTCCCATGGGCTCATGTTTTGAACACTTAGTCTTTAGTGGGTGGTGTTATTTTGGGAGGATGGGGAACCTTTAGGAGGAGGGCCTATCTAAAGAGGTAGGTTCATGGTCAGGAGTGGGATTTATGGATTATATCTTGTCCCTAGAAACAGTCCTAGATCTGTACTTTATGACAGGGCGGGATGGAATAAGTCAAACTGTCAATTCGCTCCAGCTCCTGGGACGAGTCCTAGCCACCCTAGAACTGTGGACTCGGATCAATCATTCCTCCTTTAAATAGCTTCTTGTCAGGTCTTCTGTCATCGTAGTGACAAAAGTCACAGAAACAAGGAACCAGCAGTTCCCCACTTTGCTTTCCTCTAGGCGTCCTGAGATAGATTAGCATGTGACACAAGAGACTGGAGCAAGCACAGGAGTCTGGACTAGCGCATTAGTGGGCAGGGTCCATGTGTATTGATGGATGATTCAACTCTTTGTCAATGTTACAAATAGTAGGTGAAGAAAGCAGTTCTGATGAAGTGTGTACTGAAGGGGCTGAGGAGATGGCTAGGAGGTAAACTGCTTGCCTTGCATGTAGGAAAATCTGAGTTTGGATTCCTAGCATCCACATAAAGCTTGGCAGGCAGCTGTCAATAACATCAGTCCTGGGGGACTGATGGAGACAGGGAGTGCATGGAACTTGGTGACTAGCTACTCCAGCCAAATCAGTGAGCTTCAGATTCAGTGAGAGACCCTGTCTCAAAACAATAAGGTGGAGAGTTACTGAGGAAGAGACCTGATGTTGACCTCTGGGCTCTACATGCACTCCCCTCTCGTGTATATGTGTGCATGTGAGTGTGCATGTGTGTGTGTGTGTGTACCAACAGCTTTCATAGACATGCAAAGGGAATAACCCCTTTTTATTTAATAACACAGTCAATATAACACTTACAACTTTCAAGCTGCAGTTGGCTATTTCAGTGCAAATAGCTTTAAGAGACGAAATGAAGTTAAATGTGAGGGGATCAGTCTCCTTCCAGAAGCTTATGAGCAGCCGGACTTTAACGCTTCGTAAAACTAACGCTTCTCTTATTTTCCCATCTAAATCTGGCCAGTATGTCCTGCAGAAAGACACACAAAGAAAACTATCTGTGAAAGAAATTTTACAAGACAATGGAATGTTTAGTTGTTACTTTTCGTGTTACTTTATTCTGTAACAAGTCGACCATCTCGCAGATTGATGATGATACAGGCCTTTGGAGTTAGTCACCAAGAGATGAGACTTTTCTGGAATCTTTTGTTGCCTTATAGAAGATCTCAGGTCCATAGGCTGAAGCTATGTGTATCTAGTAATCAGATGGACTCACCACTCTGGGTTGTCGTCACTAGACTGTCCAGGCCTCGTCATGGTGTAAGCATTCATTTTTTAGTGGAATTCTAGCTAGGAGCCTTGCGTCCCTCCTCCTGGATGTCATGCCATCCCCATGTCATGGGGATTCTTTGAAAACACCCCCGGTCACCAATGGACTTCTGTTTGGTTATCTGAGCTGTCTCATGCTTGATGGTCCTTAGTACCACCTTCCCAACCCTGCCTCCCACAGCTCCTCTCTCTCTCCTTTGAGCTGGATGCTAGAATCTTCCATCAGTTTCCTCTATCACCTAAGCTTCTTTTCACGCTGAGTCTCTGGAAGGCATGGCTTCTTGGCTCTTGCTGTGTGTTTCTATTACCATTTGGTCCCCTGTCTTAAGGAGTTCGTGTAGCCTTCTGCTGTCTCTACTTTCCATCAAGTCACTTCAGAAGTGCCATGTTAAGACAAATCAGAGCATTGTCCTGTCTTAACTAACCCTCAAATCATGCTATCTTCTCTCATCTCTTTGTTGGGATTCTATTTTCTCACTCAAATACTGCCCTTATTCCAGGCACTGTCACTGTTTGGACTCAGGCCATGTTATTGGGCATGGTGGCCTGTTAGTATTATAACCACAGCATCTCCAAGAGGCTGCTGTTTGTATCTGACCCTCCTGCTCTGGGAGTTCCCTCTCTTATCACATACAGCCTGTTCTTTAGTCCTGGTGGGTTACAGATGTACAATTTCCAGCTTCTTCAGCTTCTCCTTGTCACTCTTGCCTGGGAAACCCAATTCCAGTTATGCCCACCTGTTGGGCACTTGTCCCTCTACCTTCCTCTTAATCCTTGTATGACCTAAATCCTGGGCAGTGGTAGATTTCTGTCAGTTTCCAGGGACTACGGGAAACAGTCACCTCAGTCTTGTATTCTACATTGGTTCCTGTGCCTCAGCTCTTATCCCTGTGACCACCAATGTGACTGTCTAAAAGCAAGTGTGGTACTGTTACTCCTTTCATTAGAACACCAGAGCCTCCCCCAAATCATGAGACTCTCTAGCAAGCAGCCTTCTCTACTCCCATCCCTGCCCCCAATCCCTGCTTCCTCTCCAGTGTGGTTTTCCAGAGACTTGCCTTAGGCTCTTGACCCAGCACAGAACCTGGCAGGCCTGTTTCTCCCTCCTGATGTTTATTCATCTGTCCCTTCCACCTGGAAAAATCCCTCTAAATCTGGCATGGCACTGTGGGTGCCTTTCAGGGTCCTGTTCTCTGTACAAACCTTCACTCCCATATACACATCTGTGTTCTAGCAGCCTTCCCTGTGCCTCTTTGCCCCCTTCAGGTGGCGTTTCAGGGACCATGTGTGTTCACGCTTTAATCATAAATGCATACATATCAACAGACACTTGTTAAATAAGAACAGTTAGCACAGTAGTTTCTCAGGATTGAGAGGGACACCTCCCCCTCACCCCCGGCCAAGCGGAAGCTTGGAAAACTTCTGTTCTTCAATATGCAGACTCGGCAAATAAGGAATTCGCAATAACAACTAATACAATTTTAGCAATATAATATACTATGATAAAATCTATTTAAAACTCATAAATTCTTTTTTAAAAGTATATATTACTGCTCTTTTGATAATTTCATAAATGTATTTTGATCATACTCATCCCCTTCCATAAATTGCTTTTTTTCTGGAACTTTCCATTTGATATTTTCAGACTCTGGTTAAACTGCAGGAGGAGAGGGTTACTGAAGCTTAAAGGAGAATCAGGTCACATTTTTCCTAGTCCTTCACACATTTACCTATCTCTTTCTGAAAGATGCGTGCCACATTACTGAGAAGACAAATCAAGGACAGCTCTAAGCGGAGACCTAGGTGGTGAATCATGGAAAGAAAGAGTGCTTGTCTGTTCTCAAAGGAACAACTGAAATCAGCCTTTCTGGTTTTTTTTCTTTTCATTGTAATTTTTATTTTTTTATTTTTATTTTATTTTTTAAAATATTTTCACAGTCATCTTTTTTTTGTTAGATTATTTATTTATTATATGTAAGTATACTGTAGCTGTCTCCAGACACCCATATGAGGGCATCAGATCATTGCAGATGGCTGTGAACCACCATGTGGTTGCTGGGATTTTAACTCATGACCTCTAGAAGAGCAGTCAGTGCTCTTAACCACTGAGCCATCTCACCAGCCCTCATTGTAATTTTTAAAAAATAACGTTTTAGTTTAGCATCAAAGGTAACAAGTTTCACCATGGCACCTTCATGTGTATCTGCCATTGTGCCTTGCTTTCATTTCTTACTTTTGGCTGTCCCTGTTGGTTTATGGTGCTTGGGATAAACTCAGAAACTTGCAAATTTAGGCAAAGGCTCTCTGTCTGGGCTTCTGATTTTTTTTTTCTTTGAAGGATTTATTGCATCACTCTGAGACTCGCTGTTACCCTGAAAGGCAGAAATTCCAACATCCTTTCCAACAGACAATGTCTGTTTAGATAATTTCTGACTCAAAAGTTCATGACTTATCATCTTTCATTTAGGTATTTGTCAGAGAAGAGACTATATTTTAAGTCGAAGATACTTAACTTAGTTCTACAAACACACTGAATTCACTTTTGAACCTCCCTTTCTTTTAGGATTATGTAAACACAAGGCCATTTTGATTTCTAAATAAATTTCATTCATACAGTTGAGAAGAATTTAATTATAATCTAAATGTCTGATCTTCACATTTCTCTTTTGTTTTGAAAGCTATGAGTATAGGTTTGATATTTTATTTCTATCACATCCATGTAGATAGCCCCAATAAGCTTATTTATTTGCTGAGCTGGGTTTAGTGGAATCTTTCTTTGGTTTGTTGAGTCTCTCTATATTTGAGGTGAATAAATGTTTCTTTTCTTAAATTAATTTTTTAAGGTTAGCACACAGAACAGTAAGTTTCGTCATGGCATCTCCACACACTGCATGGGAAGTACTTACATTATTTAAATAATAGCCAGAATGATAATTAAGATATGGGATTTCTGTTTGGTTCTTTAACATTTCAGTTTCTCTGTCTCTTTAACATTCTTTACATTTCCTATAACTGTAAGATTTTAGTTTCTTTGAGACAAGGTTTTACCCTGTAGCCTAGCCTGGTTTTAAACTATGTAGTCCTGGATGATCTTGAACTCATAAAATCCTTTCTCAGCCTCCCAAGGTCTGGGGTTATAAGTGTGTACCACCACCCACCACAAACTCCCACCCTATAGAAGACCTGCTATGCCCATGGGAGGCCATCGAACAAAGTTTTAGTCTTGGCCATCATCATACTAGAACCCCATAAACTTGGCCCCCATCCTCTTTGGTTATAGGACAACCAAACACCATGTGTGCGGTATGTTTCCAAAGAGAAGCAGACATCTGAAATTTAGACTAAAGCCAAAAAAAAAAAAAAAAAAAACAACAACAAAAAAACCCATGAAATGAGAGGAGTGCAAAGAGGAGGACTATGGGAGAGTGTGTGGGAAAATCCATGAACATTCAAAAGGCAGACAAGTAGTTCAGCCTTAATAATGTGAGTCTTAAGGTTCAAAATGCTTTCCCACTGTCACAAAGCAATGCGTTTCTGGCAGGGTTTTTTGCAGTCTTACAACCATTTGCATAAAGATGCTACATATTATGCACATGTGAGATTGGCAAGATGAAAAAGTATTCAAGTAATATTTGGCACACTTAATTTTTTAAGCTAACTAAATGGCTACTTTGAAATTATAATTTTCTGGATGATGAAGGTCTTCATTTGCAGTCAGAAACATACATTTTGAAAAGCATTTCCTGGTTAAACTTAATTGTTGAATACATTGACAAGCACCCAAAGAGCTGCCCTTCCAGCAAGCAAGAGCGGGAATGCCTGGGTGTGGTTCCGCATTATGTGTGATTATTTTCCCTGAAGCTGTGTGGTATCTTCTGTCCCTGAATCATTTCCAAGTTACAGTGTGATCAAATAGGAATTGAGAAGCTATCCACTGTAAAGATAACCTTCTCATTCAGAAGGGTACGCTCTCTGAAAGCATGTATTTTATTTTTTTTTAAATTGGATGTTTTATTTATTTACATTTCAGATGCGTTCCCCTTTCCTCATTTCCCCTCCCTAGAAACCCCTTAAACCATTCCCCCACCTCCTTTTTGCTTTTGAAAGCATGTGTTTTAAATCTCCTTTACCCTCGCAATGAAGGCACAGAGGGATACAATTTTCTATTAATTACTCAACCTTCTTTCTGAGACTGTTTCTGTAATTGTGGGATAAACTAGTGACACTGAACATTTAAATTGGACCCACTAGAAGAAGAAAGGCATCATGGGAAAATTGCAGCTGCATACAAGGGACACTGGAAGAGTGTGTGCTCTTCCTGATACAGCATGACAGCATCTCAGAGCCCAGAGGCCTGAGGACCACATGATACACATTGGGAAGTTCCTGACCTTTTGGTGCTCGTGCTGGAGATAGGCAGGTAGTCTGTGACGGCAATGTACACATACTGTTTGGCATCATCAATCACACTGTAGATGGCATCGATGTCAAAGCTTCGGTTTTTAGGGCAAAAGAGTTTGGGAGAGTTCTGTGAAGATATAAAACCCAAGATGTTAGAGTTGAAGTGTAGGCATTTAGACGTTAAAAACATTTAAAGTGTCTTTTATTTGTGTTGGTAGGTCTTGGCACATTGTTAATTACATGGTATTTAAACCTCCTTTTTGCTTCTTGATCAGATTACAACAAAGATACTTTGTGTTTTCTCAAAGCTGAGGCAAGATTTGTTTCATGTCCTTGAGGTTTGTCTCAAGAGGGAATTTTTGCTTCCAGTGCAAGTCTTGCTACTTTGAGAGTAGCCTACTTCAGCCTTATATGATTCTAGGATCCCTCCCTGTTGTATGTGGCTGATGATTTTTCCAAAATATTATTTACAGACATATATACATGTAGTAAGAAATTTATTCTAGAAATTCATTTCATCTGGGAAGTGACACTGGCCATAAAAACATTCCAGACACAAGTTTAAAAAATTTTATTTTTGCCCCTGGATCTTTCATAGGGCCAGGAAGAGAAGTGCTGATTGTATAGAATGCCGTCAATAACCCTCCAAGGAAAACCGAAGTTACTGTGATGCCCAAATTCATCAAGAGAGGCAGAGGAAAAGGATATTCTGCCAGACATCAGCAAAATGGAGAAAGAGGAAAAATTATGCTGGAGGTACTTTTCCTACATCTGAACTTTCTTATACAAATAGGTTGTTTTTAGATGGAGTTAGTATAGCAAGAAGACTTACTTCAGAGTGTTCATTATTTTTCCAGTGGAGAGGATTGGAAAGAGTGTTTCCTATAAGTCTCACCTTTGTCTGACAAAAAGTTGCCTGTGTTAAGCATAGAGACACCAAAGAAAGGGTAAAAGTTTCTGGAACTGCCTGGAATAAAGGGAAGCACTAGACAATACCAATCCCTGAGTCATTTGTCCACAGTTCTGTATCCTGCATTGGTAGGAATCCAATTCAACTACATGGTTCACAGAATGAAGGTTCTGGGATGGATATTCCTCCCCAACAGAAGGGACAAAGCAGTTATATAGGTGCATATTAAGGGTACACACTATCCAGGAACTCCTACCCAGAAAGTCTTTGTGACAGTTAATATTGATTAACTGGACATGCTCTAGAATCATCGAAGAGATGAGCCTGTGAGCATGTCTTTGAAAGAATTTTTAGATTCAGTAAACTGAGATGAAATGATCCACCCTTCCTGTGAGTAGCCCTCTTCTGTGGGTGGGATCCTAAAGTGCATAAAAAAAGAAAGCAAGCTGAGATCCAGCTTTCCTCTTTTGACATTTCCCAACTGCAGATGTGGCATGAGCAGTGGCCTCATGCTCCTGTTGCTATGCCTTCCCCACCAGAATGGACCTCCCCTTGAACTGTAAGCCGAAATCAACCCTTCCTCCCTTAAGCTGTTCTCATCAGATATTTGGACACAGCAGTGTTAAAGGTAAGTAATAAAGTCCTCTTGGCCAGTGATAGGTAGGGTATACTTCTGATTAGTTATTTTTCTTTGAGAATGAGGATAAACTTCCATTCTTTAGTGGGAAAGATGTATTTAAAAAACCATCAGAGCAAGAACAGTCCTGTGCTTTCCCCAGTGTGTGAAAGTGCACACACACACACATACATGAGAGAGAGAGAGAGAGAGAGAGAGAGAGACAGAGAGAGAGAGACAGAGAGAGAGACAGAGAGAGAGAGAAAGAGAGGATACTCCATCTCGCTGGAACAGAGAACTTCTGTATCCTTTGGGCATCTGGTCTGTTTGATCCTCTTATTCAGGATCACTCAGTCCCTGGTGTCGAGACTTTATGATGCCAAATGCTCTTCCTAACCCTGTAGTGATATTTTGGTTTCTTAAAAATTCCATTATGTTATGTGAATATGTTTTCTGTTTTACTACCAGGAGTGGAATATGGGGCTCCTTCAGATTATCCACAGCAGCTGACTGATTTATCCTGGGCTCTGGCAGGGTCATGATTCTTCCAGCTGAAGGTAGTTTACGTTTGGAATTCTGGAAGTGCTTGAGAGAGTATAAAAATGCCAGAGCCCTGAGAGAGGCGGTGGTTGCTCCTTCTGCAATTGCTGGTTCCTGTAGCTGCCATTTGTCAAGTGGTCATGAGCAAAGAGACTAGAAGAAAAAATTGGACATCCTGACAATGAAGATTGAACTTGTCCCAAGGAACTTGATGTCCTAATCAGCAGGAAGTAGTCTAATGACATAGACACCCCCTTTCCTCTCTAACCTCTCCCACACAGTGTTGTGGGGTTGGAAGGGGTAAGGGTGAAGAAAGATGGTAGGCATTTTTAATACTGTAGTAGTTAGACAAAAATCTCCCTGGGAGGGTATATACATGAAAGTTGGGTCTGAAATTTCTAGGGCCCAGGGAGGGGAAAACAGGATGTAACTGCTAATGATTATGAGGGTTCCCTTATGGTGAAGAAAGCATTCTGAAATTTGACAGTGTCGATGACTGCAAAGCTTGTGGGCACACCACAAAGGTCATGGAGCTATAGAAGGCAGAAGTTTATGGTAACTAACTTGTATTTCGATAGAGGTGTTAAAGTGTGAGCATTAAAATAAAGGGGAAGCCTTAAGAAGGAGTATGGCATATTTTTTTCCCATGGCAGACATAAGTTCTTCTCAGTGCCTAACCCTCTCAGGAATACAGCTCAGTCTCCATGATGAATGAGAAATTGAACGGAATAAGAACAAGAAATAAAGCCTACCTCACACACAGATCAACCTAAGCAGACTGTGGACAAACTAAGCTCTGTCCTAGAAAGCAAATGTAAATTTTTTCAAGTACATTACTTCAAATATACAATAATTACAATTATCTGGAACCCAGTCACTAGAAGTCATACGAGTAATTCTAACCAAGTACCTATTTGTGGTTCATGAGAAAATTATAAATAATCACTACTTATATTCTAACTGAAAATTTGTATTTAATTGAGCTGAATTATGAATAATCAAAATTCTGTATCATAACTGGAAATTGATATTTAATTGTATTGAGTTAGTAACCATCAAAACTGTAATTTTTAGGGCTGAGGATTCTCCAAGTCTTCAGAACACGTTCTCTGCATGTGTTCAACTTAGTTTTGGGACTGTTAGCTTCCAAAAATATGAAGTACTATTTTAAGATTTTATTTTACAACAAATATATTGAACTTAAATTAGTTTGTCTTGGCATTTGCTTGCCACATATTACTGGAAAAGCTATATATGTTCTGTAATTTCCCACCAATATCACTACCAATAAACTCAGCCTAACATTTATTTATTTATTTATTGCTGCTTTCAAAGCATTGAGTTGGGTCCTGGAAATATCAGTTATAAAGAGGGTGTGGAATTTTCAGAGCCTTACAGAATTACAGGGAAATCATCATAAACAAATAATTACAAAGTCTTGGTAAACACCAGGGTGAGAGCAAGGAGCCAGTTCTGATGGTAAGACTTCTCTGAGATATTTTTAAATAGAGATAAGACTTGATATTTACTCAAAACCAGGTTTATTTGTGTATGTGTGTGTGTATACATATAGACAAATGTATATATACATATGTATGTACACACACAGATCTAAACTGTATACTCTTTCTCTTTATATATACATACATAGGCCTCCAATCAGAGCACTCAGGAGGATCAGAAGTTCAAGGCCATTCTCAAGTTACACAGTGAGTTCAATATCAGCTGTCTAAAAAACATAAATA
The DNA here is from genome assembly GCF_004785775.1 of Grammomys surdaster. NCBI lineage: Eukaryota > Metazoa > Chordata > Mammalia > Rodentia > Muridae > Grammomys > Grammomys surdaster. The sequence continues at coordinate 1,795,545 of NW_021620862.1, forward strand.
AAATGCTGTAAATTCACTTTACTTTTTTCTTTGATTTCTAACCTCTTTTGCATTATTTATTTATTCACTTTACACCCTCCCCCCCTTTCTTTCAGTCCTATCCTCATAAACCCCTCTTCTCAGTACCTGCTCCTTTGGGTACTGCCCCACCCTGAGACATCAAGTTGTTGAAGGACTAAGCACATCGAGAAGAGAGAATCTTATTTATTTATTTATTTATTTATTTATTTATTTATTTATTTATTGTATGTGAGTATACTGTAGCTGTCTTCAGACACACCAGAAGAGGGCATCAGATCCCATTACAGATGGTTGTGAGCCACCATGTGGTGGCTGGGAGTTGAATTCAGGACCTCTGGAAGAACAGTCAGTACTCTTAACCACTGAGCCATCTCTCCAGCCCAGGAAGAGGGAATTTTAACTGGAAAAAAAATCTCTTCATGAGATTAGCTTGATGGCTAAAAATGTTGATTATTTTTTTGAACAAATTTTTACTGGCCATTTGTTTTTCTTCATTTGAAAACCGTCTGCTTGACTCATCTTATTTGTTGACTGGATGATACAGTTTTGGGGTGTTTAATTTTTGAGGTCTTTATAGATTATCAGTACTAATTCTGTAAGATAAATAGCCAAATCCAGTTTTTATTCAGTATCAATCAGATTTAAATTAAAGGTAGATTTAATACTATGAATGAAAAAATAAAATGATAAATTTAAGAAATGGAAATAGAAAATAAACATTATGTAATTTTAAAAAAACTACCAGAATATGTATTTTTCAGTTCATTGGTTGGCTATCTCTTCGATGAAAAGTCAATTTTTAAGGTTGCTTAGACTAAAGGAAAGATTTCACTGTCATTTCTAATGTGCAGGGCTCAGAAGATGTTGCAGCCAGGTGGTGGTAGCACAGGTGGCATATGTCTTAAATCTCAGCATTCAGGAGACAAAGGCGGCAGATCTTTGTGATTTTGAGGCCAGCCTGATCTACAGAGCTAGTTCTAGACTCTCTCAAAATATAAAATCAATCAATCAATCAAACCACCAAAGACCTTGTAGTTTCAAAGGGTTTAACTAAAGACCCAGGGTGCTCTGTGGTAGCTATAGCACGGTTATAACTTTACAAAATCAACAGTGGCAAGACTTCCCTTTTAAATGTAGACCAAACATTGCTTACCTCTAAGACTCACACCTTAAAATCAAGCTATACAATAGCCCAAAGCATTGCTCATTTGTTAATTTATTTCTTGTTGCCTCTAATCTATTTTTCTGGATCCCTTGCTTGAGGGACCTTGTTTCCCATTGCTGCTTCTGAACAATGGGAGTCCACGTTAGTACTTTTGTTATCGTGAGAAACAGTGAAAGTGCTTCTTCTAAAAGGCTTCCTGTAGTGGTTCTATTTGCTACTGCATTCTCCACCTTAAAAAATAGTCTCACTGCTCCACTGAAATCCTTCATATCTGTTTTCTGCTCTTCACATTTATGTGAATTTTTTATTTTAGACAAACAGCTTCAACCTCCTTTTGACCATCTTATACTGTCTTCTGGATATTCAGATCATGAGTGCTTTCATGTGAAAAGGTAAAGAGGATGTAGTTTTCCACTCTGGAGTACATAAACCCCTGGTATCCATCCAGGAACAAAGAACAACAGTCATTTGCCAGGCATCAGGATGAACTCAAGAGTATGACCCAGGTCAGACTAGTGAAGTCCCACCCCACATTCTGTGGGTGAGATCCAGGGTGACTTTGGGGGCCTATAAATTTACACTATAAAATGCTCCCTAGCTGATTCTTAGTTGTTCTAGAGTTTGAAGACCAGGGTTGGAGGCCCAGATATATACACTCCCAGTTCCTAGTGACAGCTTTATCGGGTGGGTAATGGGGTACTGGGACATGGGATGAGGATGGAATGTTAGTTTTCACCAGAGTCAGAGAAGCCTCAGACATCAGGGGTAGCCTTGTGCTGGCCTGCCCCAAGTATCAGCACTGGCTTTGTCTGTTTTACATATTGGGTTGCCTCAGATTTGTCTTATAAGGGTTCTACTCTTAGATACATCTGGAAATCATGGATTAAGGGCTCATTAGCTGTGGCATTAATAATCCCCAGGAGCTGGGGCCTCCATGATGCTTCCCATGAGATGAACTTTGTACCACTAGAAAGTTTTAGTGTCTTCTTTATCACTCCATCCACATGAGCTCAGGGAAATTTCAAGAGAGAGTGCAGAAATATTGTAAGAGTCACAGGTCAGTGGGGACTGTTGAACAATAATATCTTCTGGATGTGACAAGAGATGTCAATATCTTCTGGATGTTTTACTTATGAACTCACACAGCAATTGTGATTGTCTGTAACACATGCATGATTGACCCACCAGTCAACATTCCAGGATGGGGGAGGGGTTCACAAGGCACCACCCTTAACTGAGACTATTGGCTGTTCATGGTGTCTAGGGGAGGAAGGGTCAGCTTTCCTCAAAGGCCTTTGGTATGCTGCCCTTGCTCTACTCAATGGCCTTGCCCATGCCCACATGAGCAGTGCTAACTGGAAGAGACAGAAAGAAAAAGGCTGAGGTTGAGATGTGACGGGGAGCCTGATGGAGTGTAGAGAGGCCAGGAAACAGAGCCTTTGTAAGACAAAAGTTGGAGGATATAGCAGTGAAGGAGCATGACTCACCGACACAAAGGCCTGTGACTTGGTTTCATTCAATTGGAGCTGAAGCTTCTTTTCATTGTCATAGACTCCATAGAGTCTCTTGGACCAGGTCTGAGGTACTCTGCTCTTGAATTTTAATGAGCTATATAAAGCAAATATCCTTTGTAAATCTAGGACCAGGCAGCTGCAGTTGTAGAAGATGACACCGAGTTCTTTCATCTGTGAAATTAAAATCAAGAGCATCAATGTAGGGTGCAATCGATGCTGTTATTTTTAGAGGAAGAAAATTCATAAGAATATCATAGCAGAGACATCTTTTTATGCATTTTTTTGTTACATGGAACTATGTAGATAGAACCACATTATAGCATATAGAAGAAATGTATCCTAAAATGTTCATGTACAGGAATAGAACTTTTCCTCCCTTTTTGCATTTGGCCTTTTACATAGACAATCTTACCAGCTACAGTTTTAATATTTGGCTTCTCATATTTTTGCCTTCAACACCATCTTTTAAATGAACAATTAAGCAGCAAGACAATGACCCTCCACTGCAACATCACAGAGTCGTTATCATCACTGATTCTAGAGCCATACTGCCTGGATATTGGCCCTAGCTGTGATTTGGGGGCAATATACTTTATCTCTGGAGCTCAGTGTCTTCTTCCATAAAGTAGAGGTAATAGTGTTAACTGCATAGGTGGAGTTGTTATAATAGACTGGCTAGTATACATAAGAACAGTGTTTATTTTATTTTTTCCATGAGGGGAGGTTTATTAAGAGAGTGGGAGAGTGGGAGGAGAGAGAGAGGAGTAAAGAGAGAGTAGAGGAGGCCGGCCATGACCAGGTGGAGAGAGGGGGAAGGGGAGGGGGGAAGGAAGACAGCAATCAGGTGCTGGGTCGAGGAGCAAGAGAGAGAGGAGGGGCCAAGCAGCCCCTTTTATAGTCGGCAGGCCTACCTGGCTGTTGCCAGGTAACTGTGGGGAGGAGCATACCTGGCTGTTGCCAAGTGACGGTGGAGGTGGAGTTTAACAGATTACTAACATTCCCACATTTTGGTTTAATTAAAAAGAAAAATTAGAAAGAGGTGGCGGCGAAGCAGGAATAGGGTCGTCATAAAATCTGGCTACTTCCTGCTGGCATTGGGGGCAACATGTCTTTAGGGGGAACCTAGAAGAATGGATACGGGGGTTGTTTGTCAAGTCTTAGGAGAGCTGGCTGTTTTCTGACGTCCAGGGTCTATGGAGCCATCTGAGGATAGGCCAGAAGGAACAGGTCCAGTAGAAGCAACTGTGTGTGTAGCAGGAGATGGAGCATCTGGAGGTTGCTTCTCTGGAGCTGAAGAACAGTGTTTATAATCGTTAAAAAGTCTCAGTGGGAGAAGACACACCTAACTCTCCAGAGACTTGAGGCCTCAGGGAGGCCTGATGGGGGTGAGGGGCATCCTTTTGAAGACTGGGAGGTAGGAAGAATGGAATGAGGATCTGTGGGATGGGGGACTTGGAGGGGACAATGGCTGAACTGTAAAAAAATAAAAAAATAAAAGCAATAAAATGAATTGAAAAAAAAGTATGGCAATTGTTACTTTCACTAAAATTGCTCACCCTTTGACAGTAGTAGACTAACACCCTGTACCAAAGAGTCCGAGGAGGCCACTTTTGTCCCCTTTTCTTCAGTGTATGAGAAAGAAAGTGAAATCCAAACAGCTAAGAAAAATTACAAGCCAAAGAATGAATTGGTTGCAAGTTAAGGATTGGACTGCAGGGTTTGTGAATGGTGAGTAGATGTAGGAAGACTGCAATGGCTTCCTCTGCATCTACAGTGCCTTGTGGAAACTCTTCATTGTATCTGATCTTCTCAAAGTAACAATGGACAATTTTGATTAGAGACGAGCAGGATGTGCATTCGTTATATGACTTCATCACTCAGCTAAGGGTTATTTGGGAGTCCTGAGCTACTGAGGAACCAAAGCCCAGGAATATGAAATTTCCTGCCCATCTATCCCTTTCTCCAAGAGAGATTCATGGTGCAGTGATATGCCCGCCATTAACCCCTAGGGATCCCAGTACAGCATACTATGAGGGCCTTTCTATGTTTATCTATTCTGACATGTCTTCATTTTTCTAGGTCCACAACAACTACAAAATAGATATACAGAGATTATTTAACCAACTCAAGAACATGTCTCTATTTTCTTGCTAATGCAAAAAAAAAATAATAGCATGAATATCCTTGAATGTATTCTTGTCTGTGTTTATACAAGTATTTCTTCATTATTGAGTATTACAGTCAGAGGAACAGATAAACTAAGGTTAAGAAAATGAAAAGTTTAAGTGGGCAGGTGGCTCAGGAATATACAAAGACACCAATAACACCAGACATCTAATCAGAGCTGAGTGCCTGGAGCTAAGAAGGAAGGACAGAATGGATATGCAGGTCTACGTGTGCAGACATCTGTTTCTAGGCAACAGGGCAAACTAGAGGGTGAGGATGTTGAACCCCAGGGACTCTGGGACTGGAAGGAGCAGTTTGGTATTTGTACTGAAGGCCATGTGAAAGCAGATAACAAGGGGACGGTCAGGCTGTGATTTGGAGATTTTCCTTTGGGTATAGTGTGGAGAGGAGGTGGAAAACATGGGTATCTGAAGTCAGGGGATTCAGTCCTCAGGCTTTGGCAGTGTCTGACAGGGCAATTTCCATGTTCACATGTGTCTGCTAGTCTCAGAGATTTACAGAAACCACCCATAGTAACTCCTTTAATTTTTTTATTTTTAATTATGTGTATATGTGCGGATCTGCATATAGGCATGCTTTTATGAGTGCAGATACCTGAGGAGTCTAGAAGATATCAGATCTCCTGGACCTGAAGTTGTAAGCAGTTGTGAGCCTCTTTGACATGGGTGCTGGGGAGCATACTCAGGTTCTCTGCGAGAGCAGCATACACTATTAACCACTGAGCCATTTCAGGCCAAAGGAACCCTTTTGTTAAAAAAAAAAAAGTCTTCCAATTTTATATTTGTGTTCTTTTGTGAGTTTCATGGCCATCATCTCCATGAAGTGCATGCAGAGGCCATAAGAGGGCAACAGATCTCCGGGAACTGGGGTTACAGATGCTTGGGATCCATTATGCGGGTGCTAGAAACCAAACCTGGGTCCTATGCAGGAGCAGTAAGTGCTTCTGGCTGCCGAGCCTGCTCTCCAGCACCCCACATTAACGCTTAATGATTTCTCAGCGCAAGTTAACTGTTTGCAGAGTTTGTCTCAGAGACAAACATCTGTGTGTCTGAGTGTTTAAGTAACATTCCTTTACATGTCTACAAGACACATTCACCGAGGATATCATCTGCTTCATTCAGTCCATGACTTAAAAACCACACCCTGTGTTAGGCTCTACACCCCTTTGTTGTAGGTGTCGGGAGCTTCGGCAGAGGAGAGATGGCTCACTGACCCATGTAAGGCTAGACTTTGTTAATGATGATTGAACATCAGTCAGGCTTGTGGACATCTCCAGATGGGTCTTAGGGTAGCTTTACCAGGTGGTCTCTCTATGACCATCTTTGACTTTTTTATTCCTGGGTGCTTGCACCACAAAGACTGTTCTGTTAAATTCAAGTCTTGGGATAAGCATCTGGTTAGAACAGGGTTTGTTTGCGTTTCAGACTGACAGTTATTTCCAGGGCCAGACATGTACACAATAGACAAATTCTGAGCAGCTCCTATTACCGGGCCCCAAAGCTGGCACAGTTCTCATCTCCACACTCGCAGCATAGAGTCACAGAAGAGAAATAACATGTATCATAAAATCATGATACACTCTAAAATGAGCCTCAGTGGAGATTATCAGTTAGCCTTGTTTGGTCATATAGGTGTGATTAGGTGAACAAAAGCCCATCTCAATCAGAGATGTGGAAAAGGGAGGGAAACCGGTTGCCACTGAAATTAGGTAAGTTAATTAGGCATGGGGTCTCACTGAGATCAGCAGACAGCACTGTTCTCCATACTAAATGCACTTCCCTCCATGGATTCTGCCAAGAAGCTCAGAGGGACTCTCCTGGGAAATCAGGCAGATAAAATAGACTTTCATAAGCTTGTATCACCACTGTATGAGTAAACTCAGGGACAAGGAAGAATTGTTTTAGCATCATGGCCCATCAGTACATTAGCTGTGTGACTGCAGACAAGCCCTCCAGCTTCTTTTTATCCCTGAGAAAGAGAAAAACCACCATGACACCTGGGATCTGGCATGCAATCCACAGCAGGACTTTGTGTTTCTGGCATCTGGTCTGAACCTTCAGCTTGTTGTCAAACAGTTTCATAGAACACTGTCACAGACAAGATCACTCTGTGGACATTCATGAATGAATCAAGCTAAAAGCAAGACTGAGTAATCATGTCTGAACACACGTACACATGCACACATGTGAACATCATTCAAGCCATGAAAATGATCAAACATCCCTGAGCCAAGCCTACCCACTATGGTTTATTCTCTATAGTTTAGCTTACTCTCTTATTGCCACCCATATAGATGAGACTTACTAAGACATCCAAACATAGAATCTCCATCTCTTCCCACCAGCCTCCAATCATGAACAAAGCTTCCTCAAGCACTTCTTCAAACCACCCAGCAGAAAACCCCAAACAATAACACACTCTAGAACCCCCTTATTGAGATGCCTCACAAACCTCACGACAGCTGGCTGTCTCCCTATTCCTGTTGGCCTTTGGCTGAGGGCAGTGACACTACCTAATTCCTACATCCGTGTTATAGGACCGTGAGGGCAGACAGACCAGTGTAGCAGCAGAGTGTGCAATGCTCTACAAGTTACTTTTAGACAAAGTGCTAGGTATCCAGTATCATTTTAAAGTGTCAAGTTGTTTGGCAGCAGTGCAAAACTACTCAGGGGGAATAAAGAAGTGTAGGCAATAGTCATGCCTGTGGACTAGCACAGAGAAGTGTGGTGTCTTTGGAAGGGGTTTGCCCACTGGCATATAAAGCCAAATAGTGCTCTCGAGATTTTTCTGTTTCCTCTTTCTGTAATAGAGTTCATCTTGAAACATGTACCACTACCCACTTTAATCAGGGTATTTAGTGAGTCAAATTTTCAATGGCAAATGGGAAATATTGCATTATAAGCATGAAATAAAAGTGCTTATTTTATGGCATCACAATTGCGTGTGATCTTTGTCCCATTAGATGTGTTCAGGTGGAGGGAAGTGAGATTTTAAACATTCTCAGCCCCTGACTCTCTCTCCTCACTGATGTTCACTGTGAAGACACAAGCAGGCACACTTTCTTCATGCTCCTTTTAGGGTTTCTCTTACTGTAGCTTCTTTATTTCAGTGACTAAGTTCAAGCAAAGCCTCAGCATCCCCTTCCCCCTGTTGTGTGAGCTGTGGAGTGGCTCGGGAGCTCTTGTTTGCACTGCCTAGACTCTATCCTGGGACTTACTGACAGCTGTAGGATCTGAAGGCACAACAGAGAGCTCAGCCCCACTTGCTCAAGATGCAGAGAATCAAACTCAAGAGGCATAAGGACATTTCTAATTATTATATATTGCAATAATCTTTTTCTATGCCAGAACCAAATACCTGACAGGCAATAAATAAATCAAGGGAGTCAGGAGTATTTGAGCTCTAGTCTATGGGGAAGTGGTCACCTGTGGGGAAATAGCTGTAGCTGCGATTATCTTGGTCCAGGGTTGAGGGCTTCTGTGACCCACCTTCCACAGATGAGGAAGCTGAGGGCACCTAGGTTGGATCTAGGCTGCTTATGGCCCCGTGTTCAAGAGGCTCCACAACCTCTGAAGTCAGTGTCGCCCAACTGGGAAGTAAGTGTTCAAACATGATGCTGTGGAGAGCCATGCACATTCTAACCCTAAAATTCATATTGGCTTGAGACTGCTGTTGAAGATATAATTTTGAAATTGGCTTTTGTCTTGTAGATTTTTAATACAGAAAGCAAACTCTGCATAAATTCTCTGCATGAATTCACTCTGGTGAATTTCTTTTTCTTTTCTTTTTTTTTTTTTGGTTTTTCAAGACAGGGTTTCTCTGTATAGCCCTGGCTGTCCTGGAACTCACTCTGTAGACCAGGCTGGCCTCTAACTCAGAAATCCGCCTGCCTCTGCCTCCCAAGTGCTGGGATTAAAGGCGTGCGCCAACACCGCCCAGCACTGTGGTGAATTTCAATGTCTATAAAAGGAGAAAAAAGCTAGCGTGTAGTAGATTGGTGGTAGCCATATTTAATATTCTAAATTGGCAGCAAGACCAATTTTACCTGCCAGAGACTGCCTGAGCCTGGTGGCTGATGTTCAGCCTGATTCAGTCTCAGCACACAGGCAACTGGACCTCCTGCTGGCTGCCCTGACTTTATCGTTGAGGTATTCAGCTGATCAATTGGTTGTTGGTTGATGGGTGGTTCAACTGTTCAAATGAAACCATCTTGAAAAAGCTGATGGCTCATTGCTGTTTACTCTTGGAAGAGGATTATTCTGGGGATGAGGTTACTTTTTTTCATTTCCCAAAATGGACAAACTATTCTATGGTGCTAAGAGAGGCCACTCTGTATGATCAATATGCTGCAATACAGTGATTATTTTGCCTAATAAATTTGTCCTAATGTTTCTCTTCCTTGTTTGCACTGGGACACTGAAGAGCTTAGTGAAGGGCATTTGGTTTTTATAGGCTCTAGGACACATTCTCAACCAGCTTCTTGGGGAAAAATAACAGAAGCAGCATGCATTGGTCGCTGTGTTCTGAGGACTGTCTCCTACACCTGTGGTTTAAAGTCATTTTCTTTAGTAGGCATCCTTCTATGCTGGCACACACAGGGTTGAGTTTTCCAGAGACACTTTCATGTGAGTCTGTCATGTACTTGGATCACATTTACTCTCCTGCCCTTTCTTATCTCTCTGTCTTGTTATTCCCGTTCACTTAGGCCAGGCCATCTCACTGGATTTTCATCTCTTATATAGCACATGGTTTCATAGATCCTCATAAAACAGAAGATCTACAAATGTGAAAAAGCATGATGTTTGCTTTCCTGAGTGATGCAGTTCATGTAATACCATGACCTATCATGTTCATCTTCATGGAAATACCCACCTTTGTCCTCCCTCGTGGCCAAATAATACCATGTGCATTTATTCCACATTTTCTTCCTCTGTTCAGCTGCTGGTAGATACCTAGCCTTATCTGTAACTTGGCTATCATGAACACATGTGCTTTCTTAAACTTTTTGTTGTGTCTGCTTTATGCACAAGGAAACTGATATATGAGGAGATCAAATGGAGGTGAAGGCCAAGTTCACTGTTGATTCTGTGTCCTTCCTTTGTCCGATCCTTCCTTTGTCCGATCAGGTATTCTGCATCTCAAAATTAAGTAGAACTTAGGAAAAACATGATATCACACTAAGTCTTTTCTTTTTTGTTTACCTTTTATTTGTTTGAAATAGGGATTCACAATGTAGCCTTGGCTGGCCTAGAAGTTGTTGTGTAGACCAGGTTGGCCTTGGATGAATAGTGATTTCCCCTACCTTTATCCCTTACTTCAGGGTTTGCAGAGTGCTCATCTCTATTTACTGTTTTCTTAGGATTAGTGGAGGGCAGGGATCAGAGTGAAGAGGTTCCTTGTCAGTAGGACATCAGTAAAAGCTTAACATCAGTCAGGCTGGATGGGTTTGTAGCTCAGCAGCCAGGGCAGGCATCTGACAGATGCTCTTGTCAGTGTCACAGGGAGCAGAAAGGCATTAGCCTCATTGTCAGCTGCATTTCAGAGTAACTACTGCAACTAGCCAACTACAGTCTAATTTATCAGCAGTGTATGTCCAGACTGTTGTTTTCATAATTTCATAGAAATGTAAGCAAGTATTTTAAAAATTTTCTTGACAAAGACAAAAAGATCCTGCGAGAGTGGACAACTTCCAGGTACCCAGTTAGCTACTGATTATTATTTTGAGTTACTGCAGGAAACTTAATCACTGCGAGCTCTAGCTTCATTTTATTTCAACCTTGAAGGTGAACTCTTTGGTACTTGTGATAAAAGAATAAATAATACCACCTTGAGAGCTCCACGACAGCTCCTGTCGAGAAACACACCCACTGTCCTGGTCTCATACTCCCAAGTACATAGCTGGTACCATTTAACTCACTATTTTCTGTTTGTCTACTTTTTATGTCTGCCACATGGAATGACAGAGCCTGCCTGAAGGAACAGGCCTAATGGAAGAGACAGGCAAAGATGCAAGAATCTCGGGACAGCTAGCCCAACCTTGCTTCAAAACTAAGGAAATGGAAGCTACTATGTTATGATAAGATTGTTCATTATCTTATCATGAAATGATGTCTCATAAAGTTGGGACTCAAGCTTTTCTGATAAAGCTATGGAAGCACCGTGTCACTTGCTTACCTGAGTTCTCCATCCTCTTCCCTCTCTTCTTCCCTTCCTTTATTCCAGTTTCAACAATGCTTAATCTTTTAAAGCATGCTTTATGTTCATGCGCATGTGTGTGTACGTGTACATGTACACACACATCCTATAAATCATGAGTAGAGGTCAGATACTAACATATGGGAGTGACTTCTCTCATTTTACTCTATGTATTCTGAGATCGCCCTCAAATTGCCAGGCTTAGGGCCAGGTACCTTTACCCGCTAAGCTATCTCACTGGTCCTAATGCTTCATTTTTTTTTAAGGATCTCACAACTTTCCAGGCTACCATTTTTTAATAGTTCAGTTCTGTTGCAAAAATCCATATAGAAATATCATGACCTTATTGCAGAAAAAGGACAGTCATTAGGCAAAACTTTGACAGGTTAAGAACAGTGAAATTTTCATGGAGAAATCTTGGAGGAAGGAAGCCAGAGAGTAGAATAGAATGGAACCATTCGGAAATAGCTTTCTGTTATTTCAGGGGTACTTCCACTTCATCAACCTTCTTCTGAAGAGTTGAAAGGATTCCAACCCAGCACTATGGCTTCCCGATCATTCCTGCTCCTGTCTCATGAGTAGTATTGTTTTCTCATGGTTTTAATGGTTCTAATGGTTTAAGATGATCTTACTGTATAGGCCAGGCTGTTTCAGACTCTCATCCTCCTGCCTCAGTCTCCAAAGGGCTGGGATTAGAGATATGTACCACCACACCTGTCTTCTGTCTTCTTGCTCTCTCAATGACCACAGACAAGTTGAAATCATCTCAGCTTCGGGTGACTGTATTTGGTAACCTTTTCAAGTCCCTCCAAGGATATACTGGTTCTGATAAAACATGGGGCCAGATCTGAGAAACTCTGTCTTCCCTTCACATTTCTAAAACATCCCATTCCTTAAATTAACTATCATCACCATCATCATCATCACAATCACCATTACTACCACTACCACCACCACCACCACCACCACCACCACCACCACCACCATCATCATCATCAGACAGGTAGAGATGAAGTTACTGAGGAACCCAGAAGGGGATAGAACATTTCCTCTACAAGGACTTCGGGAAATGTGTGGATCTAGTTCTACTTTCTATTGCTCAAATCATCAGATTAGAGAGAAACAGACAAATGGATGGAATGAGTAACTTTCAGCTTATAGTTTATATAATGTTAGTTTATATAATATGTAGTTTATATAATATAGTTTATATTTTGCCAAACTAACTAGATGTTCAGGATCTAGTTGGAGGTCTTGAGATATAGGAAGGCTTTGGTTTGAACATTTTTCAGAGGACAATGACTCCCATCGTTCCTCCTGTTTGCTCATTCTAAATTCAGAGTGCAGGCCCCCAGTCTTTTCCAGATTGCCTCTGAGTTAGGAAGGCTTCAGGGCACTGGTATGCTAGCAGTAGGACAAATGAGGGGTGGTCAGTCTTTCAAAAAGAAACATCACACTTAGACTTCCAACATCATTGGTCTCCCCTTTTCCCTGCCCACATGGCTCTGGGAACACCAGGATGACTAGAGGAGATACGTATGTGTGGCCTCTCTAGACCATAGGTTTCTGTAAATGTAATTGTTTTAATTTTATTTTTAATGATGTTTTTTAATGCTTTAACCTTTCTGTTATCCCATGACTCACTAGAAGTACTGGGGAAAAAAATGATATGGAGGAAGTGGACCTATTTCGAAAGGTTCTTTGGAGCAATTCCTGTCTATATTGTCTGAAAATTGGCAGTTCAGTTCACAGGTCAACAGCCGCAGCTTTATCTACTCACAAACATTTTATAGATACGTCAGCAGTCCAGTTCAATAGTGTCAGGGTAGTAAACACAAATCAGTAATGGTGACATTACTTAACAGAGACACCCAGGCCTCAGCCTTGTCTCAAGTCAATAAGAGGGACCAGGAGGAATGCCAGGAAAAGTTTTCGGCTGTGCCTCTCTCAGAGAAGCGAAGATCAGTGAAGACATGAGACCAACAGTCTTATCTATCTAGCTCTATAAGCAAGCCTAGCTCAGGCTCTGCTATTGTCTATCGAGGCTCATTTATACACCTCTAAACATCACGTGTCCTCTTTGGGTCCTGCATCAGCATGTGAGTCTGTCTCAGTTGACATTGCTCTGCCAATCAGCCAGAGTCTGAGGAAGTGGCAAAAAAGCCACAGCACACCCCCAGAAGTTTCTTGGTGAGTTTTTTTCTATGGATTCTTGACAAATGGAGCTCAACTACTCAATGTAAGGTGAACCAATAGATGCATGCCATTAATAAAAACATCTGCTATATTGTTTTACGTGTTTGTTTTAGCAGAGCATTCTATTTTCCTATATTAGTTTTAGCCAAATGTTTCTTTGTGAGTCTGTCTTCATCTTTCACCTGGGTCTACTTTAGCTAAGTGTTGTTTCTTTATGTGCTTGTCCCAATAAAACATAATTTATTTTAAAAAAATCTTGAATTTTTATTTTGGGGATGGGCTGCCTCTAGAGACCAGGTGAAACTCTTTGCAACAGATGGCCATCCTTGGAGTTCATCTGGCTGGTAAGGTGAACAAGGTCTGAGGATTGAATTTTAACTACCTCCTTCCTGCTTGAGAGAAAGTTTCTCATCCTTTTGTGCCTGTAAATGACAGCTTCCTTAACATATCTGTGGACAAGGAACTAAGAACAGAGGATTTGGGAGAATCTGACTGAAAAGGCTCCTCCCTGAGAACTAGCTTTTATAATAACAGAAGATGCTATAAAAGCTACCAAGGGAGGAAAGCATTCAGTGGTCCTACCAAGCTGTTACACCTGGGAACCACAACAATGATATCTGCACAGCAAATATCCCCCAAGGTGTAATAGTGGTACTCCTATTTGGGAGGTAACCAACAGCTTTCTAATTGGCCTTCAGGCCAGCTGGACAGAGGGACATCATGTTGGGTACATTGCAAGGAGAACCTCTTTCTTCCACTTCCTGGTGTAATTCCCAAGGGTACTGTAAATCCTCATCCTTATCCCCACAGACAAGTATAGCTCTCAACTCATGAAATCTCAACAGTATGGTCACTTAAACTAAACCTGAACAGTGACAACCTAGTTGACAGGTAATATGGATGAGGGAAATCTCAAGGATCCAATCCCCTGATAAAAAGCTATAGGTAATTGAAAATCTGCTGAGAAAGGTAAAATTAGCTTTCATCAGAAAGGAGCACCCCAAATAGTTATCTGATCCCAAGTGAGCAGTCCTGAAAAATTATCATATAAACAACACTAAATGAACATAGTACACACACACACACACACACACACTAATAATGAAATAATTTGAAAAGGAGCAGGGGAAGGATATGGGAGGAAGAAGTGGGAGGGGAAATCATATATTTTAATCATATATTTTAATTTAAAAAACAAAATAAATATATGCTTGACTATTTATACATATATACATATCCATAAATATACATATATGTATATGTGTTAGCTATATTTCTATTGCTGTAATATAACACCATGATCAAGGAAGCTTATAGAAGAAAGGGTTTAACTGGGCTTTTGATTCCACAGGGATAAGAGGCAATTGTGACATCAGGCAGGCATGATGAGTGGAGCCCAGAGCTCAAGATCTGGAACTGCTAGCAGGAGGTGGAGAGCAAACTGGGAACAGTGTGAATCTTTTACCTCTCAAAGCCTGCCCCCAGTGACATACTTCCTCCGTCAAGACTATACTATGTCTCTTATACCTTCCCAAACAGATTTACCAACTGCCTAAGACTGGGGGAGGGGGAAAACATATTATTTGAACCACCACAGTATTCATGTGGTGTGTGTGTGTGTGTGTGTGTGTGTGTGTGTACAGGTCTTGCATATAAAATAATAAGTATTTGCTGTCATCTTTCTCCTCCTCTCTCTGACTCAGCATCCTTCTCCTTTCCATGATCCACCATCTTTCTAAGCAAACAGGAGTCAGAAGTGATCATGCTGGCTGGTTAACAGCTGGCTCCCCACTTCCATCACATCCACACTCCAGTAAATCCACACTCTTCCGTCAGACACCCAGGGGCCTGCTGCACTTGTATATGGAAATCACAGAGAACCCTCTGTGCCCTGCTGTGGCCTGGCTCAGACTGTCCTTTTCTCTCTTCCTAGTTTCAAGTGGGAAATTCACCTGATTAGGTTATTTTCTACAACTCAGATTATCTTTATTGCAAGCTGATAAACAAAACATCCAGGGAAGCTACCTAAGAGAAACTGAGGGAAAGAGGCTGCAGATTATAGCAGGATGAGCCATTCACATAAAAATAGTTAATAAGATTGTCTAAAATACAGAATGGTGACTCGAGACTGAATCCCTACCTATAGTCTCCCACGGGAACCTGATCATCAGTGTCTCTATTGAGACTCCCACACCCATACTCTCCTCTCCTAGTTATCCCACCTTGCCCAAGGCTTGCTTTGGTTCGAAGATTAGGAACTTGCACTTATTTGGAAGTATTGAGAACTATAACTTCTATCTTCTCACTACCATGCATTCCTCTTTCTATGAGGCCATCTAGAGGGACTGGTAATGAGTTCACCATGCAGCTCCCTGCTTTTTCTCCTTAGTCCGGCAGCCTAGCCTCTGGGTATCTTGGGCCTGCCCAGAAATAAGATCTTCTTATATAGAAATGACCCACAGATTTATGGATGGTACTTTAGAGAAGTCAATTGCTAGGGAAATTGAAGGAGGCCCAGGCTTGATCACCCACAGAGCATATCTTAAACTACACCTTCCATTGTGACTTTACCAATAACAAAAGGACATCTGTCTACCATTTTCTGATTCTTAGAGGAATTAAAAAAATGTCACAGAGCTCATGATATTAGGGTAGTATTTTTGGCTTCTTAAAAGTTCCAAAGTCTCTGTGTCCAACACTCTCAGCTATATTCTCCTTCATGCGATGATTCTCACAGGTTTGAATCAGGTATGAACATTTCAATGAACTTTTATTATTTTTTTTCTTAGTATTTGCTACCACTTCCCACACAATGATCTAAGTAGAGCATTGACTGACAGGTTTCAATGTTGATTAATAAATGCCGGGGAGCAGCCCTGGCAGTTGACACAGTTCCTGAGAGGAGATGAGGAATCAGGAGCAGTGGTCAGGGGAATCTTGCAGCTCTGTCTGACTAGCAATCAGTTTGCTTCTTTGTTTAGACAGGCTTCACAGAACGAGAACCGACTAATGATTACACAAGAAGTGCAGATTACATCATTTTGTTTCTGAACGTGCTTTTGATTTTTCATTACATGTCTAAGGTTACAAGTTCAGTCACAATTAGAAAGTACAAATTGAACAAATTTTATTTTTATTATCAGCTCTATAACTCCAATTCAAAAATCTAAAGAATGTCTCCACCAAAGCAAACACATTTATTATATCACAGCCTGCTTTTAGCCTGGCAGTGTTTGCCGCTTTAAAATGCTTCACACAAATAGAAATAAGTATCTGAACCAATCTTTTAGGAATAGCAAATACTAACACCTAACTCCTGATATCCTTTCATCACCTAGGTTATTAAGTAGGAAACAATTATTTTAGTCAATCTATCTTAGTTACTGAATTCTATTCATCTGAGGTGTACCCTGTATGATGCCTTATGTTTAAACTACATTTTCAGAAACCTCTACACATACTGAAAAAAGAGCCCACCGGGGGTGGTGGTGCACGCCTTTAATCCCAGCACTTGGGAGGCAGAGGCAGGTGGATTTCTGAGTTCGAGGCCAGCCTGGTCTATCGAGTGAGTTCCAGGACAGCCAGGGCTACACAGAGAAACCCTGTCTCAAAAAAAAAAAAAAAAAAAAAAAAAAAAAGAAAGAAAGAAAGAAAGAAAGAAAGAAAGAGAAGGAAAGAAAGAAAGAGAAGCCCTTGAATCTGTTACCTGTCTGAATCTGAATCCTGGCCAGTCAGACTTTGTCAATCATCTCTAAGGTTACCCTGTCCCAATTATACTGTTTCAGTTTGCTTAGGGACAGATACCCCCAAAAGTTCCCTGGGAACGAAGCCTCATTTAGAAATCCCTAGCTTTTCTGTGTTTGTCTGCTTATTCTGATCTCCAGGACATAAGAAAGCTTCCAAATAAGGCCAGATAAAGTTATTTCCATAAAAGCAGAAAGGATGCTTAGTTTAGGACTTTTCTAAACAGACTCAGACATAGTTTTCTCAGGAAAAGACATACAATGAACACAATGCAGAAAGTCTCCAAGAATGCAACACATAGAGACCAAAACCAAGAAGTGAGAGACAGAATGATGGTGATGGCAGCATTCGGGTCGGCTTTGCTGGAGCCGTGTCAACCAGCTGTGCTGGCTTCATGACTTAGAAAGAAACCACAGGTTAGACTATGGAAACACAATTGATGTGGACTACATCCTTGGCTAATCCTAGATCCATATTCACAAAGCTTAATTCCCATAAAGTAGCCAATGCAGAGCCACGTGAGACTGTGGCAACAGGTTTGTGATCCTGTGGTGCACCAATTGTCCTGCAGTGTCCATCTCTTGATCTCGAAACAGCAATGTTGGAGAAAGTATCAAAACTCTCAAGTAATCAAAATCCCAGACTCTTGTCTTGTAGGAATTCACAGGTACAAAGTTCTCAGAATCAATTTTGCAGCTCCCAAGATGGAGTCCTCTTAAGAGTCAGAGTAGAGCCATCTTGAAAGGAGCCAGGAGACAGACAATCCAAAAGCTGCTGACAGTGGCTGCCAGAAGCTATGAAAGGGACACATAGATAAGAGTAGGAAAGTGTACAGCAAACAGCAAATAATGTAATAGTGCTTCCCCAGAAACAGGACCAACATTGTCTTTAAATCAAACAATAACATCCGGGTCTTAGAGGCTTCTTACTCAGAAGTACATTAGCAAATATACATGATGGGAATATATTAGAGAATCTAATAGAAAGAAAAGTTTGAGTGTTGTCCATCAGCCAGCCTAACAAAGTCTGAACACACAGAGTTCTTCACTGTTAGAGCCATCATATAGAGTGTGTCAGAGTCTAGCATGGGTGGGACAGAAACAGAATCCAGAACTTTGGGCCCTGCCTGTGAACACCTTCAGAAACACGTTGCAACCTCAGAAACACCAGATACCAGAGGAAGAGTCAATGAAGACAGTGCCTGTTGGATGCCCAGAAAGGAGATGGCATACGCTATTTCAAATTACTTGTTTGGACTGACAATGAAAGCTGTAGTATCCTTTTTAAAAAAAAAAAAAAAAAACCTGGTTGGGAATTACTAAGACATGGCTGTCATCAATAATTCAAATGAACAAAGGCTTAAGGGCAGTTATATCAAAGGAAACAGTTTGGCATTCACACATTACCAGAAAGGTGTGTTGTCATATGTAACAACAAAATAATTTCCCTAATCTTATTAGTAATGCCATTTGTATAGAAAGCTGGCAGCTGCTTAATCAGCATGGTATTCAGGGTTTGTAAAACAATTCAATTCAACAATTAAGAATTTGGCATCTCTGATGTGTGAAGTCCTAAATTAGGCACATAGGGTAAGCTGACATCCCTGATGTGCAAGGGGCGGCTGTTTGTGTGAAGCAGTCAGTGATGGTAAGTAGAGAGGGGAAAAAAGCACACTGAAAGAACAATGAGGCAAAAGAGAGGAGAAGCAGTGTAAAGAAGATACTGCCATTGTTCTCCAGGATTTGATGTAAGGGAATTCTACCAGATTAGGATGGGTTTACAAGCCCTGGACTAAGTGTGGGGCTCAGCAGTGAAGTGTGCACCTACACAGCTTTAAGGAGAGAGTTCACAGGCTTTTTCATCATGTTCTGAGGTTAAAATAGCTACAAGCTCAACTGGCAGATCTCTGCTGAAATGGATGTGTGGAGGCTGGGAGGTTTGAAATTACCTTGAAACTATAGCTGAAGTCTCAAAAGAGAGATGGGAAGATGCGATCCAAAGGGAACAGAAAGGTCATGAGCAGAGATTGATGCAGAGGGTGTCTGCTGAGTGATGGGCTCCAGTCTGTAGGAAAACAGAGTCTAGAGTGCTGTCTGTGTTCTGAGTTAGAACCTGGCCTTGGACACTAGAGTAAACACATAATATGAATGTTTGCTATACCTCCACAGGACACAGGACACAGGACCCAGTGGAACTGATGTGCTTGCTTGTTCAGGAATATTTGGACCTACCAGAGTGCTCTATACCACCACACTGCTAATACATGAGAATATATTCACTTTAATGACAGTGTTTATATATTTGAAAAATACTTATTTTTATTTTATGTGCATGTTAGTCTGAATGTATATACATGTACCATGTGCAAAGTTGGTGCCATTAGAGACCAGAGAGGGCATTAAATCCCTGGAACTAGTCACAGATTTCTATGAGCTGCCATATGGATGCTGGGAACCAAATCTTGGTCCCTTGAAGGAGCAGCAAGTACTCGTAACTGCTGGGTTGTCTCCAGCTCCCAGTGACAGTTTTTAAAGCCAATACTATTATAAAACCATGGGCCTTAAGGAAATTATTTTTCATTTGTATTGTGGTACAATTTATATATTATAGAATTCATCTTACCCATGAAACTGCTACAACTCAAGAAACAAAATAGCACCACCACCGGAACCTTCTACCCATAAAGAGTTATAACCCATCCATGGATAAGCGTTCGTATGTTTTTATGTTCCCTCAGCTTTATATTCGCAAGCATGCAATAAGGATGGTTGGCAGAGCACGTAATCCTTAGAACACAGTTTCCTCACCTTAGCAGGAGACATTGAGAACTATTCATGCTGAGCACAGTATCAGTCTGTTCTCCCAAGCTCTGTCTCTCTCTGTCTCTGTCTCTCTGTCTCTCTCTCTCTCTCTCCCCCCTCTCTCTTTCTCTCTACCTACTGAACAGTATTTCATTGTATGGCACTCCACAGTTTATTCTCTAGTTGTGTAGTTTTGTGTTATTGCATACAAAGCTGCTACACACATTCTCATACATATTTTGGGGATGGGTAGGATGAGGATATAGTTTTTTTGTTTCATTTCCAGCAAGGCACTTGAGTCATATTGTAAACACATGCTTAACTTTACACAAAATTACCAGTGTCCCTTTTCATTCTGTAATCCACACATTAGTTTGAGTTGCTTGTTGTCCTGGCTGATATTTGATGTTTTTAACTTTTTTTTTAATTTTAGGTTTTCAAAAGTTTCATTTTTTATTTTTCATGGTGCTGTACTGTGATTATAGTTTAAATTTCTTTGGTGACTGATGGTATATGTTGTAAGCTCCTCACCTTCCACACAGAAAGTGGCCGTTCATATATTTTTCACATTTTAAAAATGGATTGTTTCTTTTATCAATGAATTTTAAGAGGTTCACTCATGTTAAGACTCTTGCATACTTTGGAAACAAACTTTTTATGGGATAGGTTTGTATTTTTATCTTAAAAGCAGTTTACACCAAATGCTCTTGGTTTCAATCAATTCGAATTTAGCCATTTTTCCTATATAGATACTGGTTTGTATATTTTTAGAAAAATTTTCCTATCCTCTAGCTATAAATATTTCTATATTTTCTGCTGAAAGTTTTAGTAGTTTTAGTCCTTGTGCTTAAGTCTACAACCCAGTTGAGTTGTTTCTTTCATAAGGTATGAAGTCTGACTCTATCCTAAGTTTGTTTATGGACATAAAATTAAAAGTATTTTTAAGATTCTATGTATGTGTGTGTTTGGCAGTGTAGGGTAATTAGCGGTTGTGCGTGAGGTTGCAGTATCTGTGGAAGCCAGAAGAGGGCGATGAATCCCTGGGAGCTGGCGTTACAAGGGGTTGGAATCCACAATGTGGGTGCTAGGAACCAAACTCTGGCCATGAAAGAGTAGCAAGAGCTGGGAACCACCAGCCACCTTTCCAGCTCACAGACACCCAGCTTCTATAGCAGTATTATTAACTGATTTTTAGGTGCTTTATGGTTTTGTTAAAAAGAAATCAGCCATACCTCTGTAGGCCAATTTTTGCACTCTCTATTCTATCTTATCTTCATGCCCATTGTTTTGTTAGTATGACACTGTCTGAATGTGCTAGCTTCATGTGGGTCAGAATATCAAGTCCTATAAGCCTTCTGCCATCGCTCTGTCTCAAAACTGTTTCATCTATTCTCATTTTCTGGTCTTTCTAAATACATTTTACAATACAGCTGTCACTTTCTGTGACAGTTATGATTAGATTTGGATTTGAACTGTATTGAAGCTGAAGATTATACTGAGGAAAAATGACATTAAAGTAACATTGCAACTACAAATCCTGAATTCAATTTCTCCGTTCAATGTACTTCTTTTTTTTAGTATGTACTGTATGTATACATGTATGTTTGCAGGTTCACATATGTATACGCATGTATACTTATGAATGTATGTATAGTTATGAGAGTGTGTGTATATGAGTGAGTGTGTATGTGTGTGTGTGTGTGTGTGTGTGTGTGTGTGTGTGTGTGAAGATCCAATGTTGATGTCAAAGGTCTTCTTCAATCATTCTTCTACCTTATTCTCTGAGGTAGAATCTCTCACATAAACCCAGAGCTGCTGATATGGCTAGTATCATTAAAAAATAGCTTGCTCTACAGACCCATTATCTCTACCCTCCAAGGTGAAAATTACAGGTAGGCTGTCTGACCCACCCAGCATTTACTAGGGTGGATCTAGGGAGTTCAGGATCTAGGGATCTGAACTCCAATCTTCTTGATTAAATGGCTAGTATTTCAACTACTGAAAAATCTCCCCAACCTCTCCATTAAAAATATTTTATTTAATTTTATGTGTATGAGAGTTCGGATTGTATGTATGTCTGTGTACCACATGTGTGTCTGGTACCCATAGAGGTCAGAAGAGAGTGTCAAATCCCTTGGGACTGGAGCTATAAATGGTTGTAAGGCACCATGTGGATGCTGTGAATCGAACCCAGGTCCTCTGCAAGAGTAATGAGTGTTTTTAACTGCTAAGCCATCTCTTTAGCCCTACCCCCTTTATATAAAGGTTCATCTAAACTTTATTTGATCGAGGCTTTTCACTGTTAGCATCTTTCATAAGATTTGTCCTTAAATATTTTATAGTTTTGGTGCTATTGTAAATGACACTATTTTAATTTATAATTATTTTTGCTATTATATAGAACACTGATATCTTTATACAGAGACATTGAATATAAAAATATAGTGTCACAACATATTACAGAAATATCTGCACCCCCATGTATATTGCTGCTCTATTTACTTAATAAATAAATGAAACCAATCTTAATTGTCTATTAATAGATAGCTGGATAATAAAAATTTGATATGTCTTAGTTAGGGTTTCTATTGCTGGGAAGAAGTACCCTGACCATAGCAGCTGTTACAAAGGAAAACACTTAGCGGGGACTGGCTTACAGGTCTGGTCCATATCATCATAGTGAGAAGCATGGTGATGTGCAGGTCAGACATAGTTCTAGAGAAAGAGCTGAGAGCTATACATTTAGATTGGCAGGCAGCCAGAAGAGAAAGAAAGACTGGCCCTGGCTTGAGCCCATCCCCTAATGACACATTTTCTCCAACAAGGTCATATTTCTTCTAACAAGGCCACATACCCCAATCCTTTGAAATAACTCCTAGGAGGGCCATTTTCATTCAAACTACCACATAGCACATCTGGAAAAATATAAAATGAAGTACTATTCAGCTCTAAAGAAATGTGAAGCCATGAAATTTGCATGGACTTTGATATACAACATTAGGCAAGGTCATATAACCTCAGAAAGAAATAAGCCACATGTTCTTCATATGCAGATTGTAGTCTCTTATGCACACACACACACACACACACACACACACACACACACACACTATACATGTGGCTACAGTGACTTGTAGAAGGAAGAACAAGAGAGGGTCATATTAAGTGATAAGGATAAACTCCAGACAGTGGACATGTAGTCATGAGAGAGGACATAAAGCTGCTAGCTTTTTTTGTTCTAACTGTAGATTAGTAGTATTTAAGTATGTAAAAATATAATTGATAGTAAAGAGTAAAATTAAGGGTGAGTTTGCATGGCTTAAGAAAGTCTCTTGTAACTGAATAGAAGTCCATTGATATCTATATCTATGTCTATGTCTGTGTCTATGTCTGTGTCTGTGTCTGTGTCTGTGTCTGTGTCTGTGTCTGTGTCTGTGTCTGTGTCTGTGTCTGTGTCTGTGTCTATCTATCTATCTATCTATCTATCTATCTATCTATCTATCTATCTATCTATATACTTTGGACCTGGTAGATCTCATTGTATGTTTTTTATTTGAAAGTTTTTTGCAATAAAGTTTTAAAAATATCTTTCTCTTTGTAGAAACACTAAATCTGTATGTTGCCTTTATATTATAGAAATTCTAAACTTACATTTGCTATTTTGTAGCTTCTTCCAGACTTTTAACATAGAGATATCTCTATTTTGCATAGAGTTTTATCTTATCTTTCTAACCTGCTTGTTTTTTTGTTTTCTTGCCTCTCTGCACTGGATATGGCAGGATTGGTACGAATAGACATCTTTGTCTGGATACTGAACTCAGTGGGACAGCATCTTGTCTTTCATCATTAAGTATGATACTCCCTGTGGGTTTTTGGTAGATAATCCTTTTGGTAGATCAACACACTGGTCTTTTTGTTCTACTTTCCAAGAGTATTGTGAATGGCTACTGAGTGCTGTTCAAGTTCTTGTCTGGGGCTATTGAGGTGGCTCCGTGGGTAAGGATACTTGCCAGCAAAGAAACCTGCTGAGCAGAGTTCAATCTCTGAAACCTATGGAAAGATAAGAGAAAACTGATCCCACTTAATTGTCTTTTGATTTACACACACATACTGTGCCATGCACATCGCATACATCATGGACATATGCACACAGTATTAGAAATCTCTTTAAAACGTATTATCTGAACCCATTGTGATGATAATTTTATAATGCCTTTAAAGCATTCAGATATATTATTCTGATCAGATTTTAAATTCTAAAGTGACTTTGGATTTCTGGGATCAATGCTACTTGATCACAGTGTACTATCTTTTAATATATTGTTGCATTTGATTTACTTGTGGGTTGTTAGGACCTTCACATCTGTGTTGATAGCTGGTCTTCATGAAAATCAGTCTTCCTGATCAGATATCTGTCTAATTCTGGTATTTGGGAGGTGCTGGCGTCATGAAAGAAGCTGCCAAGTTCTTTCTTCTTTCATACTGTGGAAGAGTTTATGCAAAATTGCTTCTGTTTCACCCTTAAATATTTAATAGATTATTCAGGTGAAGCCATCTGGGGCTGGCATTTTTGTGATATGAATTATTTATCTTTTTCAACTTCTTTAGGAGACAAAGTAATGGTATTCTGGTCATTTTTTTTTTCTTAATTGGGCTTTGATAGCTGTTGGCTTTCAAGATACTCCATCGAAATTGTTAAAATCATTGTCATAAATGTGTTAATGGTCTTCTTCCTGTTTACATAAGCCCTCTTTTTTCCCACCTGGCTGAGAAGGCTATGGATGAACACTTCCCTTTGCTTTGCTAATGCCCCATGGTTTCACTTCCTGGAGGCATGATTCCCTGTGGCCTTCAGTTTTGGGAGCTTTTTAGTTATTTAGACATTGTTTTGTTCTGTCTCATTTTCTCTTCTCTTTTTGATAATTCAACTAAAAGTCCAGTGTTTGACATGGTTCAGCTTTTGGACTCTGACCCACTTAGCTTTTAGAATATTTTCCTTTGTCCTTTTGTTGGACTCTAAGATCCAAAACCAGGGGACATGCTCCCACAGAAACACACACAGATAAGACTTGTTGCAATAACATGAGGTTTAATGATACCAGTACACTGGGACTCTCTCTCTCTCTCTCTCTCTCTCTCTCTCTCTCTCTCTCTCTCTCTCTCTCTCTCTCTCTCTCAGGCAAGAGAGCCCCGAACAAAAGCTGGGAGCAGTTCTTATACAGAGTTCATGATGGCAACCACAAAGGACCACAGAGGCTGACCTTTTCTGGTCCGGTCTCTAGGTGACTCAGATTATGACACTGAGTGTCCTGGAATGTGTCTGTGTGCTCTGGGCCTTCCTCACCCAAAGGTGGGTTCCCTCCCCTGTGGTCAGAGGAATGTTAATCGGCCTCTCCCCTTTTCCTCTGAATGTTAATCTAGCAAGTGTCCTCTGACTAAGGAATGTGACCCTCCTGGGATGTGTCCTGGGACAGTGGGATTCTGTCAAATTTAAGTTCAAACCGAGACCTGAAAGTCCTACACTTTCAGCTTGAGTAGTTTCTACTGACCAGTGGTCTAGTTCTTTCATTCTTTCTCCAGTTATGTCTAGTAGCCTGATGAGCCTAGTTGACAGAATTCTTTGTTGTCTGTCTGCTTTTGGGATCTAGCACTTTCATTTAAAATTTCCACACATTCCACCTCTGTAACAAAATTGTCCATGTGTCCCAGCATGGAGTCACTTCTTCTAATAACCTCACTAATATATTAGCCATGGTTATTTTAATTCTCTGATTGTGTGATACCTATTTCATGTATGACTGTGATTCTTTGGATTGCTGTGTCTTTGTAAAACCATGCTTTTATGTTGTATAACATACATTTTTTTTTTCATGAAAGCTAGTTATCTTGCATGAGATAGCACACAGATAGAGATAAACAACTTTTATGCTTGTAGATGACAGGCACTTAATTACTGAGTGAGGGAAACATGAGCCAATCAGGAGCTTCATATTCCTGAACTGATTGCTTTGGGAGTGATCATGGCTTGCAAAAAGGGGTGACATCAGTGCCTCCTCTGCAGTTCCAGTCTCTGCTTTGCACTGGCTCTCAGTTCCATTCTCTACACGCTTTCCCCTTTTCTAACAAGAAAATCCCTCCTAGCTCTTAGTAGAAATTAACTTACTTTTCTGAGAAGCTTTACTCTCAGTCACTGTGTGTATGGTTCTCAGAGGTGGAAGATTTCCAGGCATACCCTTCTAGCTCCAACTGGGGTGTGTGACTGGTGAATATCTCCTTCCCTACCTTCAGGGTAGAGGGTTTGGAGTTCTATCCTGATAACATAAATTTTATTTCTATCAATCCCCTAAGGGCACAGTTTGTTGTCTCCTCCCTAGTAGTCTAAGAACAGTCAGTGGAGAAGAACCCACTTATATTTATGCATCTCTTTGCAGCAGCTGTTGTTTCTGAATCCACACTCCACGACAAGCAAGGCTTCCACACACTCCCCACTCATGTGATAAGCAGCTTCCAAATGAGTCTCGACAGTAACTTTCCTGATACATGGCAAGGTCCATGGAAAAACTTGGAACTGGGTTCTGTATCTTCTGGTAATACAGTATTATTCTCAGTGCTTTGGTCTTTTGGGAGACAAATTTGCTTCTATGAAGTTGTTAGAAACAATGCTGAGTTGTAGGTACCTACAGAGGGAGTGATTTCTTCAGCTAGCTCAGTGCCTGTGTCATGTTTCTTTGTCCTGTAGTGACTGATTACACTGTCAATTCCATGCTTTATTCAAGAAAAAGACCTGGGTTTCTTGCAGCCAGGAAGCACTTCGAATGCACCAGTATTACAAGGCACAGGCATAACACCTCCCAGTTCTCATGTAGGTGCTGGGGATTTGGCTTCAGGTCCTTATTACTTACACAGCTAACCTTCTTACTGAACCATCTTCCCACCTTCTCCCTACTTGGCATACTTTTTAAAGCAAAACAAACTTCATCAAGATGACATTTTATTCAAGTAACAAATTGGATTGGAAGTTGAAGTCTGCTTTAAGTCTTTAAAGAAAACTGGATTTCCAATTACAATTTCCCAAGGCTGACATCCGGAAGGAAAGAGTCAGGAAGAGAGAAAGCAGGAGCCTTTGTTTAGACTCAATAGGCAAGAGCAGCTCTTTCTCCCCTGAATAAAAGGAAGCTTTTTGCTGAGTGTAGTAGCAGCTAAAGTGCCTTTCCTTTGTCACCTGCCATCAATTGTTCACCCTCAGCAGGTCACTAATTTGTCAGCTGAACAGCTACTAGGCAAGACTACAGCCATTACCTATGAAGCAGGTCAGTAGGAGAATTGTCAGTGTGTAACTGAGAAACCTGGCATACAAAGGAAACCGTCTAGCCCGGGACTCCTAGGCAGCTAGTGTTTCTTATTTCTGAGGCTAAGCTATTTGGTTTTGCCTAGTTCTGTGGACAACTTGAATGTATTAAAAAGAAAGAAGAAACCTGCTCCAGGAAGAGTCTCTTGCAACTACACAGAATATCAAAGTACTTCTGTGTGATGATCTCCAGCAAGCATTCAGTTCCCTCTTAGGATCAAGCTCCTGGTATTGCCAATGCCTGTGTCTAAGGTTCAGGGACCATCATGGAGGGAGCTGAAAGACTGCAAGAGCCAGAGGAATAGGAAGTTTCCTGTGTGACTGTGTCTCCACCCATGATACTGTAACAATATGGCTTCACAAACAAGACCCAAATGATGACAGCACTGAGAGACATGCTAGTGGACGAGGGGGTCTCAGCATGGATTTTGTATCTGAAAGTAGAAGCGGAAATACATGCAGTTATGTGTGATTTATGAAAAAGTTTTTGTTGTTTATTTATTTATTTGAACATGTATGGGTGTTTGAGCTGTATTTATGTCTGTCTGTGTGCCCATTTAACCACATGAATGCCTTGTGCCCAAGGGCAACAGAAAAGGACAGCAGATCCTCTTGACTAGGGTTATGGATGCTTGTGAGACACCATATAGGTATTAGAAATGAGCCTGAGTCCTCTGGGAGAGTAGCCAGTGCTCTTAACCTCTGAGACATCTCTCTTGTCCTAATGAAAACTATTTTAAAAAGCTGCTCTATTAGCCCCAGTGGATGTTAAAACTGTGGGGACTTCCGTACTTTATGCAAATGGAGCTATAAAGTTCCACCATGTTTCCCCAGTGTGCTGGCTTGATTTCTTTCAACCTGACACAAACTGGAGTTATCTGAAAGGAAGGAACCTCAATTGAGAAAATGCCTGTATAAGATCCAGCTGTAAGGTATTTTCTTAATTAGTGACTGATACGGAGAGGACAGCTTATTGTGGTTGATGCTATCCCTGGGCTGGTGGTCCTGGGTTCCATAGGAAAGCAGGCTGAGCAAGCCATGAGGAGCAAGCCAGTAAGCAGCACCCCTCCACGGCCCCAGCATCAGCTCCTGCCTCTAGGTTCCAGCCTGGTTCGAGTTCCTGTTCTGACTTCCTTCAAGGATGAACAGTGTAATGTGGAAGTATAAACCAAATAAACCTTTTGGTCATGGTGTTTCACTGTAGAAAAAGAAACCCTCTCTAGGCTATCCAGTGTGTCGGGGGATGTTTTAGAGCTTCAGGAATGTCCTCCAGCATCGTTCTTGAGGCACAGCCAGTGTCTCAATTCACTGATAATCTTACAAATACTGAACAATCAATGTGTGAGTAACCATGGTGTGGATATTTCATTTGCAGTGAAATTTGAAGCAAGAGAAAGATGCATGAGAAGGTGAGGAAAGGGAGCTTCAGAAATGTCTCTTTTAAGGCTGGCAAGATGGCTCAGTGGGTAGAGCATTTGCTGCACAACCCAAACCTAGAACCCACAGAAAGGGAGAAGAAGAGAACTGACTTCACAAAGTCCTCTGACAGCTTCGTACACCATAGGGCACACGCCCACATAATACAAAACCGAATAGAATTGAACATTAGAAAAATGATTTTCTTAATCACAATGTTTTTCTTAAGTGTAGAAGTCAATGCTCAGTGCATGCATTCGTTAGTCAGAGGTGCTGGGCCTTTGTGACGGCTGTAACTGTGGGGGAACTCCCACCTCTCCTGTATCTGAAGAAGTCTTTTCAGGTTTAAGCCTTCAGAGTGGCACACACATTGGGAGCCCCTCCTAAGTCTCATTTGAGCCTCCAACTACTTCTGTAACTTATTGTACAGCTGCCTAACACCTCTGCCCTCGGTTCATATGTGATTAATTTCTGTGCATTTAAACCCCACTTGTAAATCTTTGAGGTCTTTTTCTTTTATGGATTTCCTGCTGCTCTGACTAAAGAACACATTCTGTTTCTAGCCTGGCACAGAGAGCAGGTCCCACTGTTGTCCCACCTGCCACTATCCACCCAGGTTTCACAAGAAATCTATCATTCCTTTCCAAGCAGAAGAAGCTGTTCTCCCCAGGGGAAGACAATACTGGGATAAGACCTCTCCCCCGATAACCCTTCTACCCACCCCTCTCTTCTCATTCCCATCTTCATTTACAAGGTAGTAAAGCCTTCTTTCTGGTGAGAAAGAACAAGGCCATTGCTTGGGGCTTGTGGTTGAAGCTGCCTGGCCCAGCAATATCGACAGGGTGTGGTGCTCACACTAAATTGAGGTTTCATTGACCTTTTGGAGGGGGTATTTCTTCTACCATAAGATGTAGCTTTTCTTTATGGAAAATTAAGAAAAGCCTGTTCGAATCGTTAGCCAGATAAATAGCCTGTGTATGTGGCCTTGAAGTGAACAATTGGTCCCTAGCGTCTAGTACGACATGAAATATAGGTTGTGCAGAAATGTCTTTCAAACCCTCACAAGTGGAAGGAAACTTCCAGAAAACAACAAGACACCCATAGGTCCTTCCTGGACTTATGTTTTCGATCAAAGGACAAATGAAAACCAAAGCACAATGGCCTCTGTCCACGGACCACACATTCAACTGTTTTGTCTTTGGCATAGAAGCATGCATTGAACCCAGGCTCCTTAGACTCCAAGACAGTTAAAAGAGAAGATATTGGGGAAGCTACTGAATTTACTTGCCAGATCTTTTTCTACCTCATTAGCTATTGTGGTTTTTCTTTTAAATAGAGAAAGTATTTGTACCTAGTTATGTGTAGTATGGAGACTTGGCACATGCATAGAATCCATAATAAACCACATTGGGGATAAAAGGTCCTTTTATCTCTGTCAGTGTGAAATCATTTTTTGTGGTTTTGCTTTCTGTGCTTTCCTTTTTTTCTGTCATTTTGTAACACATCATCGATTGTTGTAACCTTTTTGTGCTATAGGAAACCAGAGCTAATTCTTCCCTTCTGATCTGGTGCCCTTTATCTGCGTCTTTCCCTGTCAACTCCTCCTGCCCCTCAGTCTCACGCCTACCTCTTCCTATCTATTCTTTCCAGGCCGAGGCTCCTTTCCATGAATGAGAGCTTGTGAGCTCTGTCTTTCTGTGACCGGTGCATTTTACCTGAAGGCTTCCATGATGCTAAACATGAAAGCGTTTCTTTTTCTATAACTGAATAATAGCCCACATATATACTGTCTGCTTAAAGTCATCCACCCACTCATCCACTGTTGGCATCTAGGCTGAGTTCACAGCTTTAGCTGTAGTGAATAAGTATGGATCCGGAGGCCTCTCTCCTAGAGCGATTTCATCTCCTGTGTACCCAGGAGTAGAACGGCTGAATCATATTGGATTTTGTTGTTAGTTTTTGAGGCATTTCTATACTGTTTCCTGTAATAGCAGTCCTACCTACCTCCCTACTGCCTGTATATAAGGCCATGTTCACAGAGGACCTGGGAATTTCCTGTTAAGTTTTAACACTATAAATTTAAAGTTGTGATAATTTTGCTAACATGGACAGGGGAAGGCACATTAGACCTCAACCATAAACAGAAAAACAATTAAGGAATACTCAGAGTGAGAGAAATCACCTTCCCCAGGCAAGAGCACACTAATTGGTTATCCAACACCAAACAGGCAGCCATAAATATATATATAACATTATTATACAGTCTATGCAGGCTGTATTTATATATTTAGGTTCTCTCTCTATCTCATGTGCATATAGATATAGAATGGGGAGGAAAGAGAAGAGGAAAATGATAAAAATTATAGTATAATTTCAAGAAATGAGTTTTTTAAAGCTTGAGTAAAAAAACGGGGGTGGATGGGTGGGGGATCTGGTAAGAATGAAGCTGGAACTACAGCTAATAGTGAAGAGAGAGGACCTGGTGGGCTACTGAGACAGCGGTGAGAACTTAAACACATCAGTGTGATTTGAATACCACCACTGGTGCGCAAAGGAGGCTGGTTAAGAGTGAGTTATTGGTTCATTAAAAAAGCAGCCTGCTGCTGCACAGCTGCTCAGGAGCGGGGTCTTCAGCCCCCTTGGTGCTGTGTGTGAGATATGTGTTTTAAACATCAAACTAGTGTTTCCTTTAGTATATTCTATATATTAAGCTTCACTCATCCACACAGATTATCCACAACATTTCCATTTCATTTTATAAGCTGAGCTTCTGGGCCTCTGCTCCTCATAAAGACAAAGAATGAGGAGGCTTTCATGAACATCAGCACCAACCATAAGTAATAGAAAGGTGTTTTAACTCCTTCATAACCAGCTCAGATTAACAATTAGAAGGTACACTGGCAGCTCCGTTCTCTCTGTGGTGGCTCAAATAAAAATGACTTCCAGAGGGCTATAAGGAGTGTCATTATTAGGAGGTGTGGCCTTGTTCAAGTAGGTATGACTTTATTGGAGGAAGCAGGAAGTGTGTCACTGGGGAGTGGGCTTTGAGGTTTTAAATGCTCCATCTAGGGCCAGTGTCTCTCTCTTCCTGTTGTCTACGGATCCTGATGTAGAACTTTTCAGCTATCGCTCAAGCAGTATGTCTGCCTGCATGTTACAATGCTTCCCACTATGATAATAATGGACTAAACCTCTGAACCTGTAAGCCAGACCCAATTAAATGTTTTCCTTTATAAGAGTTGCTTTGGTCATGGTATCTCTTCACAGCAATAAAACACTAAGACACTCCCCAACCATTACTATATCTCAAAACCCAGATAATAGTTCTGGCCAAGTGGCTTTAAATTATATTTGGCAAGTCTACCTTAACTGACTTCTTCTTTGCACACTGAAAACTCCCAGTAAACTCATACTGTCTCTTAAAATCTGTGAGTAACTATTCTTCTTTTGAGAACACTCTCGGGAACCACGCCTCTCACCTCTCAGAGGACAAGTCAGTCAGTTATTTGCATCTCGTAAATTGAGCTGATGGTGGATGATGAATCCCTTAAGCTGCCTAACATTTAAATGGAGCCTCTGGGTTAAAGACTCAGCATCTAGAATCACCTTCATGCCTCTCTGCATACGGAACCACTACTGTGTTTGTCCCTGTTAGAGTTAAGCACTGCATATTCATCGTGGACCACTAACTTGTCCACTTTTCTGCAGGTATTGGAGGTGTTTCTGCTTCTACTCAGCCGGAGGCAGAACAGATCTTCCCACTAATTACACTTCCCCTAAATCCTCACACAGTGCCCTGTTTTGTTTTTAAATATGGGGTCCAATATTGTGCCCTGGACTGAAATGAAACCAGCCGAATGGTAACCTTTCTCTATGAACTCACTCTAAGACCAGAGTTTTTGTTACAGTGCCTTTCTTCTAACTACTTTGGTGCTGATTTTCCCCTTTGTCAAGCGTAAGTTTTCAAGGAAGACAAGAAGGCTCCATTTCCACGGTTCAGTTGGGTGAACAGGATGTTCATATTTTGTTGCCAGCTATGACTGCATTAATTAGCACTCAAAGCACAATGTAATCTCCACCAAATTACAACCTGCTGCCATGTTTGTAATTTGTGCTGTTACAGAAAGAAACAAAACTGATGGCTGGCTTCAGAAAACAAGTACTGAATTGGGCTCCATCACAAAGCCACTGACCTCTCTTTAAGGGAGAAAGGATGCAGGCATTTTTTGGTTTAAGAAAATGGCCTTCCACTGAAAACACACTGTGCTGAAGGATTGAGAAGAGCTGAGAGAATGTCAGGGTTCTCCCTAGCATTCTATTCCTTCTCATATTAGAAGCTACATATTTGAGGGACTCCAAAGAGACTATCTCAGCAGTTATACTTGAATGTTGACATGATTGCTCTGGGTAACGTCATGAGCCTGTCAGGTGAGCCACAAAGGCATGTGACAGAGAAGAGATAAAAAGACGTCTTTTCAGATGAAGAGTTTTATGGGGTAGATTTCACCATGATGTTTGTGTTCATTTTCTTTTTTCCCTTTTTGGTTTCTGTGCGTGTGTATGTGTCCAAGCATGCACAAGTGTGTGTTTGTGTTGGGAAACCCTACTACTTAAGGTTGAAGTCTTCCATGTCCAGATAGCTCCTGTGAGCCTGGAGCAAAGTAGAGATTTCACATTTCCAGCCAGGCTTCCCCTTCTGTTGCATTATTAAAGGAGCCAGATCCCCACCTGAGGAAGATCAAGCAGTCCTTGGCAGGCCTACAAGTTCAACTTCCTCTTTCCTGATGTGAACCTGTACCACAGGTACCTGGGGTTCCTGGACTGCCTCTCCATGCAAATGAGGCACAGTGTGGTAAGCTCTAGCCAATGATTTTGCATTCACCCTAAAAACTCCTTCCCACTCTCCAAGGTTCACACACAGCCCTCGGTCACCTCAATAAAGTGTACATGCACCAGCTGTTTCACTGAAGATCATCTAAGAGAGCTATTTCAGTGAATATTTTCTAAAAGAGCTGTAATATTAAAAATCCTCTGAGAAGACCTTCCTTGGGGAAGTGCCCCTCCCCCTCACCACTCTCCCGGCTGGACCAGGATCATGCAATAGACCCCATCCATTCCCAACTTTAATTCAACCTTCCAGCCTGGTATACAGCAATGCCTGGACACCCGAGGGAGGAAACAGAGTATGTGGAACCACAGCCAGTCCCCAACATGCCACATATGTGTATAAGCAAGTGAGTATGTGTTCATGTAGAAGGCAGAGGTTGATGTCAGTGTCTTCCTCTGTCACTTTTCACTGTATTTTGGGGCTAGAGTATTTCACTGAGCCTAGAGCTTACTGACTGGTTAGACTGGCTGGCAGGAAGTTCTGGCATTCTGCTTTACTCTGTGCTTTCCCCATGAACACAGAGGTTACAGAAACTCATCACCTTGCTCTGCTTTTACATGGATGCTGGATGCTAGGGACATGAACTTTAAGTCTGTGTGCTTGGGTGGCAGACATTGTACTAACTGAACCATCTTCCAGGTCCTTGTGTTTGTCTGTTTGTTTGGTTGTTTGTTTGGTTTTCGATTGGGAGTGGGGTACACAGGGTCTTACATAGTTCAGAATGAATGATCTGAGACTCAGTATGTAGATGGCCTGGAACTCATCCTCCTGCCTCTGTTTACTACGTGTTAGGGTTATGAGTGTGAGCCACTACACCTGGTTTTGAGTTTATTTCTTATGCCCCTGCAGGTAAGTATTTCATACTTCGAGAAATCAACAAGAGAGACCTTTAGCAATGCCCCCACCCTATGGTTTTCTGTAAGGAAGAGGACGAACAGGGTATGGAGAGGGCAAAGTCAAGCAGTTTGCCTCATGTTTGCCTTGGCTAGGACAGTAAGAGAATACTTCTCTGCAGGGAAATGAAGGATCCTAAAACAGACAAGATCCACTTGCTTATCTTGAGCCAGCAATTTGAAACAATGTCCGTGATTAAACAACCTTCCTGGACCAACAGAGAGCTAGAAGTCTTCTGCCCCTTTCTTATGTCCCCATACCATCCTCACTACTTTCCCACTGTGAATACAGTGTAGGAGATGTTGCCCTGGGGTCTTCTGTCTTCTGTTCCTGGGTGGCCCTGGGCTGTAGATTCTGACCTGAAGTGGGTCTACCTGGGACAGTCTGGGCGTGGGTGATGATGGGAACAGCTTATTCAGTTAACCTTCAGGCTTTTCTTACAGTTTTCAATGTGCACTTTCATGGAACCTCGTGCACTCTGGCTTTCAGTTTCCAGTATTTAAACCCAGTAGGGCAAAGCTGAGGAAAGGAGCAAGTGCTATGAACATGCATCAAAGTGATCTCGGTCAGCTAGGTGGTCTTACCTGGAGGGGTGTGAGTATTCCTGTCTACCAAGCAAAGAGTTTGAAAGGGGGTGAGAGGAAATATGAGCAAGATATACAATACAATACCTAAGACAGGAGGTGCTGGGCAGAGGGTAGCTTTTAGTTTAGACTGGTGAGAAATTCTCATGGGAAATGATGTCAGTAGTTTAATGTTATATACCTCTCTCCTGTGAGCCATGGATATTTATGGCTCTGTACCCCATCCCTTTTCCTATGAAATCAGTGAAGACATATGTTCTTGAGTAATGGCAGTGAGAAACTTTCATTGTTCTAGAATAGTGGTTCTTGACCTGTGGGTCATGATCCCTTTTGGGGATTGAACAACTCTTTCACAGGGGTCCCCTAAGACCATTGGAAAACACAGATATTTACACTACAATTCGTAAAGGTAGCAGACTTACAATTATGAAGTAGAAGCAAAACTAATATTATAGTTGGGGGTCACCATAACATAAGGAACTGTATTAAAGAGTCACAGCAGTAGGCTGGATAAGAACCACTGCTCTGGAAGAAGGTGAGTCTCAAACGTTACCATGAACATCTGAACATGTCACTAGAACTTAGATGAAGAGTCAACAGGTCAGACAGAGACAGGTACCAAAATTTTGAATTTTTAGGATGTTCCCAATGACATCACTATGGTAGTGTTCTGTAGATCACACTCACAGAGTGAAGCTCCAGAGCTGTCCTCTCCTTGTGTGGCAGCAAATAGCCATTCATAACTACTAGGCACTTAAGACAGGCCTAGTCTGAATTGAGAAGAATGGATAAGTATGAAACACACACTGAATTTAGAGGGAAAAAATGTCAAAGTATTTCATACTGATTATATCTAAAATGCTAATATTAATGATGTCTTGGGTTAAATAAAACATTGATTACTCTTAGTCTTTAATTTTAACATTACTAATGTATGTATGTGTTGATGATACTGAGGAGGGGCCAACATGTACTATGTTGTATGTGTAGAGGTCAGAGGACACCTTTATGGAATTGCTTCTCTCCTTCCATCTTTATGTGACATTTAGGGATCAAACTCAAGTGGTCAGGCTTGTGTAGCAAGTACTTTTACTCTTGAATCTATCTTCCTGGCTTAATTATTTAATATTTAAATTATTTTTAATATGTAGAAAGTGTAGGCCCCTCTCTTGGTCCCTTTGGCTGGGGCAGACACCTAGCTGGTCTGCTCCCTTGATGACACCATATCCTGAGTCATCCTAGAGGAACCATTGCACTCTCAGCAGCAGGACTTCAGGATCCCAGAGGCAGCCTGAGTCCCAGGAATTCTTCCACCCAGGAGCTCAGGATCACAGGATTACAGAGACATCTGGACTCTGAGGAGTTCTGACACAAGCAAGATAACTGGAAAGACAGGCTCCAGTCAGAGACAGAGAGTTCAGGTAGCACTAGAGTTAACCAGATGGTGAAAGGCAAGCACATGAACATAAGCAACAGAAAGAAAAGTTACTTGACATCATCAGAACCCAGTTCTCCCACCATAGGAAGTCCTGGACACCCTATCACACCGGAAAAAGCAGGATTCAGAATTAAAATCACTTCTCATGATGATGATAGAGGACTTTAAGAAGAACATAAATAACTCCCTTAAAGAAACACAGGAGAACACAGATAAACAGGCCTTAAAGAAAACCACAAAATCCCTTAAAGAATTGCAAGAAAACATAATCAAACAGGTGAAGGAATTAAACAAAACTATCCAGGATCTAAAAAATGGAAGTAGAAACAATAAAAAAATCTCAAAGGGAGACTACCCTAGAGATAGAAAACCTAGGAAAGAGATCAGGAGTCATCAGACGCAAGCATCACCACCAGAATATAAGAGATAGAAGAGAGAATCTCATGGGCAGAAGATACCATGGAAAACATTGACACAACTGTCAAAAAATAAAAGCAAAATGCAAAAAGCTCCTTATGCAAACTATCCAAGGAATTCAGGACATAATGAGAAGACCAAACCTAAGGACAATAGGTATATAAGAGAATGAAGATTCCCAACTTAAAGGGCCAATAAAATTCAACAAAATTATAGAAGAAAACTTCCCTAACCTAAAGTAAGACTTGCCCATGAACATAAAAGAAGCCTACAGAACTCCAAATAGACTAGACCAGAAAAGAAATTCCTATCGTCATATAATAATCAAAACATCAAATACACAAAACAAAGAAAAAATACTAAAAGCAGTAAGGGAAAAAGGTCAAGTAACATATAAAGGCAGACCTATAAGAATTATACCAGACTTCTCACCAGAGACTATAAAAGCCAGAAAATCCTGGACTGATATCATACAAACCTTAAGAGAACACAAATGCCAGCCCAGACTACTATACCCAGCAAAACTCTCAATCACTAGAGATGGAGAAACCAAGATATTCCATGACAAAACCAAATTTGCACAATATTTTCCCACAAATCCAGCACTTCAAAGGATAATTGATGGAAAACTTCAATACAAGGAGGGAAACTACAACCTAGAAAAGGCAAGAAAGTAATTTTCCAACAAATCCAAAAGAAGATAGCTGCACAAACATAATTGCACCTCTAATAACAAAAATAACAGGAAGCCAGAATCATTTTTCCTTAATATCTCTTAACACCAATGGACTCAATTCCCCCCCTCCCCCAAAAGACGTAGACTAACAGACTGGATACGTAAACAGGACCCAGAATTTTGCTGTATACCGGAAACACACCTCAGTGACAAAGACAGACACTGCCTCAGAGTACTTATCAAAGGAAAAATCTACCAAGATGAACTTTCGATTCTGAACATCTATGCTCTAAATGCAAGGGCACCAACATATATAAAAGAAACCTTACTTAAGCTCAAAGCACACATTACATCTCACGCAATAATAGTGGGGGATTTAAACACCCCACTCTCAGCAATAGACAGATCATGGAAACAGAAACTAAACAGAGACATAGAGAAATTAACAGAAGTTATGAAGCAAATGGATTTAACAGATATTTATAGAACATTTCATCCTAAAACAAAAGAATATACGTTTTTCTCAGCACTTCATGGTACTTTCTCCAAAATAGACCATGTAATTGATCACAAAACAGGCCTCAACAGATACAAGAAGTTTGAAATAATCTCTTGCATCCCACCAGATCACCCTGAACTATGGCTGGTCTTCAATAATAACAAAAACAATGGAAAACCCATATACATGTGGAAACTGAACAATGCTCTACTCAATGATGACTTGGTCAAGGAAGAAATAATGAAAGAAATTAAAAACTTTTTAGAATGTAATGAAAATGAGGACACATCATTCCGAAACTTGTGGGACTCCATGAAAGCAGTGCTAAGAGGAAAATTCATAACTCTAAGTGCCTACAAAAAGGAACTGGAGAGAGCATACACTAACAACTTGACAGCTCACCTGAAAGCTCTAGAACAAAAAGAAGCAAATACTCTTTGGAGTAGAGGACAGGAAATAATCAAATTCAGGGCTGAAATCAACCAAGAAG
Source organism: Grammomys surdaster (assembly GCF_004785775.1). NCBI lineage: Eukaryota > Metazoa > Chordata > Mammalia > Rodentia > Muridae > Grammomys > Grammomys surdaster. The sequence goes on from NW_021620862.1 coordinate 1,834,018, forward strand.
AATAAAAAAGAACTATACAAAGTATCAACAAAACCAGGAGCTGGTTCTTTGAGAAAATCAACAAGATAGATAAACCCTTAGCCAGACTAAACAGAGGGCACAGAGACAGTATCCAAATTAATAAAATTAGAACTGAAAAAGGAGACATAACAACAGAAACTCAGGAAACTAAAAAAAAAAAAAATCATCAGATCTTACTACAAAAGCCTATACTCAAAAAAACTGATAAATTTGGATGAATTGGACAATTTTCTAGACAGATACCATGTACCAAAAGTAAATCAGAGGCAGATAAACCATCTAAGCAGTCCCATAACCCCTAAAGAAATAGAAGCAGTCATTAAAAGTCTCCCCACCATAACAATCCCAGGACCATATGGTTTTAGTGCAGAATTCTATCAGACCTTCAAGGACGACCTAATATCAATTCTCTTCAAATTATTCCACAAAATAGAAATAGAAGGAACACTACCCAGTTCATTCTATGAAGCCATAATTACACTCATACCTAAACCACACAAAGATCCAACAAAGAAAGAGAACTTCAGAGAAGTCTCCTTTAAGAATATCGACGTAAAAATAATAAAATTCTTGCAAACTGAATCCATGAACATATCAAAATAATCATCCATCATGAACAAGTAAGCTTTGTTCCAGGAATGCAAGGATGGTTCAATATTTGGAAATCCATCAATGTAATCCACTATATAAACAAACTCAAAGAAAAAAACCACATAATCATCTCACTAGATGCTGAGAAAACATTTGACAAAATTCAACATCCCTTCATGATAAAAGTCTTGGAAAGATCAGGAATTCAGGCCCATTCCTAAACACAGTAAAAGCAATATACAGCAAGCCAGTAGCCAACATTAAACTAAATAGAGAGAAACTAGAGGCAATCCCACTAAAATCAGGACTAGGCCAGGCTGCCCACTCTCTCCCTACCTATTCAATATAGTACTGGAAGTCCTAACCAGAGCAATTAGACAACAAAAGGAAGTCAAAGGGATACAAGTAGGAAAGGAAGAAGTCAAAATTTCACTATCTGCAGATGATATGATACTATACTTAAGTGACCCCAAAACTTCCACCAGAGAACTCCTAAACCTGATAAACAACTTCAGCCAAATGGCTGGATATAAAATCAACTCAAAAAAATCAGTAGCCTTCCTCTATTCGAAGGATAAGCAGGCTGAGAAAGAAATTAGGGAAATGACACCCTTCACAATAACCAAGTAAGTGAAAGATCTGTATGACAAGAACTTCAAGTCTCTGAAGAAAGAAATCGAAGATCTCAGAAGATGGAAAGATCTCCCATGCTCATGGATTGGCAGGATTAATATAGTAAAAATGGACATCTTGCCAAAAGTTATCTACAGATTTAATGCAGTCCCCATCAAAATTCCAAATCAATTCTTCATAGAGATAGAAAGAGCAATTCTCAAATTCATTTGGAATAACAAAAAAACCAGGATAGTGTGAACTATTCTCAACAATAAAAGAATTTCTGAGGGAATCACCATCCCTGACCTCAAGCTGTACTACAGAGCAATAGTGATAAAAACTTCATGGTATTGGTACAGAGACAGGCAGGAAGATCTGTGGAATAGAATTGAAGACCCTGAAATGAACTCCCATACCTATGGTAACTTAATCTTTGAGAAAGGAGCTAAAACCATCCAGTGGAAAAAGGACAGCATTTTCAACAAATGGTGCTGGTTCAACTGGAGGACAACATGTAGAAGAATGCAAATCAATCTATTCTTATTTCATTGTACAATGCTAAAGTCCAAGTGGATAAAGGGCTTTCACATAAAACCAGACACACTGAAATTAATAGAAGTGAAGGAGGGGAAAACCCTGTAATACCTGGGCACAGGGAAAAAGTTCCTGTACAGAACACCAATGGCTTATGCTCTAAGATCAAGAATTGACAAATGGGACCTCATAAAATTGCAAAGCTTTTGTAAGGCAAAGGACATTGTCAATAGGACAAAATGGCAACCAACAGATTGGGAAAAGATCTTTACCAATCCTATATCTGATAGAGGACTAATATCCAATAAATACAAAGGACTCAAGAAATTAGACTCCAGACAACCAAATAACCCTATTAAAATGGGGTACAGAGGTAAACAAAAAATTCTCAACTGAGGAAACTCGAATGGCTGAGAAGCACCTAAAGAAATGTTCAATATCCTTAGTCATCAGGGAAATGCAAATCAAAACAACCCTGAGATTCTACCTCACACCAGTTGGAATGGCTAAGGTAAAAAACTCAGGTGATAGCAGATTCTGTCGAGGATGTGGAGAAAAAGGAACACTCCTTCATTGTTGGTGAGATTGCTGGCTGGTACAACCACTCTGGAAATCAGTCTGGCAGTTTCTCAGAAAATTGGACATAGCTATACCTGAGGACCCAGCTATACCACTCCTGAGCATATACACAGAAGATGCTCCAACATATAACAAGGACATATGTTCCAGTATGTTAATAGTAGACTTATTTATAATAGCCAGAAGCTGGAAAGAACCCAGATGTTCTTCAACAGAAGAATGGATACAGAAAACGTGGTACATTTACACAATGGAGTATTACTCAGCTATTAAAAACAATGAATTCAAGAAATTCTTAGGCAAATGGATGGAACTAGAAAATATTATCCTGAGTGAGGTAATCCAATCACAAAAGAACACACATGGTATGCACTCACTGATAACTGGATATTAGCCCCAAAGTTAGCAATACCCAAGATACAACTCACAGACCACATAAAGCTTATGAAGAACGAAGACCAAAGTGTGGGTATTTTTCTTCTTCTTAGAAGGAGAGCAAATATGGAGACAAAGCATGAGACAGAAACTGAAGGAGGGGTCATCTGAAGACTGCTCCACCTGGGTATCCTTTCCATGTGCAGTCACCAAAGGTAGGTGCTGATGTGGATGCCGGAAGTGCATGCTTACTGGAGCCTGATAATAGCTGTCTTATTAGAGGTCTGCCAGAGCCTGAAATATACAGAGGTGGATGCTCACAGCTAACTATTGAACTGATCATGGTGTTCCCAATGGAGGAGTGAGAGAAAAGACTGAAGGAGTCGAAAGGGTTTTCTGCCCCATGTGGGGAGCAACAATATCAACCAACCAGAGCTCCCAGGGTCTAAACAGTTAGAGCGGGACCCGTTGCTCCAGCTGTATATGTATTGTGGATCACATTGTCGGGCATAGGTGGGAGAGGAAGTCTTTGGTCCAGTGAAGGCTGGACGCCACAGTGTGGGGGAATTCGTGGATGGGGAGGTAGGAGTGGGCAGGTGGGTGGGGGCACATCCTCATGGAAGCAGTAGGACGGGGGATGGGATGGGGGTTGTAAAGCAGTATGTATGATTCTTGTGAGGCTATTGTTTAGCATTGCTGCAGGGCACAGGCATTGCCTTCTACCAGTGAGTCCAACATCATTCTTCATTCTTGAAGATGCTTCAAAATGAAGGTTCTTTTTTTTTTTTGGTTTTTGGTTTTTGGTTTTTAGAGACAGAGTCTCTCTCTCTGTGTAGCTTTGGCTGTCCTGGAACTCACTCTGTAGACCAGGCTGGCCTGGAACTCAGAAATCCACCTGCCTCTGCCTCCCAAGTGCTGGGATTAAAGGTGTGCGCCACCACCGCCCGGCTCAAAATGAAGGTCCTTAAAGCATCACTAACTGCTTTGTCTTCTTCCTGATGCTTTTAATGACAGCTCTTTTTATGTGATGCATAAAGCCAATATGTAATATCATTAATGGCCTTCCATTGCCTTAAAAGGTAAATGCTAAGTTTGACTCTCAGTTTTCCAGACCACCAGCAATCTATCTAATCTTCCTTTCCAATTCATGGATAATTGCTTCTGTCAAGACAAAGCCTGAAATGTCAGCATTTTGTTTGACTAATGATGATTGTGATCAATACTGAGAAAGTGTTTTCTAGAACAGTCTGGCCTACCATGTGCTTTTGGGGTAGCTTATCTTAATCTTTACTTAGTTGTGAAAGTCAAAATTGTAGTTTCTACCAACAACAAGGGTTTATTGAGGAAACTAAAATGATGAACTACTTCAAGAATTCCAAGATGACCAAATACAACAATAATTTTTGCTGTACCCGCTTTACAGATGTGGATCTGCTACAGTGTCCCAGAATACCTAAATATGCAGTTTGGGACGTCCGTACATTATGTGTTGACACTGAAGAATAAAAAGGATTTTTTGAAAAACTGAAATTTCAAACTCATTACTCTTCATTGATAGTATTCACCATTCAATGTTCTAGCAGGAAAAGATGGAGTGTTAAGAAAGAGTAGGCTGTACATAGAAACAAGACAGTGTCAGTGGAGCAGGGCAACACATTCTTAGACGTCATCCAATAACAGGGGTGGGGGTGGGGGGGGGCGGGAACCACTCAAACTTCCATGGAATCCAAAGCAATTCTCACTTCTTTTCAACATCATAGCTGGGTTCTTAAGCATGGTGGATTGACTTAGATACCATCTCATAAAACAATGAGATGAAGACCTGGGCAGTGATGACTTTCAAAGACCTAACTGTCTATGCTTATGTCATATGGAACCCACCTCTCCACACATACAACCATTACGGGTGTGTTTTGGAAGCAGACAAGAGCACATTCTGTCCTCAAAACATCAAAGCAGTTCACCCACCATGCACACAAGGAAGGCCTTGTTTCTCAGAGGCCATGGAAACCTACCACAGGCCCAATGCTTCCAAACCTGTGAAGCTAAAGAGTAAGGGAAGTGAAGCTCAGTAAAAATAATTATCAATGCATCCAAGTAAAAACTTCTAGAAGACAGTGATTACACACATACGTTATTTTGGAAAATATTAATAACGATGACTAATATACATCATTTATATAATTTTGATTTGAGGGCTATTTTCTAGATGGCCTGATAGAAGATTCTGTTACATTCTCAGATAAGAAAGTACCACAGGGCTTGCCTGAGGCTTAAAGAGATTATAGAAGGGAAGTTGTTTATTTGCCAGAGGATCAGACTCACAATCTCCTGGGGGCTCTCTTTCTCTTAAATAGAACTTTAATGCATCTCTTTGCCATTTAAACCCCTTATGTCACTGAAAATAAAATGAAAAAGAAGCCTTCACTTGAGTAGTTGTTTTCTTTTCTTTATTTCTTTTTTTTAAAAAAGATTGGTGGTTTAAATTTAACTTGAGATTTTATTTTGTTCCCTTTTTAAATATTCTTGGAAAGAATTAAAAAAAAATCTTCACAGCTTGCGGTGTTGACACTGTTCCAGAAGACCCAGGACCCCTGCAGCTCCCTGATGACTGCTGTGGAGCCAGCATCTGTCAGCACTGCTCCAGGGATCAACCAGAAATAGGTGCCTGGTGACAGTCCTGGGTCATTACCCATATTGCAGCCCCAGGGATGGAGGAAGGAACCACACAGTTGCACTTAGCCTGTAATGGATAATTCAATTAATTAACTAGCAGCTTAATCTATTTATTGGTCATGGATTGAGGGCTAGAGACTATTTGTATTCTATGGGAAATTAAAAAGAAAATGTCATTGCCTCCATAGGAAAAAGCTGAGCTCTGCAGCTAGTTACCGTAGAAGGCAACATAGAGGGACCGTGAGAAAAATAGTGTATTTTGTGAGTTCCTACAAGGAAGAGAAGTAGCTCTGGGAAGTTACTAAGCATCCTTGGCATTTCTTCATTGAATTTCCATATATTCTTCACAAAGTTCATAAGAGAAGGGAATGACTATTCTATAGATCAGGAAACAGGTTTTCAAAGGCCGGGCAATTTTGTCATGGACAAACAAGGAGTAGAATTCTCATTTAAAGAACTATTATTTTTTCCACGTTACTTGAGGCCAACAAATCAATAAGGGTGACCTAACCACAGACAGTTCAGACATTTTGACATAAATCCTTCACTGCACTTCCAATGAAAGCTACAAGAGAGATGTACAGGAGGAGAGGCTAAACACATTCCGGTTGTGTCTAAGTCATATCACTTTTGTTAGGGAACTTTCTTCAAAAAGTAAGAAAACACTCACAAGGAAGCAGATAGCTGTACCCAGGAGCCACACTACATGGACAGCATGTTACTGGAGCAGAGAAAGCAGTTCAATAAAGTGCTTGACACGCTTGAGGCTACTGAAGGTTCTGGCAGTGGCATGCTGGAAGGGAGATGGAATACAGACCCCAGAATGGCAAGGAAGGAAAAGAAAGGGGCCAAGGGAATGTGTGGCCTCTTCCTAGCCCTCAACCTACTGTGTTGATGTTGGATGTTCAGGGCTTCACCATACCCTGGATAAGACGTTAGGGAAGTTCTTCAGCTCCCTCATTTCTTGCAGGGACTCAGACTCTGCCATCTCTTCATCAGTGATAATTACTACCTGGCAGGTTTATGTTGGGAGCTGACTCCTAGCAGAAAGCGGCTATCATCTTTGCAGCCATTTCGAGCCATATACCCTGACAAGAGACTTGTTTTCAACAGCCCACAACAGCTGAGTGCACTCTGATAAACATCTTGTTTGTCTCGAATATCTTGTTTTGTTGTTTAATGCCCTCAGCTGCAAGGCACACGTGGTCTCCACGGTGCAAGGCACGTGACATTGTGTCTTCAGCTGTGTTCCCCTGCTTGTCCATGAGGGCAAGGCACGTGGAAAAGCATATAAATACCAAGGATTTCCTTTCAATAAACGAGACTTGATCAGACTCTGTCTTGTCTCCATTCTTCGCCCCTCCATCCCCACTCTCTCTCTCTCTGGCTAGACCCTGACCCGTGGACCGGAGCAGCAGCTCGGGCCGGGGCAGATTTATGTCTTCCATTTTCAGAGAGTACTCCCTTCTTCCTGTGTCTTTGTCATTTATCCCCACACTCTATTTATCCCTTTCTTGGTGTCTGTCAAAACCTACTTTATTCCTTCAGCTATTTCTTCTGTAGTCAAACTCTTCCTTCAGATTCTAAGTTCATTGACATCAAGGCAATACTTTTCTGTTGCTCTATTTTTATTTCTATAGCATAAATTATATTGGTAAATTGTCATGAGCTATTTGTGTTTTTTGTGAGCAGACTCTGAGAACAAAACAGGAAGCTTTATCTCAGACTTGTGTTTATTCAAGTGCCTCTGAGATTTCTTGTCCTAGAACAGGCTGCCTCCCTGACACTGTGATAAAGAGAAAGAACAGCAAACCAGCAAAGGTTATTAGAAACAGTGTACCTTTGAGAATAGCTAGAAAGTAAATCATTTCCAGTAGAGGTCACTATTGTGTATCCTAGGGTATGGGTGAGCAAGACTATTATTTCTGGATGCTATAGTGCCTGATTAGATGTTCTGCTATGTACCCATCACTTGCTATTTGTTCTTTTACTTTTGCTTGCTATATACTTATAAGATGGCCTTAGGACGAATTCTGCTAGGCCAGTTTAGTATACTCAGAGCTCCTTTTACAACTGTCTATCCACTGACATGCCTGACACTACTTGCAAGGAATAAATCTCCAGTCCTACACTTAGTTATACAATTGGGCTCAGTTGCATACTGAGATCCACCCTTCAGATTTGCAGCATAGTTTGTCTTTATCACCTTTAGAAAAATTCAAAAATTTCTCTTTATAAATTGATCATGACAGGTATTGATCACAGTAACAGAAAGCTAACAGACTCCTAATATTGTTTGAGGGACATCTGAGGATTCAGGGAGGACTTTGTGTGTGTGTGTGTGTGTGTGTGTGTGTGTGTGTCTGGATGTCTAAGAAGATAAGAAAAGAGTGAAGGGGTTTAAATAGCTTCTTCTGGGTAGAGAGCAAATCGCCTGGAGAAGGTCAGCCACAGTGGGACAGTCTGCACTGAGGGGCTCACTTTGCAAATGATACAGAGTCAGGGCCACTGCTCCCCAGATTGTTCCTAGAATTGGGACCAAAAGAAGCATTTTCCTCTGCTTATACTTTGGCTAAAAGCTGGAGCAGTAACCCAATAGTCTAAGGGCCTCTCACCAGGCTGCTACCCATTCATTTTCCATGGTGGAGAGGAGAGCTGTTGCCATAGTGTAGCCCCTTCTTGGCGCCATGTCCTTGGGCTAGCTGTTTAGTGTCTGATTCTCAGCCTCTGTGACTCTAGGACTGTAACAAAAGTTCCTGTTGCTGTCATAGGCTTTGAGAGGATCAGAAAAATGAATGTGAAAGGAACTATGCAAAATCCACAAAAGTCATTATTCTTATTTGCTGTGACAGTATTCTATTTAAGAGTTGTCCCTCCAAGGAGCTGACAAAATGTGGAACTTCTTATGAAAAACTCAGATACATAACCATAGATATTTCCTCTATGCATCAGTGGTGGGTTTAGACCTGAAGGGTCCAATGTTATACTTCTCCATGAAAGGTCTAGATAGAGTTCCATTTAAATACCAGAACCTCACTGTATCCCAGACAACACTGGAACATATGGCCTCAAAGGCCAGAATCCTCACTATCCTGTTTTCTTATGGGGTAATAATCTTCACACTGGATGCTGACACATGCCATAGTGTGAATTGGTGTTATTTTGCTGGAGTCTATGGGAACATGCATGTCAGACCTTAACCAAGAACTTAGGAAAAGATTTGGGATTAACACTAAGGAAGATGATTTTTAAGAGAAATCGAGGAATAAAATGCTCAGGCAGGAGTGAATCCCTTCAGTTGTGTGCATGAGGTGGGAGCTTGTCTCTGATGGACGGTGCTGTCTAGGAGAGCTCTGGTATAAATAGGAAGAGAGACAAGCTCCCCTAAAGCATTTTCTTTTTCTTAGAAAATAATCCCAGGCCGTGTTCTCCTGTCCTTTAGTTCCTCCTGTTTGTATTTGAAACAGTGAGCCAAGCATTTTCTTTAGCGACAGCTCTTACTTTTTCTGAGTGTTGTGCACAAACACTACAGAAATTACAATGACAACTAAAAATAACTTGAAAACAAAACCATCTAAGGCTGACACTTTCCATCTGTTTAAGATGAATCTTAGAGACTCTGGCAGGCAATTCTACACTTACAGAAGGCTCTAGTGCCAGTGTCTGAGCCCCCTTCTGTGGATGAGTGTCTATATCTCACAGAGGGTTCTATCTGATACCTCTACTCAGGAGGATATCAAGAGATTTGGGAAACTGAAATCTCCCTCTGAGAAGATCACAGAATAGGAAGAATAATCATCATCTTATATGACCCTTAGTAAAATTGATAAGCAAGGATTCAAAAGTAAGAGTTAAGCAATGATGCAAACCCAAATATAAGTTGAAACCCAAGTGACTGCGGTATGGAGGGGGCAAGCAAAAAAGGGAGATAACTGACAGAAATAAAGGAAACTGGGATTTCATGTCATTAACCACACTCAGGCGACATCCATCATAATCTTCAGTATGGGCTCCTAATACCCACAAGAGATTGAAAAGAAAAAAGAAAAGAAAAACAATTTAGGGGGAGACAGTCTGTGAACGTGAGGATGTTTTGATGTTTTTATCTTATCTCTGATCTTGAATATACAATACAGCCTGTACTGGTTGGTTTTGTGTGTCAACTTGACACAAGCTAAAGCCGTCAGAGAGGAAGGAGCTTCAGTAGAGAAAATGCCTCATGAGATTCAGCTGTAAGGCATTTCCCCAGTTAGTGATCAAGGGAGAGAGTCCAGCAAATGGTGGGTGACATCCCTGGGCTAGTGATTCTAGGTTCTATAAGAAAATAGGCTGAGCAAGCCCAGAGGAGCAAGACAGTAGGCAGCACCCCTCCATGGCCTGTATGTATTTGTTTAACGTTGCTTAATTATCTAGGCATTGCCTTTGATGATAACCACAAAATAAAACTCTATGGCAGGTCATTAAGGCCTTGCCTTCAGTGGGTCACAGTCAGTGGGCCATGCTCCTGTCATGCCATTGTGCCCCATACTGTGCTGTTAAGAAGGCCATGTGTTTGTGAAAGAGGTGGATGGCCCCATCATCGAGGACAGGAGATAAGCATTAATACCGGCATTCCTTCTCAGTCTAAACAACTCTGGTTCCTAGGCATCAGCTCAATGCCTAGCTTATTGACAGTTCCCATGCTTCAAGTGTGATGCCAGGTAAGTTTTAGGAACTCTTTTGGTTGCCCAGCAACACCATAGATGATTATTGTTAGTTCAATTGTAGAGACGAACAAATGAAAACTCAAAGAGATGCATGACTTGCTCGGAGCCATACAGTTACAAGGGCAAGTCCATTTTGACTTCAACCTGTGTTTCAGTGCAGGACAGCAGTTTAGAAACAGCCAACGCAAACAATGAGATGGAAGAACGGGAAACCTAGCAGTAGCACCTGTCTCCCAGGGTCAGAACATCACCGAAGAGGGGAAAGTCCACAGCTGGGGGGATTTTTGAATTGGGTTTGAAGGCAAGTCTCTTACTTGAATTCAAGGGAATCATAATTTAGGAGAGCCTTTAATCCAGTGCTCTATATGTAGGGGGAAAATGATCAAGAGCCAACAAGATGGCTGAGCAGGCAAAGGTTCTTGCTGCCTGACAATATAAGCTGAAGGAAGGAACTGGAGTTCAATTACAGAAATTCATGTAAAGGTGGGAACCAACCAAACAAAGTTCACCTCTGATCTGCATGCGCATGCGTGCAGACACACAAACACACACACACACACATATGCAGGCATAGCACACACAGTCTGTCACACACAAAATAACAAGCAAACACACACACACAAATATATATATATATAGTGAACAGGACAGACATCTCAAGACAAGCCACATCAGGAGACTTCAGGCCATCATGCCATTTAGAAAAGAGAAGTGAAGGTGGATAGGACATTGAATACAAGCTCAGATATACACTTTAATCAGAAATGATGCTATGACTGTTTCTTATGCTAGGACAGGCAGGACAAAGGCAAAACAAGCTCTTGTTCCTCCATGACATCACATAAACGGAGGCAGGAGACAATTCAGTAACTTTGAAAGAACAGTTCCCACAGGAGACAAGAAGAAAAGATTTATTTACACTCCTTCGAATATTACTTGCGGAATTGCCACTATAGAAATTGTAGAAAATTTGCATAGCTTTGTTATTGAAAACACTGTTTCCTTATACATATATTTTATTAAAAGCAGGAACTTCCACCCCCTCATTTACTTTAAAATGTATGTGCAAACAAAATGGCTTTTCTGAGCTGCACAGGTAATCTTTCAACCAATAAGGAAGAGCTAATTATTTGCTTTCCTTTGTTAAATGTTTTCTAAGCACTATTAATTATTCCCTGCTGTATTTGCGCTTGAATTGCCTTTTGCCATTCATTTACATTTTGTTTTTGATAGCTGGTTACTTGAATTACTGGTGCACTCCTTCCCTAGGTGCTAGAGCATGCCTTGCCTTCAGAAGCTTGTAAATTCTAAGAAAAACATCAGCTCAGTTCCAGCACCAAATAAGAAAGACTGAGTGACTCCTGCCCACTGCACTCTGTCGAACTTCAGCTTTGCCTGTGACCTTTTCTGTGAATAGAAAAAAATAAGAAACAAGACAGACTCAAGGGCTGGGCAGATGGATGAGTCAGCAAATTACTTGCTGGGTAATCATGAAGGACCCCATTGTCATCCCTAATCTCTCAGAATACACTTTATATAAAGCTAGACAAGGTAGCATGTGCTTGTAACTTCAGAGCTGGGGAGGCAAAGATGGGTGGATTCTCAGGACTAGTGCAACTGAAAAACTCCAGATAAAAGTGGGAGACCTTGTCTCCAAGGGGAGGGTGGGGTGCGGGAGGGTGGGGTGCGGGGGGGGAATAGGGATACCATTCTGAGAATCAACACATGCAGCTGACCTCTGTCCTCTGATACATAACATGCATACATGTGCACATGTGTGTACACATATACACTGCACACAAACACACACACACATACACTCACAATGAAATACACAAGAGAGGCACTCAAAGACTGGGTAGGTCTTCATGATTTTTTTCATTATAAATCCCAGGATATAGTGATATCCGGTGAAGGACTGTGACTTGGACTCCCATTAATGTCCACCAAAGTGATCATTGCTAGAAACAGCATCTGTGATAAACTCAGCATCTTTAGAGGCGTTATCACCGTTCAAGTGCTCCAGATATAGTCACAGTGGTCCATCTCCTTACCATTTCTCTAACAGCCCACAGGACATCAGAAATAACCTCCGAAGACAGACTGTCGCTATTGACAGTTTTGTCCTCTTCTGGTGACCCAGCTCCAGGTGCTGGAAACAGTGCCACCTGCTCTCTCTGGTTCCTGCTTTATAGCCCACCAGTCACTGTGACACCACTCTGCCAGCTCTCTCCCACCAAATATTTCTTCCTGCTCTTGCTCACTGTCTGTAACACAGTGATTGCAATTGCTTGAATTTGTGGATATGAGACAGAGTTACAAAGCCCAGATCTCTGTAGGTTAGAGGTAAATGACCTTCCAGCATTCAGCTCCAGATTCTGTCTCAGTGTCCCGAAGTGTAGGCTTTAAGGATCTATAAAATTAACCATAAGAAGTGTCTCTAAGTCAACCATGCATGATGAGAGTCACATCTATAAAATTAACCATGAGAAGTGTTTCAAAGTCAATCAGGCATGATGAGAGCCACACCCTCTCCACTCTCCCCATAGCACCTTAGCACACCAAATAAATTCATATACAGGAAACTCATAATTTCTCAATCTTAGTTGGTGAGAGTCTTTTTCCCAGGCAATGACCAAGACCATGTCCCTGAAATGACACGCTATAATATACAGCTTAGAAAATGAGTCACTGCCAGATTAATTTCTAGCTCCAAGATTAAAAGCCTATGATCCAACTTATCACTCAGGTCCTGGGCTGGTCAGATGGTTCCCTGCCCATGCAGCAGGAGGCTGGGCAAGGTGCTGAGGTTTGGGGTCTTCCTCACTGTACCGGCAGGCTTTGTGTGTCAATTTGACACAAGGTGGAGTTATCACAGTGGAAGGAGCCCCCCTTGAAGAAATGCCTCCATAAGATCCAGCTGTAAGGCATTTTCTCAATTAGTGATCAAGAGTGGGAGGGTCCATTGTGGGTGGTGCCATCCCTGGGCTGGTAGTCTTGGGTTCTATAAGAAAGCATGCTGAGCAAGCCAGGGGAAGCAAGCTGGTAAGTACACCCCTCCATGGTCTCTGTATCAGCTCCTGCTTCCTGACCTGCCTGAGTTCCAGTCCTGACTTCCTTTGGTGATGAACAGCAATGTGGAAGTGTAAGCTGAATAAAACCTTTCTTCCCCAACTTGCTTCTTGGTCATGATGTTTTGTGTAGGAATAGAAACCCTGACTGAGACACTCATGTAGGTTCTGCTCTCCTAATCCTACACTCCCCTGCCCAAGAGCTGATTTATTTTCATGTGTACCTTTTAATTTCTTCCACAATGAAAGTAGCTATGATGAAAATGTGAACATGATCAGGGTTTAAATAGGCCTATTCTTTGTTGCAATCCCACTAAAGAACACTATTTAAATAACTACATATAGTATAATACAATAATCTCATTAAAGAACAATACTTAAATTTCTCTCCTTTTCCTAGTTGCCAGGTTCTTGATGTCAATGGACCTATTGAATCCCACCTTTCAACTCCAAGCTAAGAGGTTTGTTCAAAGACTATAAATGTAATTTTTTCTAAAAGCCTGATTTTCATATTTCCCTCCCCAGCTTCTCCCATTTCAGCTTCTCGCCTCCAGAGCCTGAGACTGCTGAATGCCTTCCTTTCTCAAACTAGCTGGCCTTTTGTTCCCTTTTTTCAAGCTATAGTTTCCCTTTCCTCCCAGGTGTGTTGAGGTGCTCAGGAAGTGGGAAGTGTGGAGAGGTGTTCTTTCTTCCCACAGGACTCCTTGTGGGTGGGAATTCTAAGGGAGTCCTTGAAAAAGACAACAGGAGATGAGAAATACAGAAGCAAACATATATGCAGGGCCTCCTGGGCTTTGAAGTTCAACCCTGAGATGTAGGGAGTTTACAAAGCTTCAGAAATGAGTAAGGGATGTCATTTCAGGGCCACCACATTGCATATTTCTGGGGCAATGGAGGGCCTGTTGTTGGATGCAAGTGAACAAGATTTCTGAAAGAATTATGACTTGATTTTTCTCACCCTAACAAAATAATATAAACATAGTTTTAGGTAAGCATACCTTATTTTTAAAAATTAGTGGTGGTCAAGGTCAAATAAAAGTGAAAACTTTAGTATTGAAGGACATAGGTTTGAATTGTAACATCACCATTTCCTGGAAGGTCACAGGACTCTAAACTGACCTGTGGCCTCTCTTCACTGTAGAATGAAGTGATGGTAGAGTTACTTACAAGTAAGAGACATGGTGAAAATGGAAGGAACTCGTGCCCTTCATGTGCTGAGAGAGAAGCCAGACATAGAGAAAGGCCAAGGTGCAGGGAAGTTGGAAGATCAGCTCTGATCATTTCTTTCACTTAGCATAGATTTCAGAGACCATTATTAGCAACAATCTAGATTTCACTAGAAAAACTCACAAAATGTAAAGCTGATGGCACAAGATGAACTTAACTCCTGGCAGATGTATTACAGTTGAAAGGAAACTCATTCAAGGTGACAAGGTGTCTGTTGGGTTTTAGGAAGAGGGCGTGTCCAGAAATGACAGTCTAGGCTCAATTCAAGCTGGGCTATAGAAGGATTTCTAGCTGTCCCATAAAAGCCAGCATTCCTCAGGAACTTGTGAAACAGGGTTCCCTCTGCCAAAAAGAGTCATTTCCCTTGCCTCTGGCAAACAGGAGCTACAGCTCTGCCATGTACATTCAGAGATGAGCATATCAAAGTCCAGAAGGCTCCGGGATCCCTCAGTTCCTATTCACAAGGACTAGTTATACATTTCAGAGGCCCCACACTAGCCTCCTGACCCTTCTCCCCTCAGAAGTCACTCTTTACAGGCAAGGTTTTCACCCCATCTTTACTGCTTTTACTGTTTTCATTTCTTGTTCCCTTCAGTACTCTCACGCAACTGTCCCTTCTCACACAGATCGCCTCGGCCATGTCCAGTCCTCT
The DNA here is from genome assembly GCF_004785775.1 of Grammomys surdaster. Classification (NCBI taxonomy): domain Eukaryota; kingdom Metazoa; phylum Chordata; class Mammalia; order Rodentia; family Muridae; genus Grammomys; species Grammomys surdaster. The sequence continues at coordinate 1,849,065 of NW_021620862.1, forward strand.
TTTCTTTCTTTCTTTGTTTCTTTCTCTCTTTCTTCCTTCCTTCCTTCCTTCCTTTCTTTCTTTCTTTCTTTCTTTCTTTCTTTCTTTCTTTCTTTCTTTCTTTCTTTCTTTCTTTCTTTCTTTCTCTGTTCCAAGCTCTTCCAGTTGCTTCTAGATATTTTTTCTCTCTTGTCCACAATGAGAACATTCCCCAATCATGACCAGGGCATTCAGTGGTTTCTTCACTGTACACACGATAATATGGCACCAAAACCAAGAATGGTGTGGCAAAGATAGGCCAGGCAGGAGGCAGTATTTATGCTCAGGTGTGGAGAAGAGTCAGAAGGACAAAGTGAGAAAGAGGTCCTGGGTGAATGGCAGTTGATATGGGAAAGCTACTGGGATACTAAGTGTTCTTGTGACAGACTCCTAGACACCTCCTGCTTCCCAGATGGTATCTACACTACACTTCTATCAAAGGAATGCAGTTTGCTCCAGGTGGAACACAGGGAAGATGATTGAAAGCATAGGAACAAGATTTGGTTTTGTCTTTGTGATGGTTTGAATAGGTGACTGCCATAGACTCATGTCTTTGAATGCTTGATCCATAGAGAGTGGTATTATTAGGAGACGTAGCCTTGTTGGAGTAGGTGTGGCCCTGTTTTAGGAAGTGTGTTACTGTAGAGGTGAACTTTGAGGTATCCGATGCTCAATGTAGGCCCAGGGACAAAGTCTCCTGTTACCTTCGAATCAAGATGTACAACCCTCAGCTCCTTCAGGATTCAGATGATCATTATTAGCAATGATCATCATGCTGCCACGCTTCTCACCATGATGCTGCCACGCTTCTCACCATGATGATAATGCACTAAGCTTTTGAACCTGGAAGACAACCCTAATTAAATGTTTTCTTTTACAAGAGGTGCCTTGGTCATGGCATCTCTTGGCAGAAATAAAATCCTAACTAAGACAATCTTTAGGACTTTTGTTCACCAGCCACAAAGTAAAACATTGTGACTATGAGTTACTTGATGTGGGTGGTTCAGATCACCAAGAATGAACTGGAAGAGGCAGATTCGGTTGATGTAACTGTTAATCTATGACTGTCAATGTTGACCCTAGACAGGTTACAGTGTGTTTTATTATTTTGAATGAGGAAAGGGTAGAAACAGGATCTGTTTGTTTTATGTTTTTCTGGGATTGCCATAAAAGGAATCTAGAGATAATATCTACCATTAGATAGTTATGACAAATGAAAAAAATTATCACAAAGACTAGAGAGATGGCTCAGTGCTTAAGCCCACACAATGCTTAAGTTTGGTTACCAGCACCCATATCTGGTACCTCAGAACTGTAACTCTATTTCTGGAGGATTCTATGTCCCTGATCTTAGGGAACCTACTCTCTTTTGGATGCCTCCATGCACTGATGGGTGCGCACACTCCCATGTGCACACACGTGCATACACACACATGCATGCACACACTCTTGCACATGTAAACACACACTTGCACAATTAAAAATAAAAATAAAATCTTTAAAAAATATTCATCAGCATAGTGTCTGGCATGTAAATAGAAGCACTTAGGAAATGACCCCCTTCTCCTGTCTTGGCCCACATCTCTGATTTACAAGGAGTTTGGCTTGTTTTTAAATTTACAACCAGCAGAAGACATTTCCACAAGAAAGTCCATATGTGGAACATCATATGGCTTAAATATTTCCTACCAACACAACACATCTTTCTGCTTTAGCCTCCCCAGAACTTAATTCTGTAGACAGCACTTAATTTTCTGAATAGATATAAAATAAGCAATGTTTGATGTCTTCCTCTCTAGAGAGTTGTAGCCTGTATTTCTGAGAGGTCCAATCTATAGCTGGAGTGAGACACTGTCATATTAATAACAGTCTAACCTAGATTACTTTAACTTTCTTTTAAAATTGAAACCAGATAAACCACTTTGGCTGTGGTGTGGTTGATGTGGGGAAGCACCTCTTGTCTCAGGAGACAGTGAACTTTTACCAGCTTACAGCCATGTTTATAAAATGGCTTGAGATCATTAAGACCTCACAAGCAAACTGCTATTCTACTGTGTACTCAGCTTGTTTAAGTTTAACTTGCCTTTAAGAAAACAGTGTAATAAGCTTACTAGGCCTTGGATTTATCATGTAATCAGCTTTTATAGCCTAAGCTAAATGCATATTATAGTCAGTTGTGTACTCTTTTATGCCCTGACCCAGAATAGAATATGTGTGTATGTGTGTGTTATAATCATTTGCTGAAAGCAGCCAACAGGTTGAAAGCAACCTTAAACAAAACCAGTATCTACCATAAATGTTGGAAGCATTTATATCAGCCTATAGACATAGGCTGATAACATCTGTTTGTGATTTGAGTGCTATTTTAGGTCAGTAAAGTAACTTCTTCCTTGGTAAAACTCTGCTAAAAGTTTCTGTTAAGAAAGTCTCATTGTTTTTCTGCATGTTTTCTTTGGTGTTCAACAAATGCAGAACAATGCTCTTTTCTAGGGGCAGGCAATACAGATAGACACAGCAGAGAGACAGACAGACAGACAGATGCATGCATACACATACACATATACAAACATATATATATATATATATATATATATATATATATATATATATATATATGGAGAGAGAGAGAGAGACAGAGACAGAGACAGAGACAGAAAGACAGAGCCATGTGATACGCAAGCACAGCAGACAGGCATCAAAGACAGTTCAGACACAAAGAGAGAACCTACAGACTGGCTAGTAACCACAGCAAGATGAACAACCCACGGAAAGAAATGACAGTTCAAATCTGCACTTGCTCTTGATCACCTTATTCTAGAGGAAGCTCTGTCTTATTCCTTAATGTGATATCAACACACTTGGTAGTTTTCCTTTAGAATTATACCAACACTTCAGTGCAGAGAAAAACAACTGAGTTGCCGACACCCTGTTTGCATACTGTCTGTTTCTTCTATACTTGAGCATGCTTGCCTGCATCACCATAAACTAGGAGAACCAGATGGAGAGAGGAAGCAGAAAAGACAGAAGCTTAAAAAGGCGAAGGAACAAATGGAATCAGAGAGGCAAATGGTTACCTATGCAAAGCAGTCAGTACTCATACCACCTCCCATTTCCAGTTATCAGTGTGATGGCATTTTTCTCCTTGGTTCAGAGAATTACTGGCATCTTGGTGTTGTCTCCCCTTAGTGCTCCTTACCCAAAGCCCAGCGAGGATGTGCAAGTGTGGACTCTGCAGTATAAGTGGTCAGGTGCCTTAAGCTCCCAGTGACCAGGAGGTTCTCATTCTCACAGACACACGGAAACACAATAGTTTTATAATCCTCTGTGGATCAGCTCTGGTCAGCACAAATATATGAAAATTAGAGGACTACGTAAGTTTATCTTCAAGACATTTGACATTAATTAGCTGTGAAGAGTGTGATAACATTTCCACCTTAAGACTGTCATACTCCATGTGGTTTCTGTCCTAAATCACATTGTTCAGTGTTAAGCTGGCATGGTTTCCCACCTCACTGATGGTACAATATCATCCCTAGTACTCAAGTCTAGACACTATAACCCATATGGAACATGGTCTGAAGATGCTCACAGTAGCATCTTCTGAGTTCCTAAGCTTTGACCCAACAGTGGTCACGTTGTTTATCAGATAAAATGATTCTCCCTAGGAAAAGTTTGTCTTTCCATATTAAACAAAGTCAAGCCTCTTGAAACCAGGCAGCTAAATGTAAGAAACACTGGATTGGGGAATGTGCCTTACTGGTGGAAAGCATGCTGAACTCAGTCCTTGGCATCCTAAATTTAAAAAAAAAAAAAAAAAGCTGTAACTATCTGAGTGCTCTTTGGAGGCAGACATTCTGAGCGCTCTTTGGAGGCAGACATTTTGATGGCCACAGATTTAGAGTTTAGGTATGGTGGGTTGATTACCTGTCCAAGCGATCGCCAGTCTAAGCCTGCACTGCCGATGTACACATGTTGTTTGTCCACAATCCAGAAGGATGACTGCAGTCGGCCCTTGTTGTAGGCGGTCATGTTCATGTATGTCACCTCAGCACCTAGGAGGTCAAGCAGACTCCAGTCAGCCTCCACTCTCAGACCCTGCATCCATCAGCAACCAAGCATCTACAAACAGTAATACCCAGGGCTGTGCTGACCACAGTGGATACTGGCGGGGAGCCAGGTACTTGGACAAGGCTTTGGGGATGAAGGCTCTTATGATGCTACATTGTTCCTCATGCTAAAAGAAATGAAAGGATTTGCCACGTTTATGCAGGAAAGGCTCTGTCCACTGTGACAAAACCATGGCTTCTCAAGTCACACTGATCAGCAAGAAAACCCTCTTCCTGCTGGTTACCTGGACGATCAGGTCAGTACAGTACACACCCCTTTCTTATGATTTTGGAATAGTGGCAATAAAATTGGTAATTTTTAAAAGACCATTTCATTTACTGCTACATCTCCGCCCATAGGAGACCCACAGGCTCATGTTTTCCGTACCTTACTTTATGATTTTGCTCTTCCCATTGCTTTTACTTCTTCACTTACTATATCACGTTGTAATTTGGATTTCATCTCTTCTTGCCCTTTATTTAATACTTCCTAATTCAAGCCGTGATTATCCAGCTCTTAATCAGATGGAACCCAGAACAGTAAACTGTCACTAAGATTGATATAAAAATCAATAAACACTTCAACAGCTGCATGTGATCAGTTGTTTGACTCAGAATGTGGTACAATCTGCTGTCCTGTCTTGAAATATTGCCCTCCCAAATGCATTTACATTCTGACACAAGGCCATTGTATGTGTATTAAAGTCAATTCTCTCAGAAGAGCAGGCTTACATGTATGTAGATAATGAACTAAGCTAGCCTGTTTTTAGGTATTCAGAAGTAGTGAAGAGAACACATCCCACTGACACATCTCCTTGTGAGGATCATGATTACCAGGGATATAAAACATTGCATGCATTAGGACACTGCTGGGATAATTGAAAGGAGAGAAGATTGGGAGAATGTGCCTCAGTGGTAGAAAGCATGCTGAACTCAGTTCTTGGCATCTCAAACTTGAAAAATAAATACTGTAAGTGTCTCAGTGCTCTCTGGATGCAGACATTTTGATGGCCACCGATGTTGATTTACACATGAACCTGGCCTCTCACAGGGAAAACACAAGATATGCTTCCTGGCTCCATGAGGCAAGGACTGAAAAGCAGAGCCATAGAGAAGGATTTGTGGGTACAGGGACACCCAAGCAGATTTTCTCTGAGAGTGGACCAGCTTTGTTGTTTCTGTCCCTTTTCATTCTGGAAGCAGTGCCCATGTGGTTCCTAGCTTTAAGTCATCCTGGCGGTGTAAGAACAGCTGAGGAAGAGTGGTAATTCCCAGGGAAGGAGCCACCAGGCAGAGCAGAATTTAAACAACAAGAGGTCATCATCCATGACAACTGTGGAGGGATCTGAGTCTGCTTGGAGGGGACACAGAGAGCAATGGTGTTTGTCCTTGGAGATGGCATAGGGCTTCTATGCCAGAGTGTTACAGGGGCTTAGAACAACTGAATGTCTCACTTCTGGGAGTTAGCAGTTCAAACTAAGGATGAGTTTGAGTGTAATGGTGGAACACTTGCCTGGCACACACGAGGCCCTGGGCTGTTCTCAGCATTGCCAAACCAGACCACACCAGAATAGATCAGACTAGATCAGAACAAACTAAACCAAACCAACTCAAGCTACCTGAGAGAAGTCCAAACTTGAGGCTTTGAAGAGGGCCACAGTTCCTCTGATACTAGTAAGAATCTTTCTTAACTCAGCCTGGCTTCTAGGTGCTCTTGGCTTTTGGCCAAAACACTCCAGTCTGCCTTTTCTTTTCACTTGTAATCTTCTTCCTGGGCTTATTTTCTTATCAGGACACCAGTCACACTCCATGAAGGACCAGCCCTTCCATAGACACCTTATTTAAACTACATATATTTGCAATAGCACTATTGTCACCTAAGGTGACTTTCTTTGGCACAGAGGGAAAAGTCTTCAGTGTGTCTTTTAGGGGACGTAATTCAACTTTAACTGGCTGTAACTTTTCGACAGCAATAAAATGGCCAGCGCTGAAGAAAGGACACTCCCTTCTTCTGGAAGAGAACAAAGGCACCTTTGGGGCCTGGCCCAGATTCTAGCTGTAGCACCTAGCTCCAGCCAAATCCTTCTCCTCCTGTCTAGAAGCAACTTGAACTCTCTGAGATATTGTCTGCCCCTCAAACAGCATTTAAATCTTGGCTGAGGACCAGTTGTTATCTTCTGTGTACTCTTTATTAGGTTCTAACTTTCCCATCTGTTCTTGCTAGGTCGGCTGAAGCTCCGGCTCACTAAGCCACTGGAGCCAAAACGTCTAATCTGAAAGATCCATGGAAACTCTCCTCTTTGACTTCCCCTCATGCTGCTTACATGTTGCTACATATTGCTAAGTGGAGCAACTTCACTTGCAATTTTAATATAAATAGTTTGCATTTGGAGTACAATGGGACTTGGCTGAATCTCTGACTATAGCCTATGTAGATACTTACAGATACCTAAAATTATTATGCTACAAAGAAAGTGACTTTTCTTCGGCAAATGTTTACTTAACAGTCTATATTAGACTTCTGGATAAAAGCAAGATAAAAGGTATAACCTGACTGATTACAATTCAGGCTTGCTAAAGTATTCTCAGATCATCCAGGCTGCCTCAAGAAAACACTCTAAACTGGACAGTTATAAACACCGAGTTTTCTTTTGTATAGTACCAGAGGCTGAGGGGCTCAAGATCCAGCCATCATTTGATTCACTATTGGCCAAGGGTCTGTTTTCTCTTTCATAGAGGCCCCTATTTTGTCTTCTTATAGTGGAAGTGGCAGAGAGCTGCTCTCAGGTCTGTCTCTCTGTTATCTGTCTCTAACTAAAAAGGCCTCACTATGTAGCCAGCATTGGATTCAAATTCACAATCCTCCTGCCTTAGCTTCCTGAGTGCAGAGACTAGAGGAATGTATAACCTCATCTAAGTCACTAATCTTATTTTTAAAAGCTTTGTGTTTATGATTCAATAACTTCCTAAAAATGCTGCCTTCTAAAACTATTCCCTTAAATGTCAGGATTTCAACATAGAAAATTTTCACAGACCAGAGCAGTGCACTCTTTACAATAACCAGGACATGGTTCATTTGAGAGAGATAAGAAAGGAAGAGTTCTCATCACTATAGTAGGGAATACCATGAGAAGGCTGAGACCAAGAAAGACAGTGACTAAATCATACTTCTGTCCAGGGCTAGACACACTCTTATAAAAGTGGGGACCAAGCAACACATAATAATATTATATCTCTTTTGTTAAACATCTCTGGTGGACATATTGAAATGTCTGGGGACATTTCCTGGATTGCAAGCCTCAAGGGAATATTATTAGCATTCAGTAAATAGATTGCTAAATATTCCACAAAGTGTAGACTAAGCCTCACAAAAGAGTCACCTAGTCCTCAGTGTCCATCAATCCCTAGGATGAGAAATCCTGTATTATAGCTGTGTGTGTGTGTGTGTGTGTGTGTGTGTGTCTGATCCTGTATCCCTGCTGTTTCTATAATCATATTCAAAATTCTCTGTCTAACATTTTCTTGCTCCTGAATATGTATTTTTTCATATATGAAGTGGAAACGTAAGGGTTCTTTGGAAAATCGGTTATATTGGATGGTGTTTTTCTGGGACAAACATGTGAAGGAGCATTTCATTGAAGCAGACACAGGTGAAAGGCTAAGTCAGACTCACTAAGGAATGTTTCACTAAAGCAAACACAGGAGAAAGGATGTTCTGCTAAAGCAAGCTCATGAAAGGACATGTGACAAAGGAGTCTTTGCTAAGGACATGCAAGTATTGGTCTGTCTTACATTGCATAGTTGAGCTGCATTGTTGGGATTCCATAGAGAAAAAAGTACCAAAAGACTTCTGGTGTTGTGCCATTGCTTCTTGGCATTTCTGCTGACTCAGGCTGATTGGCAGAATGATGTCAGCTGAGATAGATGCACTTCCTGAGCCAAGACTAGTGGAGGACACGTGGCGTTTAGAGAGATTATAAGAGGGCTTAATGGACAGTGATGGAGAGGGAGCTAGGCTTGCTTATACAGCTAGCCATGCAATGCTTGTTGATCTTGCATCTTCACTGATCTTCACTTTGCCTCAAGAGGCACAATTGAAAACACTTCCTGGTGTTTCTCCTTGGTCCTTCCTGCTGACTTTTGTTGAGGCTGAGGCCTGGCTGTCTCTGCTAGGTCGTGCCACCATTGCTGATTCGTGTTTGCTATCCCAACTCTACCAAACTGGACTGCTGATGTGTTTGTGAGTGGATAGAGCTGCCTGCTGCTGCTAACCTGTGAACTGAACTGCCAATTTCCAGACAACGCAGATGGGAGTTGCTCCAAAGAACCTTTCTAAACAGGTCCACTGCCCTCATATCCTTTTTTCCCACTACCTCTGGTGGGTGGTGAGCTAAAAGGGAGGTTAAAGGTTTAAGAACCATCATTAAAAGTTTGTTTTGAAAAATAATTAAAGCTATACATATATATGGGTTCCAAATAGCATCTCTGTCACTAGCTTCTGAACCAGTAACTAATGAGCCTCACACTGTATCAACAGGAGTCACATCAGTTATTATAGATTTCTGGAAAGGCTTTCAGATGTTTCCTGAAAGTCAGGTCTGTGGCAGAATCTATCTTATTAATCTACCTTCTCCTCGGAAAAGGATCACTGTCAGCCTCTTCTTATAAGCTTCATTTGTATTACCCAGTATGGTTCAATCAATTTACTTTAGAACATTTAGAAGTCATTGGCTTGAAGGCTAAAGGAGAGCATTGAAGAGTACAATGACACATTCTCTGCTCTCAAACCATTCAGTAAGGGAGAGGAAATTTAAAAGTATCAGTCAAAACTCTAGTTGTGGAAAGAGTGAATACTTCAGTGCTTGAAGTATTTTCCCCTCAACTCTGATAGTATCTCGCACCTGCAATTCCAGTGCTCCCATGGTAAGATGGAAAACAGACAGGAGACTCCCTGGAAGCTGTGGGCAAGTTCAACTGACATGTGCAGAGGCTAACAGGACATTATATTTCAAACAAGGTGAAGTGTGAGCCAACATCCAAGGTTTATCTTTGACCTCCACACTCACACCATGGTACATATGTCATACACACAAATGTACACACACACACACACACACGCACACACACACATATACACGCATACATAATTTATTTATTTATTTATTTATTTATTTATTTATTATATGTAAGTACACTGTAGCTGTCTTCAGACACTCATATGAGGGCATCAGATCTCATTGCAAATGGTTGTGAGCCACCATGTGGTTGCTGGGATTTGAACTCATGACCTCTAGGAGAGCAGTCAGTGCTCTTAACCACTGAGCAATCCCACCAGCCCCACACACATATTTTTGTACATACATATGTATATACACACTCACACATGTATTACACACTCATATACATATGTACACATATCCATATATACACTCTCACACATGAATGTGCATACATACACATATGTATGTACATACCTACATGTATATACAACACACATGCACACATAGTGAAACTTAAGAGCTCAGTGCAGTTTCAATATCTATTCAAATATCTTGAAACCATGATGAGGAATTTTTTTAAGTGACTCATAAAAGTCTGTCTTTACTTTTCTGGTTTGGATTCACAAGGGCAATTTTTAGAAGCTGTCTCTTCCACCCTACATGTTTTGCTAAAAATTGGGATAGCCTAACTCCTTCAGAAAACCATGCTTTGATTATTATTTCATACTTCATTAATTAGGTCACCTATAGGAATGGTGATTTTAGAAACCATCTGTAAAAATTCTGATTAAGAAGAATTAAGAGTTAAAAAAGATTAAAAATCACTCTGATCAGAAAATAAAATTTTCTTAATAGTACTCCTTAATTATTCTTAAACATACAAAATTCTAAACACAAAGTTTACAAGCAGAGCTCTTTCCTACAGTGGCCCACCATTAAGGTAGATGATGATAAGGTCCAGCAGCAAGAACCCATGCCTGTGACATACATTCTCGCCTTCCATGAATCCCCATAGCTACCTTCTCAACCACCAAGCTAGGGAGAGAAGACTAAGAAACACTTCTGATCCCCACAAGACTTTGTTTGCTTTGCTATTTACTATCCAGTAGGGCCAGCCTTGAGAGGCTGCATCCCAAGAGTCAGAGAGTGGTTCGTGTGCTTATATTACACAGGACACTTCAACAGTATAGAGGCTCACCAGGGAGAAGAGTCACATGACTACCACTGGTCAGATTGAATGAAAGACACAGTATTCATTGGGACATTAAAAAGGGCATTTTTAAAAATAATAAAGAGTAATCTAAGAATAAGACACTTTGAATATCCTCTGAGGCTCCCATATTAAAGGTTAGCTACTACTCTGTGTTGCTACTAGGAGCTGATGCAATCTCCAAGAAATGAGACTTTGGAGAAGGAAATTTAGGGTGCTGTGATATGCATATGAAAGGGATTGTAGAGTCTTTCTTTTCCTTGCCTCCTGGATATCATGACTCTAGAAGCCACAGGCTTGAGAACAAGAGACTAAGACTCTGGATTTAAATCTATGAAACTGAAAGCCAATAAACCTTCCTTTCATCTTGGTTAGGAATCCCAAGTGTTCTTTCACAGCAACCAAAAACCAACATGGTGAAATGATTAGAAACTTTTGTTTTTGTTTTTGAAATGGGGGTCTCACTATGCAGCTCTTGGCCTGGAATTTGTAGAGATTCACTTATCTTTGTCTCCTGACTACTGGGATTAAAGGTGTGCTCATGATTTGAAGTTTTAAAAATTCAATTGAAGCAATCAGCTATTTGATTGGCAGTCCTGGAAACAAGCAAGGATCCAAACATTCCAATAACTTAATAATTGATAACACAGAACACAAAGAGATTTAAACATATTGAAAAAGTCCATGCACAGCAGAGTTGTCTGGGTCAGTTAAAACCTCAAGGAAGTCTGAAGGAAAGAAAAAGAAACTTCCTCCAAAGCAGGGAAATTATAAAGATGGTGACTGAAGCACAAAGTAAGAAATGACAGAGTTTGACACAGATGATTCCTGTGATTAATATGTCACCCAGAGGATCATGTGTGTGAACACTTGGTCTTTAGCTGGTGGCCCTGGGTTGGAAGTTGGTAGAACCTTTAAGAAGTGGAGCCTTACTGAAGGAAGTGGTGTGGCTTTGAAAATTTCTAACCTTTTCTACTTCCTGTTGACTTGCTGCTTTACTTCCCGTTTGCTAAGGTAATATGACAAGATGGCTACCTATTCCCAAAGCTGTGTTTCTCTGCCATGGTAGAGTGTGCTCCTAGAACTATCAGTCCAAATACATCTCTTTTTCTTTAAATTGCTTTGTGGCAGGGTTTTAATCAAAGTAACCAGAAAAGTCACTATTGCTATGTTTGTAATCCAGTCCTGGCAGTTCTAGAGAGAACCAAAGTAAAAGTGGAAGAAACTATAAAATAAAGCAAAATCTCTAAAAATTGAAGAAAAAAAAGTTCTAAAGCCCGCTGATAGCTGATAAGAAAATAGAATAGACTCCACACATCATAAGCTACCAAAGAAGATCTCAGAAGCTGTAGGAGTGAACAAGCCAAAATGATAACAAACTTGAATTATGTAACATGATTTTTAATGGTAAAAACGAAAACCTCGGAAGCTGGGAGCAAATAAATTTGTGCTTGTAACAAAGATTGAAGATAAAACTATTTTTTTCTTCTAGGAACTGATAAAATTTTAAAATACTATTTACAAATAGAAAGATTTTTATATTTATGTAATTCGGGGTAGGTGAAGTTAATTTTATTGTGGACAACAGTGGTCAGAACTGTAATACAGCAAATGTTGTCCTATTCACTAGAAGGGAAACTCATTAGATTTTAATCTTTAAATGCATGTTCAATGTTATTCAATCAAGCCAACAGTCATGAGTGTCTTACTAAAGTCACTGTATTCACTTGATGCTTGACAATAAAAAAGACACCAAAGAATTACAGAGAATTAGCTCATTGTTATATATAGACATACCACCCTGATCATGGCCAATCTGATTTTAGAAACTGAATAAGGTTAGTCCTGGTTAGTACTTGGATGGAAGAATTAGCTCACTCTCCTCCAGTTTTATATCTATGGCAAGCACAAAGAAATGAATCTCAGGGGAAGACTATGACTTTCCTGATGCCATATGGTAAATTCTCCCATCCCCTGCTCTCTCTTTCTCTTTTTGCAGCACTCTGAGGTACCATGGCCTTGCATGTGGTAAGTAAACATTGGGCACTGAGCTACATCCTCAGCCCTGGACCTAAGGTCTTGACTACTAAGTCAGGACTCAGCTCAATTCATAATCAGAGTCACATGACAATTTCTTCTGATAACTATAGAGACTCTTACAAGTGGAGATGCTTGAAAGAAACAAGTCAAAAGATACTCAATATTCTTAACAAAAGGTCAAAAGAAAAATAAGAAAAACTAAGGAGGGGGAGGAAGAGCAGAAGGTGGAAAGAAGGAAAATGTGGAACATCTTCAATGTCTAGGCTTCATTCATTGTAGAACACCTTCAATGTCTGGGCTTCACTCATTAACTCGAGAGGGTAGCAGGAAGATGGCCATGTTGTAGGCCAATAGACATGAAAAGACACTGAGACAAATTGAATGAATGAATGTGAGCATCTCATGTCTGTTTAGGGCTTAGACAATCACATGTGACCTCCATTAAGATCAGAGTAGACCTAGTAAGCAGCAAAAGCCCTAGCACTGTGAAGCAAATAAGATAGAATCCTTTGCATGTGGGAAGTAGGGTTCCATTCCAAGCCAAATTCATAACAAAAGGAAACATCAGACAGTTAGACAGTACTTAGTAATGTGACTTAAATAAAACTCCCAATGTTGACATTTTAATTGTTCCTTCGTTCGAGAACCAATAGTTTCAACACTATTCTTCTTTTAAGAATGTTGTGTTCCCTTGCAAAGGAGATAGGAATTCATTCTTTTATCAACTTCTCACAGAACTGACAGAAAGGGAAGGAAGAAAGGGCCTAAAGTTCTTATTTGCTTTTTTCTCAGTCTTCTTACCAACCCACCCAGTGGCCATTAGTTCTGACCTCCTATTAATTGTGTGTGTGTGTGTGTGTGTGTGTGTGTGTGTGTGCATGTGTATGTATGTATGTATGTATGTATGTATATACGAATGAATGACAGGGCAAAGACAGAGATATTGAAACACTCTGTGAAGTTGCCATGGGTAAAAATTAAATAAAATATGAGATGAGGATATTGTGCAGAGGCACCAGACAACAGTGAGAACCAAATCACTGTGGGCATGGGGGAGCTAAAGCTGCTCACTGGGGACACAGTTGGTAGGGCAGAAAACAGTGACTTAGTATGGATGTACTGGCTTATTTTTTGTGTCATTTTGACACAAGGTAGAGTTATCACAGAGAAAGGAGCTTCCCTTGAGGAAATGCCTCCGTGAGATCCAGCTGTAAGGCATTTTCTAAATTAGTGACCAAGCTGGGAGGGCAGAGCCCATTGTGGGTGGTGCCATCCCTGGGCTGGTAGTCCTGGGTTCTATAACAAAGAAAGCTGAGCAAGCCAAGGGAAGCAAGCCAGTAAGTAACATCCCTCCATGACTTCTACATCAGCAAAGTGGGGTAGTACCAGAATAGTGGAGTATTCCTGTGACAACCTGACCATGTTTTGGGAAGGACTGTGGAAGGACATTGGAACTTTGAGCTAGAAGAACTCTGTGAGATGTTCTGTAGAAGCTTGGAAGATAACATTGAGAACAATGCAGAAGATGGAGGCCTGGCTTGTGAAATTTCATAGGAAAGATTAAAGACTCTTCTCCTAGCTGTTGCTATGTTGATTGTAAAGATTCCTTGGTTTTGGTTAGCTGGAGATGAAGAATCAGCTGTGATTAACAAGATACCAGAACTACTAAAGTGAAACCTTTGCATTACTGGCACTATTGATGCTGGTTAGCTGGAACCAAGAAATTAGTGGTGATTAAGACCAGCATCAATAGGGTGAAATCTTCTGGGAAGTGTTTTCGGAGAGTACAATGAAGCTGTGTTCCAGAGATAGCCAAGGTTGTACCTCATGCTGCAGCTGGACTTGGTAATGTGTAAGGGTCACCAAGGTAGTACTGGTTTTGAAGGCTTGAAGGGGTCATGAAGATCAGTTGAGGCTCAACGCTGTGAGAGGCCATGGAAGACCATTGGTGAAGGTACAGCCTCAGTTGTAGTTGATGGCCCAGTACTGAAGGTGTCATTCAAAGGATTTGAGGCCTGGAACCATGAAGAGAACCTGAGAGGCTATTGGTGAAGCCTAGTTGTAGCAGAAGACCCCAGTGTATTGGAGATGCCAGTACCATGGGATGATCACCAAGAACAGCAGCAGCAGTGGAGTGGATCAACCTGAGCTTAGAGTGCTATAGAGGGCAGAGCTGGAAAAGTGACACAAGCCCTTGGAAGACCCCAGAAGATCGTGAGTGGATCCCAGATATTAGACGGTTAGAGTTTGATTTTGCTTTTGATTGTGACTATGCCCTGATGTTTTTCCCTCTTGAAGTGAGAAAGTATTTTAGTGGATCCCACAGTTAAGAGACTTTGAATTGTAAAAAAAAAAAAAAAAAAAAAAAATTGAATTTCAAAAGAGATTGGATATTTTAAAGGGATTAGAATTTTAATACGTAAGATTTGTAAAGACTGTGGATCTTTTAAAGTTATTTAGATCTTGGGGATGAATAAGAAAATAAAGGTTGAGACTTAATAGTGATGTGTTTGTGTGTCAAGTTGACAAGAGGTCAATTGTACTGGCTTATTTTGTGTGTCATCTTGAAACAAGGTGGAGTTATCACAGAGAAAGGAGCTTCCTTTGAGGAAATCCCTCCACAAGATCCAGCTATAAAGCAGTTTCTCAATTACCGATCAAATGGGGAAGGCAGAGCCCATTGTGGGTGGTGCTATCCCTGGGCTGGTAGTCCTGAGTTCTATAAGAAAGCAAGCTGAGCAAGTCAGTAAGTATCATCCCTCCATGGCCTCTGCATCAGTTCCTGCTTCCTGAATTGCTCGAGTTCCAGTCCTGACTTCCTTTGGTGATGAACAGTAATGTGGAAGTGTAAGCTGAATAAATCCTTTCCTCTCCAACTTGGTTCTTGGTTATGATGTTTGTGCAGGAATAGAAACCCTGACTAAGACAATGGGGCAAGTGGACCACACCACCAGACAGTAGAACTGGTAAGACTGAGTGACTCAAACTCTTTAAATCTCAGAATTGAGAATAGTAGGAGTGGGAGGCCACTTCCTCCCTATGTGCTCTGGTACATGTAACCATGACACACCACTTAGAAAACCATGGCAATCAGTCAGGTAGCATAAAAACCTTGAGTTCTCCATGCTAATGAGGTATCTAGATAGGTCTTGGGTGTTCAGTTAATGTACTTTCCTTTCTGGCATTCTCTCCTGCAAAAGGTACTTAATCCTTGATTCATCCTGAGTAAAGTTTATGCATTCACACCCACCATCAAATAAAGCAATTTGAATATGCAAGGGCCATCTCTTCATCAAGGATCTCTGTGGGGAAGAGGCCTTCTTGGAAAGAGCTGAGCCTAAATCTCCTGGAGAAGGCCTCTCTCCCAGCTACTCTATACTCTTGGCACTCACTTGGAACCAAAGAGGGTTTCACTCCTTTTGTGGGCTCTGTCTTCCTCTTCCTGTCTGGCACATGAACACCCATTGGGGAAGCCCAGATTGGGGACCCTGTTCCCAACCCCCAGCAGTCCACCAACCAGGGACACCAGAGAACACAGAAGACTGGAAACCGCAGCAATCGTTCCAGACTCCATTGTTTCCCACCTGGGAAAACTTGGACTGAGGACCCCCAAGAAGACTGCACTTTGTGTCCTCTGAGCATCTTGATGGTGGTACTCCTGGCACCCCAGTGGCAAGACAGGACACTCTCCCAACTTAGGGAGTGGGTTTCAGCATCTAACCTATCAACTCAAGATGTGCCTTCTGGGAATTTTCTGGCCTATTGAGGTCTGCCTGAATCTTGACTGCATAACATGATCCAGGTATCTCCCTATATGTGCTAGCACTAGACGTGCCTGCACTTATCCACTGTTCTATATTTATCTCAGCTCTACCAATAAATCTAATGAAAGGATTAGATGGGAAGGAAAAGAGTACAAGATGGGAGAGGGAGTTAAAACTGTAGGTCTGGAAGAAAATCATAGATTTGGAAGACATCTCTAGCTAGTCCTAGACTTGAGAAAGAGTCCTGTGTCAAACATCCTCATTTGAACCTCTACCACTTAGCAGCTGAAAGTCTTTGAGCAACAGTTTTTAGCTTCCTGTGCCTTAGTTTTCTCTGCAAAAATGGGGATTTGATGAGAAAAGATTTCTTCTTCTTCTTCTTCTTCTTCTTCTTCTTCTTCTTCTTCTTCTTCTTCTTCTTCTTCTTCTTCTTCTCCTTCTCCTTCTCCTTCTCCTTCTCCTTCTCCTTCTCCTTCTCCTCCTCCTCCTCCTCCTCCTCCTCCTCCTCCTCCCCCTCCTCCTCCTCCTCCTCCTCCAAGAATTTTGGTTCTGCATTCTTATTCTTTTTTTAATTTGGCAAGCTGAGACTGTTTATTAACTGATTAGATTACAAAAATGCCACAGGCAGCACCTTAGTTCATCTGTCTAATAAGCCTGTTGATCTGGTCTTCCCTGTTGCCAGTATCTCCACCTTCTACAAAGTGAGTTGTCTTCTTCTTCATTCCACCTCGTGGGGAAGATAATTCGAAGGGCTACAGGACGTTATCTGCTTCCTTGAAGCGTTTCCCAACTGTATAGATCTCATGAATTAGATCCTCCATGCAGACAATGCCAAATTTACCAAGAGACCGAGCAATCAAGGAATTATCCCTCAAGGCAATCCGCTTCTTACTGATTTTGCCATAGCCTCGCTTGTAGATGAGCTCATTTACTGACTTCAGGTTGGGGTACCCCCATGCAATGTATGGTTCCACAATCCTCAGCATGATAATGGAAGGCTTGTTGAGCTTAACAAAGGTGCCATTGAAGATCTGTCGAAGGGAAAAAAGCTGCAATACCTTGCAGATCTTTGGGCTTACTCCATTGATGCCTCGGATTCTGAGGACAAACGGCAATTTTGGTTCTGCAGGCACATAGAAGTTCCCAGCTTTCCTTGTCATCCTGGCCATCCGAATCTCAGTCCGGTACATTTGCCTGTACTCCTTGTGATAGTGCTTTGCCTTCTCATAGATGAGCTTCCTCCTTGCCTTTCGAAGTGTCTTCAGGGAAAATGTCTTCCTCAGGCACTTTACCTTTAACTCTGCGAAATTCCTTCGCTTTTTCTTAAGGGTTTCTGGCACAGCAGGAATCTTTTTCTTAATGGCTTCTGGCACATCGGGCAACCTTCTTTTTCTTCTCTGGAACAGCCTCCATGGTTCCAGACGGAAAAGGAGAGGGAGAAAAGATTTCTTAGGTAACTATCATGAGACCTCTGTTCTAAGAGACAGAGGCAGGTTTGTGCAGGGAAGGCTGTGAAATGTGAATCCATGTGAAATTATTTTCTGTAACTATCCTTCGAGGTCATTTTATTTTTTGCTGAACTCAGTCTTCCTTATTAGCGTGTAAGTCTCATGAGGGAAGAACGAGCTCTGGCTTATAACATTTGGAAACATTTAGCCAGTTTCTGTGGAAGAACCTCATACAGATACACTTCCTTCAAAAGCCACTGGGAGATCACAACACACACTTTATAACTACATGGCAAAATAATCATATACCATCAAGGGAATAGTCAAGCTCTAAAATTAAATTCTTCGTGATTAATGCTGATCAACCACATCCAGCAGAAAACTCAGGGCATAACCAGAGAGCCCCCAACTCTTCATTCAGCCTGGGAAACTCAAAGGTTTGAAGTAGAAAAGTAGAAAAGACATGAAAGGAATTGAGAACCAAGGATATGGGGGGGAGGGGGAGGGGAAGAAGGAGTGGGAGAGGGAAAAGAGAGGAATTGAGAACCAAGGATATGGGGGGGGAGGGAGCGGGAGAGGGAAAGGGAGAGGAGAAGAGGGAAAGGGAGAGGGGAAGAGGGAGAGGGAGAGGGGAAGAGGGAGAGGGAGAAGGGAAGACGGAGGGGAGGGGAAGAGGGAGAGGAGAAGAGTGAAAGGGAGAGGGAGAGGGAAAGGGAGAGGAGAAGAGGGAAAGGGAGAGGGAGAGGGGAAGAGGGAGAGGGAGAGGGGAAGAGGGAAAGGGAGAGGAGAAGAGGAAGAGGGAGAGGGGAAGAGAGAGAGGGAGAGGGAGAGAGGGAGAGGGAGGAGGGAGAGGAAGAGGAAGAGGGGGAGAGCGAGAGGGAGAGGGAGAGGGAGAGGGAGAGGGAGAGGGAGAGGG
>NW_021620862.1:1867966-1880343 GCF_004785775.1 Grammomys surdaster
GGAGAGGGAGTGGGAGAGGGAGAGGGAGAGGGAGAGGGAGAGGGAGAGGGAGAGGGAGAGGGAGAGGGAGAAGGAGAGGTGATGAAAGGAGAGGAAAGTACAGGAAGAGAATGACAACATGTGAGTTTGTGTTATGAACACATATGAACACATATAAACAGACATGTACAAATTCAGGTCAGACAATGATAAGAAAGTTGAGAACCTGTCATGTTCCCTGCTCTTCCCACAGCTGTTGGTACTCTGCTTCCTTTCAGTGACGGCTGTTCTGCCTGAGCTCCTCCCTGTCACACAGCTCCCAGATACCTACACTATAGACTGCAGTCCTTTGGTCCCCTCCCTCATGACAGTCAATGCAGAGAATGGGAGGAATTCTTCAGGAAACAGCCACTGATAAGGAAGAGAAAGCTTAAACTCGTTCCTGTCACCACAGTCATGGTTAGCAAAAATGTTTCTCAAGTACAGGGGACTGAGATGGGTGGGTGCTCTGGTCTAGATGGGGTCACATGTTACATGTGAATAGGATTGTATCCTCATAAAGAAATCCCCTTCTAGTACCCAGTGTAGACACCCATGCCATCTATGAATCAGGGTCAGGTCCCTGACAGACACCAAATCCGCTGATGCCTTGGTCCCTGATGTCTCTATGTCCATTCCTCTTCGAAATCAAATC
This sequence comes from Grammomys surdaster, assembly GCF_004785775.1. Classification (NCBI taxonomy): domain Eukaryota; kingdom Metazoa; phylum Chordata; class Mammalia; order Rodentia; family Muridae; genus Grammomys; species Grammomys surdaster. Next base: position 1,868,640 of record NW_021620862.1, read on the forward strand.
TTGTGGTGCACAAGGCACACCATGTATGATGGATGGTTACAAGATACTTGATCATGAAGGCTTTGAATAAAAGCAAGTATAATGCTTGAAGAAAAAAAAAATGCTGAGGGGATTGGGCAAAGAAAGGACCAGATTCCACAACCCTGTACAAATACCAAAGATAGCATGTCGTTTTCTTCTGTGAAAAAATGCATATGAGTAATGCATTACATTCATCATATTTCATGTCACAGGAAAGGGACTTCATAGAACAGGTAAATAAAAAATATTTCTGTTGGTGGCTGGGAGAGAAAAAAAGCTTCCTTTGGTGCTTAATAACTTATTATTCCAATCTTGTTCCAATCTGCTCTTCAATACATACTCCAGACTGATGGAAGCAATTCTCTTAAGTGTCCTGTCCAAATAGTGAGTACTTCTTCAGCTTTCTGAGTAGAGGTGCTCTCGATACCATGTAGGGGGAAGGCTCTCCTGCTGTGTTCAGGTGGCTCAGGGTGGTATGAGGAGGAGCGCGCGCGCACACACACACACACACACACACACACACACACACAAACCTTGACCCCTGGCCTGGTGGTAAGCTTCCCAAAACCCTTCCCATATTGATACCTTGGGTTGGAGTCTCCTTCTGTTACTAGAACTCCCATTTTCTTGGTTTCTTTGCTTGCTGGGTACCCACCATGGCTCACCTATGCTCTGCCTGTACCCCAGATCAAGACTGCCAGATGGAGGAGAATAAAACAAATTCCCAGTTAAATTAGAATTTCAAATAAACAGCAATGACATTGATGTAGTACTTCCTAGAAGTGCAGGCTACATAGCATTTGAGTCATACTTACATTGTGACTCTTACATTTTTTTTCTACTAACATTAATCTGAAGAAGGCGACTCTTTGATTCCCACACATTAATATATGCAACATAACCTATGAACCTGCCATTGCTGTTACAGTTCAGGCATATTAGCATGCTTTGGTAGGACTTAGTTGCTGTTTTTCAGTTTCCCAGTCACTATAGACCATGCAGACCAGGGACTTTGAAATCCACTGGTTACAAGCATGCCTTTTCCAGTGTGGCTGAACTCTATCCTCAGTTTCCCTCATTTCTAAGATAATGTGCATAATTTTTATAGTACCCAGTCAATTTTGAATCATCAGAGGGAAATAATTCTTCACACCAATTTTCCTTTATTCTAAGCTCTTTGTGGTCTCTATCTGCCAATAACACACAGACACTTTCAGGAGAAGAGAAAAACAGGCATGTGCAAAAACATTAGTTGGGTAATGTTATCCACATTATATGGTGGTTTGAATAGATTTGGCCTCATAGAATCATGTGTTTGAATGCTTGGCTTGCAGGGAATGGTACTATGAGGAGGTGTGGCCTTGTTGGAGGAAGTGTGTCACTGTGGGAGATGGGCTTTGAGATTTCCTATGCTTAAGCTACACCCAGTATGGAATTCCAGTCTCCTTCTGGCTGCCTTCAGATTACAATGTAGAACTCTCAGCTCGTCCAGCATCATATCTGCCTACACACTGCCATGCTTTCTTCCATGATAATAATGGACTGAACCTCTGAAACTGTATGCCAGCCCTAATTAAATGCATTCTTTTTATGAGACACCTTTAAGCCATAAAACTCTAAGTCATGTATTAGTTATTTTTTTTCAGTGTGGTAACCGAGTACTCAATCAGATCAGGGGAAAAAAAAGAAAAATAAAGACAAACACTACCTTTTAAGAGTCTCCATGAGTTATAAAGATCTCAGAAAGTCTCTAAATTTTCTTTCAACTCAAGAACCTAAAACTTAAACAGCAGAAGCAAAACATCCGAACACAACGTTCTTTTCTTGTAGCACATGTCATTTCCAAGCGACAGCAGAACTTTTACAGCTCTCATTGGAGCGCATCTTCTAGGCAGCATCCCAGACCTGACAGCACAGTTATTTCAACGAGCTATGTGACAGATAAGGTGATTTGCTAGAATCTGCTGCTCTGTCAACTATGGTGATTTAGCTGCCTGGAAACCATCTCTGCAGGACAAAAAATAATTCAAGACATTTGGCAGATCCAAGGAGCCACTGGCTGGACATGTGCTCAAGCTGGTGTAGGTAGAGGTTTCTCCAGCCTTCATGCCCACCAGTTACTCAGAGCAGCATCTACGCCTGCCTCAAATCCTGCTGATACTCCATTATTTATTTCCGGGCTAGTTATGAGGGTCTTAAGGAAATTTAAAAGAAATTGCTTTATATCAGTTTATTTATATACATATCACACACATACATTTGTACATACATGCACACTTACATACACACATATATGTGCATGCATGCACACACATATGCATATACTTTTATGTAGAAGGAAACAAAGCCCCAGAAGTTAAATTATCCAAATCAAGTACATTCACATCAGCCACACACACAAAAACTCTTATTGGCTTTTATCTTCATTTTGATTTAAATTTTTTTATTGCAGTGATTTACTTATTTTGTGTGTTTAAGATGGAATGCATGTGCACCATGGCAAGTGTGTGCAGGTCACAGGACAGTTTTCAGGTGTTAGTTCTTCCCTCCATTGTATCATGTGGCTCCCAAGGATCAAGGGTCACCAGCTTTGGGAGCAAGCACCATTACTTGCTGAGACATCTCAGCAGCCCATTTTTAAATCTTTTTAAATATAAGAGCCATTGATAACATTATTTCATTGATTTTTAAAAATAATACCCCCTGCCCTATAGATGTTGTGGATGTGGCTGCTGTGTCACGTGTGCATCAGTAGGTGGCAGAGAGGAGAAGGCTATGTCTGCATAGTGTTCTCACCTATGAACATCTGAATGATCAGTAGCCTAACATTCCCTGAGAAAAACAAACAAGCCTAAGACCACCATCTGTCTGGGTCTAGGGGACTTGGACAGGGACCCAGTCTGAGATAATCACCAGTTCAGTGCAAGGCAGGCCCAGGTGAGCTCCTAGGACTTGAAGCAAGCCAGAGACTAGAAGAACCCCACCTTGAACTTAGGACAGATGGCTACTCAAGATAGCCAAGAAAGGGGTAACTCTGAGGTAACCACCAGACCAGTGTCAGGCAGGCCCAGATGCACTCCCAGGACAGGAAACAAGCCAGAGATTAGTGGAGACCCCACCTTGGATTTGAGACATGGCCACTCAGGCAGGCCAGGAGAGGAAAAAGCTTGAGACAACTACCAGACTGATACCAGGGGGTCTGGACAGGGACCGAGCCTCAGATGAACACCTGTCCATTGCCACACAGGCCTGCAGGGACAGACCATATTTGAGATGACCCCTACTCACTCAGAAACCCTGGGCACCACTAAGAAGAGCAAATAAGTGGTGGAGAAATGGAAGAGAAAGATCAACAGAAGGGGGATCCTTAGCCTGCGAAGGCTTAAAGCAGAATGGAGTGGGGCATCAGGAAAGGTGGTGATGGCAAGACAAGTCAACCAAATGTTTTTAAAATCTTGATTCTATTTTTTTCTATCTTACATTTTCTCCATTTTTCTTATTCTGGTCCCATTTAAAAATTGTAGCTATTCATATTTTTGCAATGAAAAATAATTATAATTGTAAAGTGTATCTGTATAAAAGTTATTTGTTTGTTATGCAGAATGTAATTAATTAATTGTGCTGCCAATAGAGAACTCTCTGGGCCTTGCTCATGCCAGATAAGAGTTCCCCACTGATAGTCCCTCAGCTTCATTTCATACATTTTAAATTCAAGAAAAGGTACCTGTGAAACATCATAAAAATTAGTGAGGTCAAGCATGAGCAAGGGTAGGTGTACAGCTATTACTTGATAACAAATTTTATAAGGTAAAGTTGGAAAGTTTTAATGCTGGGCCTCCAACATGATGTTATACATCCTTATACATCCCAGTTGCTATCAGCTTGGTGGTGTGGTTTCCAATGTATCTTCATGTTGGTGTGACATTCTTAAGGACAAGGACCATGGTCAATGTTTTGCCTGTGGTACAGCTGCTTCTCAAGATCTAGCCTGTGCCAGGAGCTCTGTCCCAACCTCGGTATTTCACATGACAACTACACCTGGGAATTTACAAAAAGACCCCAGCAGTCTTGATCAGGTGTGATTGTCATTTCCTTATTGGGTGCCCTAGTTCATCAACTGATGTGATAAACACCATGGTCAAATCAGCTTAGCGAAGGGTGATTTGGTTTACACATTCAGCTCACACTCCATCAATACAGGAAGACAGGGTAGGAACTCAAGGCAGGAGCCTGGAGGCAGGGACCATGCTGCTTGGTGGCTTAGTGTGTGAGCTGGCTCACTCATGCTCAAGTTCAGCTACTCCCAGACCATTTTCCCAGAGAATGCTACTGCCCATAGTGTGCTGAGACCACGTACATCAATCCCTCACATATATGCCCACAGACAATTCCTCAATGGACTCGTGCCTCTCAGATGACTCTAGGCTGTGACAAACTGAAAGTTAATGTTGACTAGAATTAGGGATTCTTGGGGCTTTGTTGCCTTCTCTGTATTGATCCAATGACATGAATAGTCATTCATCAGGAGCCAACAAAAGACAAATCTCAACCCTGGTGCTTTACATACAATATCCTCAAATTTTCAAAGCCTTCCTGGAGACTACTCAGTCTTCTACTATCTCCTGTGTCAGTTACTTAGTTCTCAAGGTATTTGTCCGTGTCACCTACTCTACCCTTTCACTAGTTTCTAAGTATATCAAATTCCTGGTATTTCTGTGTCATGTTCCTTTTTCCATTCCCTAGTATCAGCAAGGCTTTTCCTTCCCATTTTGTCTGTATTATTACTATCATCATCATCATCATCATCATTATTGTAGTCTACCTACCAAGTGGGTTATAGAATTATCAGTTACCTCAAAACTCAACTTTGCTTTGACTGAGGGTTTCTGTGGTGCATTTGTTTAATTTAGAAAATTTTTGTGTTTAATAATTTGTCTTCTCTGTTGAGTTCTTGAAGTCAGGATTTTCTTGAGATAGATGATGCATGGACTACATTTCTTGAGCTTTTCTTCTTTCAGAACATGGGTGTTTAAGAAGACACCATTGTCTGGGCTGTGGTGACATAGGACTTTAATCCCTGCACTCGAGAGGCAGAGGGCAGCCAGGGCTACATAGAGAAACACTGTCTTGAAAAACCAAACCAAACCAAACCAAACAAAAGATCAGCGAAAGCCTCTAAACACCAAGTTAGCTACTGCAAATTTTGATATATTATGTTATGGAAAAGTTTTAAAAATTCTTTATTTCTATTGCGAGGTCTTGGTTGAACATATGTGTGTGTGTGTCTGTGTATTTGTATGTGTATATATATATATATGTATATATGTATATATACATAATATAACTTTTTAAGCTTGGTTTCACTGTAGTCAGAGAACATGTTCAGCATAATTAAAATTCTGTGATATGTGTTGAGTTGGCTTTCTAGATCATAATTTTTAGGGTGTCTTCTTTTTAGGACATTCCAGTTGGAAAGAGTGTGCACTTGTCAAAGTTTTCTGTATACATTACTTAGGTCACACTTAGCACTGCTCAAGCCATTAGCTCTGTACTGACTTTCCTTGTGGCTTCATTAGTGTTTAAATTTCTAATTAAATGTGTCTCCTTTTAACTCTGACAGCTTGTGTTTTTCATTGTTTGATACTTTTTCTTCATATGAATTTAGTAGAGTTACAGTTCCCTGCTGCATTGGCTGTCTAATTTTTATGGAAAAACTGCTTTGTTTTTGGTAATGACAAATGATAGTGCCATTTGGCACTGGGATAGGCATATGAATTTTTCTGTAGTAAATATCACATGTAAGACATTTGCCAATTCTTTTCTCTACCGCACTTTCTGTGACCTAAAATATATGAAGTGGGATGTGTTTAGGTATGTGAGTGTGCACGTACACTAATCCAGCTTGAGTTTTATCGCCCAGCTTGAGGATTTAGACAATTCTTATTTAGTGTAATTACTAAAATAGTAAAAGCATCAAACTGCAATTAGTTTTCCAATCATCTAACCCACTCAGTCAGTAGTAACCATGAACTTTGTGACTGTGTTTCTGAATCAGTAGAAGCTAACTTAAATTGGTACTTCCACAGTACCTACTACATACTATGAGCGTGGCACAAACTCACACTAGCAAAAACTCTGTGCCTCTCTCTCCTTTCCTGCCCTATTTTTGTCTTTATGTTAATTTCCCATATGCTTTAAGTCTCAGAAGCGAGATTCTTATTCAGTTCTGTGGCTACAAATACTGTCTAGATGCTGGTGACTTCCCAGACTGTATTTCTAATCCTGACTCTTCTTTGTAAATTAAACTCACAGTAACAAGACCCAAATCAATCTCTCTGCCTGGCTATGTAGGAAGCACAAAGATGAGATTACTAAATCAGATAGTGCTCTGCATCTGCCCCAAGAGGCAAGCTATTTCTCCTACTAAACTTCCATGTCAGGAGATGGTGACAGCTTGTATCCTGTCATTCATAGGAAAGCTCTGACAGCCATTCTTGATTCATCTCTCTCTCTCTCTCTCTCTCTCTCTCTCTCTCTATATATATATATATATATATATATATATATATATATATATATATGATTTCTTCCATTTCTAGTCACAGTATACACTTTTGAATATTTCAGTCCATGTTAGTCCAGGGCACCTTTGTCTCTTGCCTGGGGTTCACCCACACACCACTAGTTTGTTCCCCTGCCTCAATTCTCCTCTAGGTCATCCTCTACCAGCAGCCAAAATAATCTTTAAAAATTCAGATAATTTCCAACAGAGCCTTCCAGGCTGCAGAAACACAATAAATATTCTTTAAAATAATGGATGGATGGATGGATGGATGGATGGATGGTGGATGAATGGATGGATGGATGGATGGATGGATGGAAGGGAGGATGGATGGATAGATTTAATATATTGCTGAAGCTTTTAGGACAGTGGTTTTTCAATCTGTGGGTTGTGATCCATTTAGGGGACAAATGGCCCTTAAATGGAGTTGCGTATCAGATATCCTGTAAATCATATATTTACATTATGATTTGAATGTCAGCAGAATTACAGTTATGAAGTAGCAACAAAAATAATTTTATGGTAAGGGGTCACCATAACATGAGGAACTGTATTAAAGGTTCACAGCAGTAGGACTGTGAGAACCACTGGTCTAGAGGGTCTTCCTTAGTTTATCACACCATGTAGCTTTACTCAGGATCTGGGAATAGTGCCAGCCCTTGCTTTTTAGCTAGTTTTTCTGAAAGCCAACAACTGTGCTTTGCCAAATGTCACAACAGAAGTTATAAAATAACTAGATTATATATATAAGTATGGCCATAGAATGCATAATGTGTGTGTGTGTGTGTGTGTGTATGTGTGTGTGTGCAACACACATGGAGACCAGAGTTTGATGTCAGTCACACCCCACTGTGCTTTTTGGGAGGGTTTCTCACTGAATCTGAAGCTCATGGATCCACTAGGCTGGCCAGTGAGTTCCAGCTACCCTCCTGTCCTGCCCACCCTTCCCTTGTACAGAAAAGCAATTAAGCACCTTAGTCAGCTTCCCAGCCTGTTGGTTTGGTTCCAAGCACTCAGGTTGGAACACTTACAAATACATTATTAACTACAGACTCAGGGAATCCAGAAGTATTCACACACACACACACACACACACACACACACACACTCACACACACACTTAAAAATTGCTCTTTAAACAATAACCCCATCCCCAAATTAAAGTCATATTAAATTAAACTTATAAATGAATTTTATGAAATACAATTATTCTGAGAATCTCAAGAATTCTTTCAAGCTAATTGTTATGCTGTTGAATTTCCAATAACATACAACATATTCCTGTTTTTCCTCCTCAGACCACTACAGCACTGTTGATTTTGGGGGGGGGGGTGGCGGGCGGGGAGGGAAAAGCCTTTCAGAAGGGTAACTTAAAGTTAAGAATGGCCTACACTGAGGACAATTAAGGAGACTAAGAGGCTCAGACTGAGCTCCCAAGGCCGCAGCATGTGTCTTCTCTTTAGCTTTGCATAGGAACAGATTTGTTCATCAGCATCTTTAGTGAACGTAACAGCCTCCAATCAGGGCCCTCTTGTTCTTCACACTTTGTATGGCCCCAAGGTGCAGGCTCCATGTGGAAAATTTGGCCTCATAAAAAAGTACAGACACAAACTCAAGGCTGGGGTGCAATGTAGATCCTGTCTTCTGTGAAGCAGGACAAGATTTAGTTGTCACTGGAGGTTTAGGTGATTCATATCTAATATTTATGTGTTGGAAGTTTTAGCCAAGAAATCCTTTACGGTATATGAAAGGAAAGTTCTCAGGAGATCAGGGGAGGGGTGCAGAGCTGCCCCTCTGGCTACAAGCCCCAAGGACATATATGCTGACTCTGTTCTGGTGTTGTAGGCTCAGCACTGTAGCCCTCGATACAGAGACCATGAGCAAGTCTTCAGGCATCATTTATAGACTACTGGCCACCCTGATTCCTCTCCCCTGTGGTCCTTTCTCCTCCCTTCCCTCTTTTCCTAATAATTTTCCCTTTATAAAAGTGCTCATGTTTATAATTTTAATATTTATTATTATTATTACTGTTGTTGCTGTTGGTTTTGAGACCGAGTCTTTTTATATGGTCCTAGCTTTCCTAAAACTCACCATGTAGACAAAGCTGGTTGCAGCACACCCCTTTAATCTCAGCATTTGGGAGGCAGAAGCAGGTAGATCAATGAGTTTAAGGCCAGCCTGGTCTACAGAGTAAGCTCCAGTATATCCAAGGCTACACAAAGAATCTCTGTCTCAAAAAGCCAAAAGAAAATTGCTTTTGAAAAAAAAAATTTAAGTTCCTAACAAGTACCACATTAAATACATCCTGTGAATTATTTCATTGATAGCATTATACAGAAACTGCTACTGTTAGTCAATGTAGAAATTAGAAGACAAATTTTAAGAAGTCAAATACTTCAGAATTCCATAAGAGCAAAGCCAGGGACACATTCTTCTCTCTAGAGCTTTTGGTCTTATACCCTACACTTCCATAGAAATGCCACCACAATCATCACCATCCATCGTCACTACACTACCACCACCAATACCAACACTACAACTACCACCATTACCATCATCATCACCATCACCACACCATCATCTTAACCTTCATCACTACCATTACCATCACCACCACCACACACACACACACACACACACACACACACACACACAAGCAAAAGCAGCTGTGATATCATCACTTACAGATAACCATATTAACACTCTAAAGTCATTCCTGAAAGGATGAAGTGACACAGTGGCTTCTGTCTTGCAGTGACTGCTTTTCTCTTAGCAACAGCGTCTGAGCATTTCCCATATCTCTGACTGGTAGCCCTCAGCATGTTCTCTATGGGATGACTGGCTTCCCGTCGTGAATAATTTTCTTGTGAACCTTTCTCCCAGCAGCTGTTATGGCAACCTGAGGGAAACAGGTCTGGAAACAATGAAGACATCTCCCACCTTAAGTTCATGTCTATTGAGGTCATGACAATTTACTAGCAAACTGCTAAGGCCACTCACATACCTCTGGTCTTGCAACTTTCTGTAAAGTTGTCATACATGTTGAAAAATAATTTTATTCTGTCTGTTTGTAAAACTACAATGCAGAAATTTCATAGTTATTAGTTATTTTACATTTTGCCATATAGTTGGTTTGCACGTGACCTTTACTCAAAATGAACCCAAGTTCTATGAGATTGTGCATCTCCATTTCCCTTCCAGTGGGATATAACTGTCATTCCTTCAGAACGCTTAGAGCTTAATGACCAATATTATAATTAGGTGGGGTTTAAAATGTGTCTAGATAATGCATTGTGATTGTGATTTTGACTGATGTCCTTATAAGACTTGATCCTCTCTTTGTCCTTCCTGCCTTCTACCACGAGATGACACAGAAAGAAAGCCTTTACCAGCTACTTAGACCTTGCCCTTATATTTCCCAGCCTCTCAAATTGAGGGAATCTTCTGTTCTTTTAAAATTAGCCAGTCTTTGAATATTTTGCTATAGCAGAATAAAACAGCATTAAGCCTTCTTCCAAAGAAAAAGGACAGTCAGCAAAAAGTTACAAGGGAGGCAGTCAAGCATTCATGTTCTTAACCTTCTGTTCAGGAATCACTCCATGCCTCTGCCTGTCTCTGTTAATTAGCCACATGGATGAAGAAGTCAGACACCTCAGCAAACTGCAAGACTTCCTGCCCATCCACCTGGACATGTGACTATGGGAAAGGCACTTGGCTCTGATCTCCATAGGGACTTATTAAAAATAATACTGACAAGCCAAACTAGTTTGAGTCCAACAACCCTTCTGCCATTCGTTTCTGTTAGGAGGAAGGCACCATGTGCATTTCCATAGAGTCAGCGTCCCTGATAGCTTTCTGTTACTATAGCAAGCAACCAAGACAAGTAACTTGTGAGAAGATCAGAGTTACTTTTCTCAGTTCCAGTTTGTTCCAGTCCATGATCTTGTCACTCCATCTGGGTCATGCGGTCATTTGGGTCATATTACCTGATGGTGGGAGCCTGTGGCAGAACAAAAACTGATGGCCAGGAAATAAGCCAGACTGAGGAAGAGACCAGAGTCCCACAGTCCCCTTCAAAGATCCATGTCCCTGTGACTCAAATATCTGCCCACCAGGCTCTACCTCTTAAAGGTTGTACTGCCTCCCAATGGATTACTCTGAGGACCAGGACCAGCCCCTTTGTACATGCACAGAGGGGAGACAGTCAGAATTAACATTATTGCAGGCCATACACCATTTATGCATCCAAATCCTTGTCTCATCGTTTGGCAACTAGGACAGCCACTGAGAAGCATCTTAAGGTGCAATTGTAGGTCATCACTGTTTAGATTTCTCTTATCACAGAGAAAAATATTCCTTTGAAAATCCTCAGGTCTTTATCACATTGGATAAAATCATCCAGCTCTATCCGATCTCCTGATTTTAAACATGGCAAACAGACACAGCACCCGTTTTACAGACACCAGGAAGATATGGAAGAGCAAAAAGGGTCTGTGATCTTCTATAGGCAGCCTTGAGTTGTTTCATCAAACATTTATGGGGTGGTTTGAATATGCTTGGGCCATAGAGTGGCTGTATTAGGGGGTGTGGCCATGTTAGAGGAAGTATGTCACTGTGAGGGTGAGCTTTGAGACTTTCCTCCTAGCTTCTGGGAAGCCAGTCTTCTCCTGTGTGCCTTTGGAACATGATATAGAACTCTTAGTTCCTCCAACACCATGTCTGCCTGGACACTGTCATGTTTCCTGCCATGACGATAATGGACTGAACCTCAGAACCTGTAAGCCAGCTCCAATTAAGTGTTGTCTTTTATAAGAGTTGTCTTGGTCATGGTGTCTGTTCGCAACAATGAAACCCTAACTAAGACAATTTATTACCTAGATATGCTGGACACCAACTACTCTTCCTGCCCTCACTTTAGTGAAAGTCTAGAGGAAGAAATGATGTTGCAGCGTGGTGACAACCATGAGGGAGAATGTTTTGAGGCTTGGGGATATGCAGAGGAGCATAGAGCTCAGCTGAAGGGAGAACCCTGAAGAAGGATCTGGAGTGGTTCTTCTCATCAGCCATTTGAGTGTCTTTCTTTCTTTCTTTCTTTCTTTCTTTCTTTCTTTCTTTCTTTCT
>NW_021620862.1:1880353-1890238 GCF_004785775.1 Grammomys surdaster
TCTTTCTTTCTTTCTTTCTTTCTTTCTTTCTTTCTTTCTTTCTTTCTTTCTTTCTTTCTTTCATTTATTTCCTTCCTTCCTTCCTTCTTTCCTTCCTTCCTTCCTTCCTTCCTTCTTCTCTAGCTGAGGTTTCATTCTACTGTGCAATCTGGTCTGAGCCTCAGGGCTCAAGTGGCCTTCTTGCCTCAGCCTCTTAAGTAGCCAGAACTACAGGTGAACTGTGACTGACTAGCATTGCTCATTCCCAATCCTATCTCAGACCTGTGCATTGTTAATTATATTTAAGTCAAATTTAAAGTGACTCAGTTTGTAACTTAGCATTATCTTGTCATCATATTATAAAATATCATGCCTAGCATATTATTTATTTTATCCCAATATTTAGTAAACAAACACATTCAAATTTAAAACAATGAAAAAGATCAAACTAAAAGGAACTTTAAAAATCAACTCACATACCGCCTATGAAATTGGTGCTCTAGGTTGGGGCATAAGACTAATGATGAATGTAAGGTGCTGAGAAATGTTCAGATAAGTAAGGAAGGAGGGCATTTGCTTCTTCATTTTATTGTATCCTTTTTAGCAGCATTCTTTTATGTGGAGACTAGAACACAGAAGGCTACAGTTTTTACAATGTCATTTGTGCTTGTTCCCAGAGATAGAATATAAAAGCCCAAATTGGAATAAGAATTTTAGAGGTCGTTTTGGCAACAGCCTGGGTTTTTAAACACCTGCAGAACTCACTGAATATGGAGAAGTTGAGCTGGTGCCTACCTAGAGCCACTGCACAACCATAAATGTAGGGGGACCTATGATCTTCTCAAAGATGCCTGTAACAGAGTTAGAACTGGACTTCCCGCTCACTAGAAGATCACAGGGCTATGAGTAAGTTATGGGGCAGAAATGAAGCAGTATAGACTAAGACACAAAATACTAAAGTAACATATTACAAATTACACCAGTGGCCAAGGCAAACAACATTAGTTTAACTCCCATACCCTTTAGGGAAGTAACTATTGTCACCGTTTTATTGAAAAGGACACTGAGGTTCAGAAAAAATAATTACCTAATATTTTCCTTCACAGTAAATGACAGGCCCAGCATTTTAGCATGACCTTTGTGTATGACACAGAAGGACCTGTGTCTAAATGCTATGCTGGTCACTGCCTGGTAGCAGGAGAGCATACTGTGTGCAGATACATACAAGTAGAGCAGTACCTGCCCTTCTAAATATTTTAGTGTGCTGTGGAACAGAGAGGAAGACAGAGCTCTTTGAATGCTAAGTGGCAGATATGAAGCAAAGGTACCAGCTTTATGTTCTGTAGCATGTGTCCAAGGGCATTGCCTTTGAAAGGGGTGATGTGAGAGCCGGAGCCAGCAGAGACTTACAGCTGGGTGGCAGTAGGACATCTTGACCTTTGTCTGGGTCACTGCCAGGACAGATTGAAGACAATGACAGATGCTTCAGTTCGAGGACCACTTTGACCTTCAAGTTTCTTCCCATTGGCAAGCTTCCAGATGGTGGAAGCTGAAATACCATGGTGTGACCTCTAGGGAAACTTCCAAAATAGACTTCTCAATACTGATGTGAAGTTAAGACAGACACCCTTACCTACCTGAGAGCTACACTTAGTAATAATGACATATCAGCATGACCCAAGTCACACACACTCAGTAATCACAGTGTCTTAAGTTATAATCTGCTCATCTGGAGTAATTGGCTCAAATGCCACTGTAACATGTTCAAGTTGGAAACCACAGTGACTTTTATTAATTTTAAAGTTTGAACATCAGCCTTAGATGTAGAATGCTTTCCTCTGAAGTCTTGTTAAGTCCAGCCAGTGAATGAGAAAAATGAAAGCAAGTTATCGTGGGAGCATGAGTACAGATTCCTTGAATTCAAATAAGTAAAGGTGAAGATGGCTTTTACACTTGGATAACAGAAACTTGGTGCTTTTCTCTTTAAATGAATAGCAAAAGAAAGCCACAGCACGGTAACTTATAAACACGTTGTTACTGGTAACAGGACTTTTTAGTATGGTTTCACATTGAAATTTTTGATGTAAAGCCAGCTATTGTAGCTCATGCCTCTCATTCTAGTACTTAGGAGGCTCAGGTTGAATGAATGTTGGGAGTTCTAAGCCAGCCTGGGCCACACTATGAGTTCTAAACCAGTCTGGGTTACAGTGAGACATTGCCTCAGAAAACACACGCAAATGAATTATGATCATGGAATGTCTGATGTTGAAGATTCCCTGGTGATCAGTAGGGTCCCACGTCTGTCCATTGTTCAGCAACACAGGGAAGGCTGTCTACTGAGCTCACCTGCTAATGAAGGAAGTCCCAAATGTCAACTCCATTCAAACCACAGCTGGCATATGTGTGAATCACCTAACAAGATCTTAGTCACAAAAGACACAGATGATGATGCAAAGGATACAGAGTCTGAGCATTGTCATGGTGATGGAGAGTCTACTCAGGCCCACATGCATTGTCCTTACAATGGATAATAGAATTGAGAAAGGTCAGTGGTACATGCCTGTGATTGCACTACTCCAGAGACAGGAGGATTGCTCCAGATCAAGAATTAAGGGTCAACCTGGGCAACATAGTGAAACCTCTCTCAGAATTTTTTTTTAAAAGAAGGCAATATGAACAAAAAGAAAGAAAAGAGAAAAACCTGGAACTTTATTTTAAAACCTCATAGCAAGATATGAAGACATATGAAGATATGTCACTGTGTGTCTGTCTGTCTGTCTGTCTGTCTGTCTGTCTGTCTGTCTCTACCTACCTACCTACATACCTATTTTTGTAATTGCTATGATGTAAAATTTTCCCCAAATTCTCATGTAGACATTTATCCTCTTGTGGTGGCAATAAGAAGTGGCCTTTAGAAATTGCTATGTGATGTCTATCACTTTATCATTTTTTTCCCATGGTGACAGAGCAGGGGATACTGACACAAGGGTCTACTTTAGAAATAGAGAAGAGGCTCCTACCAGACACCATTGAGTGCCTTGATGCTGAAGTTTCAGACTTCACACTGTGAGAATATATGTTTCTGTTCTTTATAAATTTGTCAGCCACTGACATTTAATTAGAGCAGCATAAGCTGAATATGACATTGTCTATGTATTATCTAAGAACCCATCATTCATCCACCCACTCATCCTTCATTCATCTATTCACCCACTCATCCTTCATTCATCCATCCACCCACCACCCATCCATCCATCCATCCATCCATCCATCCATCCTTCAATCCATCCACCCATCCATCCATCCACTTATCCATCCACCCATCCATCTACCCACCCACCCATCAATATATCTACTCATTCACCTAACCATCATCTGTTTGTCTATATCTTTCTCCATCCCTTATTGGTAAGCTTCATCCTCCTATTTTTCACAAAATATTTGATTCTTTTCTGTGTTCTGTAACACCCCTGCAACTGCAGTACTTCATGGATAGCTTTATATTTTTTGTGTAGATTTATGTATATTTGGACACAATTTAAAAAACTGTACTGAAAGACTACTTTCTCCCTAAAAAGGCTAAAGCTCTTTCTCAAGCAAGATACTAAAAAACCAATGTTAGATGATTTTGTAAAAGCTGTATCTAAGGCATAGGAAGCTATTATTTAATATATGTCTACTAAGGGGAGATAGTAGAGATCAGTAGTGATTGGACTTTAAAGCTTTGTGTATCTTGTACTGAGACTATACATAGCAGGTATCTTGTACTGAGACTATACATAGTAGGTATCTTATACTGAGACTATGCATACATGCAGCACATACTAAAAGTCAGGTATGCCTAACTCCAGGTGCACAGGTACTATTGACTCACCAATGTAAAAGCAAACCAGTTATTTTCTTATTGTGATAGAAACTTTTCTTATGTACAGGACCTGCATAGACTTGAAAGTTCAGACAGCCTCTTTTCTCTGAGACACAATAACTGCCATGGAGTTTAGACTTCAGTTCACAGCAGAAAGGAAAACAGGTCTGTCAACAGCTGTGTTAATTCTCATTCAGCAATGGCTAGGACAATGTGCTCCCCTAATGCCTCAGTTTAGTTTTTGATTGAGTTTACAAGATTTAGCTAGGGTTACAACTAGGAAGGACATGATAACTCTCAGGTCCCCTCTTTCTCCATTTATATATATACAAGGAGATGCAAGCAGATGTATTGAGAAAGACATCCTGCAAACTACAAATGCAGCCCTACCCTCTAGTTAACCAAAGAGAATCCCTTCTTAAAAAGTGTGTGTTAGTTAGCAAATGCTCGGATGTCAAGGACTCAATTTTATATTTTTAAATGAGAAAAGTAACAACACATTTCCAAGCCACACTGACTGTATATGAGCTGGGCATGACTAGTTTTAAAATGGTATAGCTAGTTGAAAAAAAAAAGGATAATTGAAAAATTTGACATTCAGCAATATCTTGTACATATTTAAACTTTCTTACACACAGGAAAAAAAAAAAAAACCCTGAACAACTGTAGGTGTACTTGCTCATGTCTGGGAATCTCAGCACTCCGGGGACAGAGGCAGGAGGACAGCTTCGAATTTGAAGTTATCCTGGTCTATATAGCGAAGCCTAGGACAACCAGGGTTGTATAGTGAGATTCTATCTCAAAAGACCAAAGCAAAATGAAACAAAACGATAGCATTGGCCATAGTAACGTGGTAATAGTTTTTGTGATAAATGTTCATGAAAGCCTCATGTCAGAAAGGCTTGGTCTTCATCCTGTGGTATCATATGGAAAGGAACCTTTAGGAGTCCTAAAGGCCTAGGGAAAGGCAGTTACATTGCTGAATTCATGCCCTTGAAAAGGAGATTGGCACCTTGGTTCCTCCTTGTTTTTTCTGATAAGCTTTGTAGCCGGCTTAAACTGAACAACCTCCTCTACCATGAGCTTCTTCCCACGCAGAACTACTTACCATAGGCCCAGCCAACAAGGGCAAGTGACAATAGAGTCAACTACAAAAGCGATTTGTCAAAGGAAAACATTTCCTTAGTAAGTTAGTTGTCTTGGATATTTTGTTTCAGTCATGTAAGCCAGATTATACAAGGACAACGTATAGATCCATCACAAGTGAGTGATGGATATTTTTATTTTCCTGTTTCAACATGTCTAATGCCATTTGGGCTCACTTATTTGTGTCGACCTGTCCTAGGTTTAGAAACTATTATCATGTCATGATGTAGGAACAGTGACAAAAAAGCATTCCCACTACGTTTAAACAGCAGATACCTGAGGTCCACTGCCACGAGGTTAAAACATGAAGACTTACTGAGTATATCGGCTGCTCATCTTCCTGCAGTGTGAACATTCTTACTGGTTTACATGTGTGCTAATCTTTTCTACAGATTAGCAGTTTGCATAGGAAATGCTGAATAAATGATTTTTACAACATATCCAAAAATGTTTGGAATTGAGAGTCCAGCTAGAGAAGATCACAGGAAGAGATTCCAGGATGAAGCTCAATGTGGCCGATATTGGGACGCACTGCAGAATGTGTGCAGGGTGAGGGG
Source organism: Grammomys surdaster (assembly GCF_004785775.1). Classification (NCBI taxonomy): domain Eukaryota; kingdom Metazoa; phylum Chordata; class Mammalia; order Rodentia; family Muridae; genus Grammomys; species Grammomys surdaster. Next base: position 1,885,901 of record NW_021620862.1, read on the forward strand.
TGTTTGCTGTAGGATTGTCCTGAAGGCAGAAACCATGTGCTTCAAAGGTTTCCAGACCGGATTGCAATGAGGATTGCATAACACAAGGAGGATTTCCACTGCACTGGGGGAGAGAGAGATAGGAACCGAGTACTTGATTCCCTGGAAGTGGCTCTTTTCTTCTTTCTCTTCAGATCAAATTATTGACATGTGTCAAAGGACTGATTTCCTAACTAAATATCGGTTAATGGATAGTAGATTCTTTCTTATAAACTAATATACAAAACACTACTTTACACATCCGGTAGCACTGTTTAATTAGTTCCCTCAGAAGCTTTAATCAGGCTGGATTTTTGTTGTTTGTTTGTTTGTCAAAGGAGAACTAAGAAACATATTAAGTGGAATGTACTGATGAGAGAAATGACACATCATTTTCATGTGAAATTCAAGGAATTGTCACAGAATGTCCATGGTAAAGTAGCATCAACCTTGGCCTTACCCTTTAACTTCAAGGCTTCTAATACCTTTGAATCTGCAGTCACGTCGCTCACCAGCTTGACTTCAATATTTTGCGACGTCAGCTGGAGCAGTTTCTCAAAGAGTCGTTGACCCTGGGAAAAATATTCAGAGACAAAGGAAGAGAGAAACCTAAATGTTTGCCATTTTGAGTTGGTATAAATAAACTTTTTAAACTTTATGTATTCAGTTTGTAAAAGGCAAGTGCTTCAATGACAGATGTGTGAAATTCCCCAGGTTTCATGACTAGAATAGAAACACAAACGTAGAAGGCACTCTGTGTTTTCCAGCCCTGTGCAATCCAGCAATGTGCAATAATAATTTTGATAACACAATGCAAATTTACTTCCCTTTTGCTTTTAAAGAGACAGTTAAAAATATTCAGTCACTGCGTTTGAAAAAACCAAGTGTTCTTCTCATTTACAAATCGTGCTTTTTAATCTCACTGATCTCTAGCTCCTTTCTTTATAAATGCAAACTATACTTAACATCGAAAGGTTTCTATAGTGTCAACAGAAATCCCTGAAACTACTGTGGGCATGGACAATTTACTTTGTTTTGTTTCAAACCAACCTGTTTCATTGAACAGAAAAATAGTTCTGTACAAAAATAAATAAAAATGTTAAATGTAGGCTTTGCTTACAAGTATGTAATCTTGATAAGATTTATTTTGGGTAGGCTGATGATGGACTCAGGTATGATTTTATCTCCAGGAATGAGACTGCAATATTATAGTATTTGTTTTCTCTCTGTGTTTAGATGGACACTTCTTATCTTAAAAAGGAACTGGTCTATTGTTCCTGAATTTCCATGTTTGCTTGTATGGACCTCAAACACAAATACCTTCAGAAGAGCCAGCCAGATAAAAAGGCTTAGGTCTTAATGGGCCCCAAGTGCACCATTAAGCTTATCTTGATAAAAATCTGTGGTTGGTAATGATTATTTATAAAGGATTTGGTGACTGGGAGGAGTTGATGAAGCAAATGAAGATGCAAATGAGTATTCAGATGAGCATGCAAATGAACATGCAAATGAGGATACAAATGAGGATCCAAGCAGTGATTCCTGAAAAACCTCCTGGTGGAGCAGAGAGATCAAATATTAAAAGTCTAATACTCCAAGGAGCTGGTGTGACAGCTGACAGCAGAAAAAGGTGTCTGGCACAGTCACCCAGCAGTGTGCTCTAGCCTGGAGCTGGCCAGCAGCCAAAGTTCCATATCCCTTGGGTACTGAAGGACAACGCAGTCTGTTAGTAGAGGTTAAGGTTGGCCATGTGGCACTTACCCCAGACCCTGAAAGTTCTCAGTACTCCAGAGCCTGGGGCAACTTCACCCCTAACAAATAGTGTATGTATAGGGGCGTAATTAATAGATGCAAACACCTTTAATAAAGGCCTAAATAGAAAGTGGAAGATGAAGCTTCCCATGCCTTCTTGTGTTTCCTACAGAATGCCTGTGGTCATCAGGGATGTTGGAAGCACTGTGCTCTTTAACAGAGCTTCTCTCAGTTATTCTGCATTTGGTAGGTGAACACAGAGCATACACATCCAGGAGGGAGACCTTGTAAGAGTTTAAGGGTAGTTTGTATATAACTTCTTATGCTTGCTCGTAGACCTTCTGTGTTACCAAAGTTCATGGCTCGTAGTGTAAAGCAAAAATGCAGCCATTTTATTTCAATGTTATTAAAAGTGTTTGCTTATATTGTTTTTGGAAGTTAATACACAGATGCAGGGTTTTGTGCCTGTTTAAAGGCTTTTCTTTGGCAGAGTGAATGTAAAATACAGTAAAATGATAATATTGTCATCTCTTTTATGGATTACAGCATCTTGCATCTTATTAAAAAGGCTCAGTCCACGATGTGAGGTGTGCAGTGTGGTAACAGATACATGGTTGTATTTTATGGCATAACAGAACCCATCAAATCTTTCTCCCCATCAGAGTTTTGCTAATCGGCTTAACTCTGATTTGTGGATTAATGGTAGAATCATGCCCTTAGCAAATGCTTTTTGTTTTTAAATTAAGAGATTCCCAAATGTCTTTTCCCTCTTATCTTGATGGGATGGATTTTTATATATAAGAAATATTTATTTAACTATTCTACAAAATTATCGAGTGCCTGCGAAGGCCTTTAAGCATCCCTCCATCCTTGTTGAGTGGCATAAATCAGCTGTGCAGTATTCTAAGGATTCTCCCAGGAAGCTGCAGCTACACAGGCCTGTTGGGATGAGTGACGTCATTAATGGTATCAGATTCTCATCCCTTGACTTAGTGAAGAGGAAGTATCCTCCTTCTTGCCACGGACTGACACGGAGGTTTCCAGATAGAACACTGACTTGCTTACCCTTGTTCTTACTGTATTTTACAAGTGGAAAAAATATTTTCAAAAATAATATTAATAAGAATAAAGAGAAAAAAATATGCACTAAGTTAACATGGCATAACGACAGTCGTTGGTGACAGCCAGTTAAGCACCAGTGGCCCTGCAGTCTGTGGTCTTACATGTCCTTCTTGTTTCTCAACCATTTCACATACACTACTGAGGTAAGTTTATAACTTGAAATGTGAACTTTTTGGTTTTTTTTTTGTTTTGTCTTGTTTTTGGCTTTGCTTTTTTTTTTTAGGATTAAGAACAAACTAATATAAATATTTTTAAAAGTTTTAGAGTTTGGGTTTTAGACATGCTACTAGTTTAGTTTTTAGCTTCATGTTTGAAAAGCTTTTTAGATCTCGCTGCATTTACACACAGTACACTCTTAAGATGTATGTGGTAAATAAAGCTTTCTTTAAAGCAGTTTCAAAAAAAAAGAAAAAAGAAACTGGAAGATGCTGACCTCTAGCCAGGTTTGCTGGTTTGCTGTCTTGGTATGTGTATAATTTATTTTATCTTTTTGTATTGATTTGTGTATGTCTGTGTGAGCCAATGTGTTCCATGTATGCAGGGCTTGGTGGAGCCCAGACACAAATATCAGATGCTCTGGGGCTGGACCTACAAGTGGTTGTAAGCTATTGAAGATGTGTGCTGGGAACTGAACCTACCTCCTCTGGAACAGCACCAAGTGGTCTTAATCATTGAGCTCACTCTCCATTCCCCTTGGGGTGTGAATTTTAAGTGATAGAATAGTTGAGAAGAGGTTTCAAACACAATATGAGGGTGAACCCACATTGCAAGGCCTATGGCTTTTTCTGCTCCACATCAGCAAGTCTTTCTTTTCAACTTTGGCCACATACTGTGCCTGCCACATACTGATGAAAGTTAGGTTCTTTCTGCATGGGGCAGATTGTTATCCCACCCCCTCACCCTGGTCAACATATATTCACACAAGTTGGTTGCATTTTCCCTTCACAAAAAAAAATCTATTTCGTGCTTTGGCAATATCCCATAGATAGTAGACCAGTATTTTTTGTAAGTTCTTTTACTTTTAAAATTTTAGTTAACAAAACATATTTAGCACAAATAAAATATAGGCTGTCATCTGTACTGTCTTCATTCATGGCCCTATATTTTCAGCTTACTCCCCTTGCATTCTTTTGTGTAATTTAAAATAAGTACCAGAACTCTTATACATGAATGAAAATAGAAACTCTGAAACCTACAGACACAGGCAGGCTGCCATTAAATGAAGCTGCTTTTCCCCTTTAGAATGTGGCAGTTACTAATGCTAGGGAATCTGAACAGTTCAGCAGTAACACTCACTGTGATAAACTTGGGCTGTGGAACTTCTATTAAGTCATCTGTTTTGGACATGTTATGTTCCTGTCCCAATACTTTTGTTTTAACATTTAAAAAGTGTCAACATTCTCTCTCTCTCTCTCTCTCTCTCTCTCTCTCTCTCTCTCTCTCTCT
>NW_021620862.1:1890248-1919148 GCF_004785775.1 Grammomys surdaster
CTCTCTCTCTCTCTCTCTCTCTCTCTCTCTCTCTCTCTCTCTCTCTCGTATGTATGTGCATATAATGTGTATGCATATGATGGAGGCTAAATGTGCCTCTCTGTGTGTTTATATGGAAACTCAAGGTTAGCTTGGGATATCATTCTTTATAAATGTTTCCTTTATTTCCTTAGATGAAGTGATGAGATGCGAGCCAGCAATACCCAAGCTGTGTAAATACATTGTCTGGGCTGAACCCAGAGCATTTTTTTCTGTTTTAACTATCCCAGGCCCAGGCCTGGAAGGTTCTACCCTCTGTATAATCTTATCTTCCAAGCTGACTGATTCAATCCAGCTTCTCTCAGCTTCTCACTGAATTGCTCTGCTTGGCCTCATACTGACTTTGGCAATATGTCCCAATCTTCTGGCTCATTCTGTCTTCACCTGTGTCTAGCTTGTTCTCTCTGCCACCAGTCCATAAAACTGTCTGGGTAGAACTGTCATACACACTCACCACACACCATATCATCTTTTTGTCTCTCAATGCTTTGAAGTTCTCCTGAGAGTTGGGTGAATCCTATCTTTGACTCATTCTGTCAAATCTATCTTTGACTCATCACTTTGTCTGCTCCTCAATTAGATGTCACTTTCAAACATGGCTGCTTTCTTCTACAAACTAACCCTTACCTTCATTATTAGGGATTAAACATATATATTAAAGGTATGTCCATATTTCAGCCAGATCATATTGTAATTAAGGGCATGTCTGTACTCCATTTGGATAAGATCTTTGGATGTAATCCCTTGCCAGAGCAGCCATGTTGCTGAATTAAAATTCCTCTATAATTCCTCAGACAACATTTACCTTGTTTTTTTGAGTTGCTTTTGAGACAGAGCTAGGCAGGCTAGCTAGCAAGTCCTGGGAATTCACCTATTTTAGTCTCCCGAGTGCTGGGAGTACAAGCTCATGCCATCATGTCTGTTTTGTTTTTGTTTTTTGTTTGTTTGTTCATTTTTGTTTTTTGTTTTGCATGGCTTCTAGGGTTTAACTTCTAGTCACCATGTTTGCATATCAAGCAGTTTATGACCATCTTCTCAACCTCAGAATGTACAATTTTTAAAGATTTAAATATGCTTATGTATATGTGTCTGTGTGGGGGCATGGAGAGAACAAAAGAGGCTATAGGATCCTTAGAACTGAAATTTTAGGTGGTCATGAGCTATTTTACTTAGGTCTTCTGCCAGAGGAGTACAGACTCTTTACCATCTCTGTAGCCCACCCTTTCAAAGTACACTGTGCTTTGCATGGGTCTCCAACAATGTTCTCTGTGTTCAATTTACTTATTAAAAAAATAACAAAAGCATCTTTTCCTTTAAGTAAAAATTTTATCCTTTCTGCTGAAAACCATTAGCCACTTGCTAGACTCATGAATTAAGCATGAAAGTAGGATTGATTTTTAAATTATGTTCATGTATCAAGACATATGTATGGGGTCCTATGATGGCTAAAATTGATTGTTAATCTCACAGTATCTAGAGCTACCCCAGGATGCAAACCGTTGAGAGATTACCTAGATTAGGTTAATTGAGGTAGGAAATCCCACCTTAACTGTGGATGGCACCATTTTGGGAATTAGTGAGAACAAAAAGGAGAAAAGTAAGCTAAATATTGGCACTCATCTTTCTCTGCTTCCTGCAGTGGATGCTATCAACACGACCAGCTGGCTCAGTTCCTACCACTATGACATCCATGTCATCAACACGACCAGCTGGCTCAGTTTCCTATAACTATGACACCCATGTCATCATGCACCATATCCTGGAGCTATGACCCAAAATGAATCCTTCCTTAATTTAATTTTGTTGGGGTATTTTATCACAGCCAACAGAAAAGTAACTAAGAGAGATTCTCCAGAAAGAAATGAGACTTGATGTGGCCAGAAGAGTAAGGTCTCTATATATCTTAACATAGATAGTGAAAATGAAGCTGGATCCCTGAGACAAGGAAGACACTTAGGGGAAAGCGATCAGAGGACATGTGTGGTCAGGTTAGGTAGCTTTGCTGTGCCTACAGGAGATAAGTCTCTCAGATGATAGGAGTTGTCTTCAGGAGTAGCTCTCTTGCCAGTGCTGTATGGATGGACTTTTCCTTTATAAATGAAACTACCCTTTTAAAAAAAGAGAAAATGCACTGTACTATAGGCAGAGGTAAAAGGAGCTTTACCTATACATGCTGGTTCTTATTTGTCATTAGGCAAAATAATCTGTATATTCAAGATGTATATTTTGGGGGTACCATATTTTGATTATGGTACCCTTTGATGATTAGTGAGTGGAGTTAATAAATTTATTGTTGTATCTGTTGTCTCAAATTAACTAGAACAGAGAATGAAATGCTCAAATATAACATGAAAGGAAAAAGCAAAGATACTCAGCCAAGCAGAGAAGTCATGCTTGGGACAATGAACTTGGTAAAATGATTTTTAGGGAAGTGTGTAGCTCACAGTTCTCAAACTTGCCTTACAATCTAACACTCTGTTTACATAAAATGCATTTTTATTTCATTTGTGTATATACATGTGAGTGTTTGTGGGTCTGTGGTGCCCATGTGTGGGCATGAATTCTGTTGGACTGAGTTGTGGGTCTTGCCTGTCTGTCACCCCAGGTGGCTCAGGGGGGCAGAAGCATGGGAATTTGGACTGAGTTCACTCCACAAGGCTCCACCACTGAGTTCCACTCCAGGCATGGGGAGATTCCAGTCTGAGGTCCCGTGAGGGCAGAGCTCCTGGATTGGGGATCTCCAGGCCAAGCCAGCTGGCAGGAAACTGGCTGGTCTCAGCCTTTGGACACCCAGGCACTGCTGAGAGACCACAGAAGGACTGAGGGGGGTGGGCAGGTGAGGGAGAGAAGCTCCGGAGGTGCCCCTTGGGGTGGATGAGACTCTTGGTTGAGGCGACTCGATTGGCTGGGTCATGGCTGGCTCGGCTAGCTTGCTTGAGTTGGTGGACTCTGTGGCTGGAACAAAAGAGGTCCTTGGGCAGGAGATTAGGCAGTGGCTCATTGGTCGAAGGCCCTCTCTATGGTTCTCAATGGTGAGGCTCAAAGACAAGAAGAAGTTCATGTTTTAAAAGGTTTATTGTCATGGCGGGAAGTGGATAAAACTGTACCCCTTGTCCTCAGGGTGGGCCTGAGGTTAAATATCTTTTTGTAAAGAGGAGGTTCTGGGAAGGAATGCTTAATTAGCTATGCCCTCTGGCCTTTAGGTATCTCATTAATGTGGAGATCTCTTGAGGCTCTGTGGCCTGTAGTCACACCCTTTACCTGTGCTACATGACACAAACCTCTCTTTGGGAGGGGATATAGAGGGCTATCATGAGTGAAAGGAACCAGGGCCCAGGAGCAAGGCCGAACATCTACCGTCCCTTTAGGGTATTCAGGGTTTGAGGCCTGCACTCAACCAAGTACCAGCTGCCTCTTACAGCCCACCACCCCACAAATGTTCATATTTTGTGTGTATGTACACATGTGTATGTGTATGGAGTTCAGAAGGCAACCTTGGATATTGCTTCTTACGTGCCTTCAAACTTTTGTTTAAAGGGTTGTTCATTGGACTGGAGCTTCCCAAAGTATATAAGGCTAGTTTGTCGGCACCCTTCAGGGCAATAATAATGTAACTCCATCTTACCATTGCTGGTATTACAAGCATGTACCACTATGTTCAGCTTTGTATGTGAGTTTTGGGAATTGAACTTACATTCTTGTGGTGGTTTCAACAGGAATGGCCCACATAATCTCATGTGTTTTAATGCTTGGCCCATAGGAAAAGGCACTATTAGAAGGTGTGGCCTTGTTGGAGTAGGTGTGGCCTTGTTGGAGGAAGTGTGTCACTGTGGGGGCAGGCTCAAGCTATTCTGAGTGTAGCACAAGGTCTTTCCTGCTGCCTGAGGATCAAGACGTAGAACTCTCATCTCCTTCTTCACCAGCATGCCTGCCTGCATACTGCCATTCTTCCCACCATGATGATAATGGACTAACCTCTGAAACTATAGGCCAGCCCTAATAAAATATTTATTTTTATAAGAGTTTCTATGTCATGGTGTCTCTTCACAGCAACAAAACTCCAAGACAGTCCTCATAATTTTAAGGAAAGTGCTATATCAATAGAACTATTTCCCTTGGCCCTAAAATCTTACACTTAACATTTTGTTCACCCTTTCTATATTCTTCTGTATAAAACCCAGGGGCTCCACAAAGTACTTGGGAAAGCCACTGAGTTTTACCTCTTCATTATGAAGCAAGATTCTAAGATTTGATAACTAAATGAGAATCCCATAGATATAAGATACTCTAGAGATCTACTAATCTCTTTTTGTAAATAAGGACATAGGAAAACAAGAGCAGCAAAACAAACAAACAAACAAACAAAAACAAAACAACAAAAAATAAACAATAAAAACAAAGAAACAGAACACAAGGGAGAGCTGATGATACTCAGCTTGATGGTGTCAAGGTATGCCTAGGAGCTCTTTCTGTTCTCAGTCACTGTATCTCTGCCTACAGAGCCATTTTGTTGGGAAACAGTTACTCCCAGGTTTTTGGCCCCCTTTTCCTGAGCTAAAGTTTATTTGTGTCTCCTAAGCCAAACAGTTCAGGGTAGGAGAGCAACTAATGACTAGCATGTGGAGATGCACCATAAGACAAGAAAGACTCTTGGTGCTGTTTTCCTTAGAGTGGGTCTGACTTACTCAGCAGTGTTTTGGTCTGTTCTAATCAAAGAGTCTAGTCTAAGAAAACTGGAAATGTGATAACAAAAGCAATAAGGAACTTTTATCTCTATGCTCCTTTTACAGGTGCCTCAAGGGAGTGTGTGTCTCTGTGTGTGTGTATGTGTGTATGTGCTGTTTCTCCTGTTTAACTCAGGACAACACACAAAGCCACACTCTGGTCTTATCACACTATAATGTTGCTTCCAACATATTTTGTGTGTAGGAGGTGCTTTCAATGCCTCGTGACTTACAGTGAGTGTTTTTTAGACCTGGTCACCACATCTCACTCACATATACATTCGTTGTTCTGAGTCAGGGCAGGAATGGGTCACAAGGGAAAAGTAAGCAATGTGATACAACCAAGGCTGTGTATTCCACTGAGCTTGGAGGAGTTAATGACATTGAAAGTCCACAGTAGAGTAGGACTGATTACAATGTCTTTCTTAGAATTCAGTTAACTCTAAACATGTTGTCTGCAGAATATATAAACAGAATGAATACACAGTTGTAAATAATCTTAAAGTACATTATTAATTTGGTTATAGGTTGGGTGAAAGGTTGATGGTTTAAACAGCATTTCTCAGAAAAAAAAAAAAAACATTCTCACAGCAGCAGAGTTAAAGTCTGGGGAGCAAAGGCACCTGAGGGTTGTCTTCACCTCACTTGAACGACCCAGAGATGTTTGTTCAATCAGAAGCAAGGCAGGCACTGAGGCAGCGCCCCAGGCCTGAGGCTGAGAAGAAGGAATCGACGGGGATCAATCATTCTCCACTTGCCCAAGTAAATTCTTCCAGCCTTTATCTTTCTCCACATGAAAGGAAAAAAAGCCTCAGCATTCTGATAAAGAGAAGTACTCATCCATTTAAATTGATCCAACACAAAAGTTACTGATGTTTGAACATTTCCATGACTGGAGTCTTGAGTGTCCTCCAGAATCTTGTATGTTACCGTCTAGGTCTCCTAGTTGACATTGCTGGGAGGAGAGGGCGACATGAGGAGATGGGGCCTAGTGAGAGATCTGAGAGATCCTCAGATCTTGGTGATGCCCCTTGAAGGGAATGGTAAACAGCCCTCCACCTTTCTGTTTCTACTGCCTATCCATCAGCCGAGTCCTACTGATCTGCCTTGAGCTTCTAAACAGTAGAGCCACCTGACCATGGCCTGCACTTTGCAATGCTGTGAGTAGAAAAAAAATTTTGGTCTTTATAAACTTATTACCTTAAGTTTTCACCAGAGGGATGGAAAGCTGACTTAACACAAACAAAGTGGGCACCTGATGATAAAAAAGCCAGAAGCCAAGACCCAAATACATGTGAATACTCCAAGATGCAGAGATGTGGTTGGAATGGAACTTCAGTCCAAACTTAGACAATCTACAGCCATGGTTCAAGTTCAAGCTAGCAGCCTGTGGTCATTTGAATGTGCTTGGCCCATGGGAGGACTAGCCTTATTGGAGGATATGTAGCCTTGTTAGAGGGTATGTGGAGGTTACTGTGGAGGCAAAGCTTTGAGGTCTCATATATATGCTCAAGCCTGGCCAGTGCAATCCAGAGCCCGCAGAAGATAGTCTCCTTCTGGCTGTCTTTAGGTCAAGATGTAGGCTTCTCAGCTCCTTCTTCAGCACCATGTCTGCCTGCACACTACCATTTTTCCTGTCATGATGATAATGGACTAAATCTCTAAAACAGCAAGCTAGCCCCAATTAAATGTTTCCTTTATAAGAGTTGCCTTGGTCATAGTGTCTCTTCAAAGGAATGAAAATCATAACTAAGACACAGCCTGAGGACCAAGTTTTGAAGTGTTTTAATGCATCTATGTGCATGTATACACACATGTACATAAATACACATACATTCACAATATGCGCATATGTACACACACATGCATACACAAACATGAGGAGAATAATCTGCTAGACAAAGGGCATATTCAACTAATAAATGCAGTGAAAGAAAAAAGAAGTAGGCAAAGTAAGTCTGAAGAAGTAGAAAAAACTGTCCAACTCAGGAAAGACGTAAATCTGAAAAGGAGCTTAAAGCACACCTGAGAGCAGAGGCACATTTTCTGGGAGAAAAGACCTGGATGCTTTGTAAAGCAGCTGGACACCAGGGACTGGAATTCTTACATGCCTCTGGTTAAAGGAAGGGAAGAGGTGACTCAGAAAGAATTCATATGCGACTGGAAAGGAGCCAGCCGCCACAGTGCTAAGTTCCACCAGTGGGCAGACCTAGCCAAGAATCCCGTGCTGTACAAGAACTTCATATGTGGGGGTGAAACAGAGAAAAATTTGTAGATATTTAGAGACTTAGCAACTGTCCTGCCTGCATACCCTAAATGAGGAACAGCTTTAAGGAAAGACTCTAATCAAATGTAAGAAGAAAAAAAACCCTCTCAGCACTGTAAAAGAAGAGAGAGGGAAAAAGAAATGAGCAGGGCATAATCTTTTCTGCATTAATATTTAATGCATTTGCTAAATAAAGGTTCTTAATAGAAGCAATGCATGACGTAAAACAGGAGCAGGTGCATCAAGGTCCCTGAAATAATAGACCCCAAAGAATTAAAATCTCTCCAGGGAATCCATGCAGGGGGAGTTGTGCCAGAGGAGAAGCTGTCTCCTGTAATGAATCTGTGTGTGTGTGTGTGTGTGTGTGTGTTGTGTGAGAGTGTGTGTGCACATGTGAGTGTGTATATCTATTTGTGTGTGTTTGTGTATGCATTTGTGTGTATAAATTATGCATGGACTATCAACTGTCCAAAACTTTTTAATAGCCACAGAGAGATGATTTACCTTTTTAAAACTGCAGTTTTTCAGATATTTATAGCAAGAAGCTATTGCAATATAATGAGAAAATATGCAATTGCCCTTTTTAAAATAAAGTACTAAGCCACAGATGCTGGTGCCCACCCATAATCCTTGCACTCAGTCAGTAGAGACAGGGGAATTGCTGCAAATTTGAGGTTACTTACGGATATCCAGTGAGACTTCATCATAACTCAAAACATCAAGCCAAAAATGAAAAACACAACAGCAGAGAAAAAGGATGGGAGTGTGTGTGTGTGTATGTATGTGCACATGTGTGTGTGTGTGTGTGTGTGAGAGAGAGAGAGAGAGAGACAGAGAGACAGAGAGACAGAGAGAGAATCTACTATAAGATAGGAAATGCATAGAGGGAGAAAAGAGAAAACAATCAAACAAACAAAGACCCAAGACAATAGGACAAACCTAGTCTTCATTTGATCCAGAGAATGAAGAAGAATGCCTTTGGAACCATGATTTATTGACATCTACATCACTGGCTTTGGGAGAAATAACACAGGTTAAAGACCTGCCAAGAATGTTATTTATGCATTTGTAGCAAAAAAATGATCTCCCTTGGAAATATACTGGAGTACAAGCAGGGGCATAATCATAATTTGTCAACAGATGGGGAGATAGGAGCATGCAGAAGCAGCAGAAAGTAGAAACTAAGTACAGAAAGAGCAAACTAGGGGAGGACAGAAGCCATGGAAGCCGGAGAGCTGCTGAGCCCCAAAGGGCAGAGGCAGGCCTCTCGGTCCATTCTCTTGCAGCTCCTAGTGTGGCTGTATTTTCTTTCTGAGTGTTCATAGGTGTTTTTTTGTTTTTCTTTTTTTGGGGGGGTCTCCCTTGTATATTTGATTTTTTGTATTTCCAGCAAATAGCACAATCCTTCACAAACATTCTGCTCAATGGAGGCACATTGAAAACGGTTCGTTGTCACATTTTTAAAATTGGAGAATGCTGATGTAAGTAAGCATTTGCTTAGTGTTGCCAGTGCAGAGCTGGGGAAAGGTACTATTTTGACAAGGGTCACCTTTCCTCTTAGGCTCGGCTGGCTCATGCTGACATTGCACCAGGAAGTCTGCTGAAATTATGTTCCATCTGGAGATGACAGGCAGATCTCAGGAGTCATCTATGGTTTGACATCAACCCACAGCTCCCCCTGGGTAGATGCGGTAGATCTAGACACAGGGATAAATACCACCCAGGCTCCACAGTCCAGGAATCCACAAGTTCCTCAAAGATAAGCTGTTGTCTGGTCCCTGAGAGACTAATGGTGATGCACGGGATTAAATTGAAGTGGGCAAAAATCAGGCTGCCAAGCCAGCTGGGGAAGGGGAACAACCTGGGGCTGTCTTAAACCATGAACCTCAAACTATGTTTATTACACTGGCACATTTTCTACCAGCCATTTTCAATCTTGGCTGCCCAGTGGACTCCTCTAGTCATTCTAAACTTGGCCTCTTTCCAAATATTATAATGTAAAAGTGCTCCAGTCGGGTGGAGGGGCACATCCATCTATTGTCAAGGTCCCCAGGTTATTCTGGGCAGTCATGGTTATAAGCTACCACATCAGGAGTGGAAACTGAGATCTACAGAGAACAAAGCACATTTGTCCTTCTCCGTTCTTTACCTAAGCCTGTAGGACAATAGAAATGTATGTTCTGGATAGATTCGTGGCCACTTCTCACAGAGGCCGAAGTCATTGTGGGCAACGGATATCATTCCTGTTTTAAAATGATTCACTAAATTTAAGATCATGAGTGTGGAAAACAGAAGCAGTGCCTTCTTGAGCCTTGCTTCATCATTGTACAAAGCAATATGAAGTAGATTTTATCCTGTATGTTTTCTAGATGAGGAACTAAGAATTGCAGGGGTTATGGCACTTGCTCAAAGTGGCCACAGGTATTAAACCACTAAGTATATAAAATACATCAAATGCCAAACTCTATGGCTGTGGTATGCTGAAGGTCCCCCATGCCAAACTCTATAGCTGTGGTATGCTGAAGGTCCCCCATGGGTCCTTATAGCCAGTGCCATATATCATAGTGAAAAGACTGTGATTATATTAGCAGTTTTTTCATATTACAATAGAATATATGGCAAATATGGATTTACTTATTTATGTGGCTCTTACTTTTGGAGCTTCTGTGAACAACGGCTCCATAACTTTGCGCTTCAGATGAAGCAGCACCTCAGAATGGGAGCCATGTCTGAAGAAGCCACTTACCACATGGGTCATGAGTCAGAAGAAGAGGAAAAAAAAAAAACCCAGCATCTTGTAATCCTCTTTGAGAGCTGGTGGCACACCCTCACTGGTCTAAGGACTTTCCTCAAGGCTCCTACATTTCCAAGTTTCCACTACTTTGCAATGGTCCCCAGTACTTGAAAGTCTGTCACAATGACAACATAGATAGACCTGAAGAGCATTATGTTTAGTGAAACAAGTTAGGCACAGAATTAAAGATGCTAATGGTCTCCCTCATAAGTGGAATCTAAACAACAAAACTCATGGAATACTAACAGTGGTTACCAGAGACTAGAGAGAGAATAGGGTTGGTGGCATAGGGGGAAAAGAGACCCATGGGACCAAGAGGTGTAATTCCATTGTCTGACAAGTGGAATATGATCTATTATTCTGTGCCCCGCAGGGTGAATATAATTGACACTAATGACTTACATACCTCAATATAGCTAGAAAAAAATTAGATATACCTGCTATCAAGAAATGACAGAAGAAATGCATGTACTAATTTCTCTGAGCTAATCATCATTTTATATATTTAGTACATACATCATATCTCCTAAATATGGATGAATATGTGCCAGTAAAAAAACATTAAATATAAGAGATAATTAATATATAACCTCTAATACCACTGAAAAATAGGATTCCTCTGGGCTCCAGACTTAGTATTTTATTACAAAGTGGATTCTGATCATGGATATGAGAGGTGAAAAGATATCACAAGTCTTCAAGTTGCAAGACCTGAAGAAGGAGTAAGGACCATCGACAGAGGTAGGGACAGAGATGGAAGGGAGAAGGCCTTAGAGAGCCACTGATGATGGAGAGTTGAGGAAATGGAGACTGTGAACAAAGGATATGGACTAATATGAGAAGTAATTTTAATAGAAAATGCCAGTATCATTTATGAATTAATCATAAGATGGTTGTGAAACAAGCATGCCAAGGAAAAGCATTGTACGTTAGAGGAAACAAAGGCCCTTGGCTGCTGGCCAAGCCTTAGCAAGAGTCAGTTATAACATTGGGTACTGCAAGGGAGGAATGGGCGTGGCTCCAGGCAGACTCTGGAGATAGGAGTCTACCAAGGGTATGGCCAAATGAGTCAGGACATCAGGCTACACCTTCCCTGTGCCATGTAGCATGGGCTGGCCTTAAGTCCTTCATACTCCTGCACACTGGGATTATAGACATGCACCAACAAGCCTGTCTTGTTTTAGTTTTTATCTTAGAAAATAAAGATTGAGGTTGAAGATTATTTTCTAATAAAATGTTACTTTTCTAGGATCTAATATGTCAAAAATATTATTAGCACATAAAAACTGTACCAGATAACAACTGACGAACCAATGGAAAGGTAAAGAGAAAAGTATATAGAATTCTGCAGAACGGGCTTTGAGATGTTGGTGGGGGCATCAGCTCTTTACCGA
The DNA here is from genome assembly GCF_004785775.1 of Grammomys surdaster. NCBI lineage: Eukaryota > Metazoa > Chordata > Mammalia > Rodentia > Muridae > Grammomys > Grammomys surdaster. The sequence continues at coordinate 1,901,466 of NW_021620862.1, forward strand.
AGACAAAGTGGACGCTGACTTCCTGAACACCAGAGGGAGGGACAGTGTGCTTCAGTGGATAAGCAGATGGTTGAGATAAGACTACGTATCTGCTCTCTCTCTCTCTCTCTCTCTCTCTCTCTCTCTCTCTGTCTGTCTCTCTCCCTCCCCCTCCCCTCTCTCTCTGAGTATGTATCTCTATGTGTGAACATGTGTGTATATGTGCATAAAAATCCATGACAAATAAAATGAAGGTCAGAATTCACACACACATTATGATAGTTTATCTCATCCTCATCCTTGAAAAAGAATTGCCTTTTTTTTTTTTAAACAGGTAATGACTAAGTTTCTGTCACAGTGAATTTCCTAGATCCTTAATGGCGAACAGTGTTAAGCTGACTGGAACACAGCTGTGGTGTATGACAGAGGAGTGAATGTACATGATGACATTTATGGTAGTAATAAGCACACACATAGGCTTTAGCAGCATCTGCTATCACCCTGGTTTTTATGCTGAGAAAATGGAGGCACAGAACGTCCAGGATGCTGGTTGAGGTCACACAGCTGCTAAGTAGGCAAATCCTACAAGCTTTCTGAAATCTGCTAATCATCTAATGTGTGGAGAGAGGACCCAAGTTGTACTTTGCAAATGACCTTCTGGATCATTGCGCTCTCTCATGCCTCATTAACTCCGCCAAATCCTGTGCAATTTAAAAACTATCCAAATTTTCCCAAATCAAACAATTTCAAAGTATCATCAGTTGGCAATCATGCCACTTGGGAGCTCTCTGGGAGGCCAGCAACTAACTGACTTCCCATAAATGCATCTCTTCAACATTCCATTGTTTCAGCTCATTAATTATTTCATTTGGTACCTCACAGTGAAGTTGGAAAGAACAGGTACTCTCTCTGTACAGATCAGGTAGCTCTAACTGATAAGCCTCCAATACCCATGTTTCTTGACTTCCCCAAAACATCTTGATTTCATAAAAATCTTATCATTTTATCTCATAAATTAGCAATCAAAATTTCCTGTAAATCTTAATATTTGTGTTAGAAGAAGTCATCCTCACGGCAGAAAGAAGTGAAATCTCTTTTTCCTAACCAAGTGTTTTCACTGATTTCAAGGTATAGTTGCCATGGCTCTGTAGGATCCACTAGCCTTCAACTGGGCCTCAAAACAGTGCAAAGAACAGAAAGAAACAGGCACGAAGGCTAATGACCCCATTTAGATGTAGGGAAGATAAAAGAAGGGTAGGAATAAAAACAGCATCCTTTGGAGACAGCTCAATGGGTACCTTTCTTGTAAATGTGAAGACCCATGCTCAATACCCAGGACTCATGATAATCTGGGCTTGGTACAGTTCTAGTGTAATTCCAGTGCTGGAAAATTAGGAAAAGGCAGTTTCTGTGCTCACTGGCTCAGTAGTCCAGCCTAATTACCATTGAGGTGACCCATTCAGAGACTCTGTCTTTGTATACGAGGTGTGCAGTTTCTAAGGAATGATACCTGAAATTGACCTCTATTCTTCCACAGGCAAGCATACATACACATGTGCACCCTCACACACATATATGTATACACACATACATTCACACAATGCAGTACTTCGGAGTGAAATATATAATACACTTTTAAGCAATGTCAGTTTCCAGGCAATGTTTTTGTAAACTTCACATTTATCATTCTTGCTAATAACAGCTGCCACTCATTCTTACAAGCTCACCTCTCATCTAGATGAGACACTGAGCCCAGGGATGTCTTTATTTGTGTCTGTCTGCTGCTGAGCTGGGCTTGCTTGCCAGAGTGTAATGTTCTATGGAATATTTTGCTTACAGCCATTTTGTAATAAATAGGTGCTTTGGGTTATACTTCCTGCTCATCTTTCTGCTGTTTATGGTCCCCTTGAACACTTTGCAGGCTCTGTTAGTTTAGAAATAATTGTTGTGTTTGACTATTCTCCATTAGATAAGATAGTTTCTTTAAAAGCAATGAAGAAGGGGCTGCGAATGTGATAGTGGGTAGAGAGCTGGCCTTGCATGCAGGAGACCCTGGCTTCAATCCCAGCACTGCATAGATGTGGTGGCTTATGTCAGCTATCCCATAACATGAAGAGTGAAGGCTAGAGGACCAGACATTCAGGACAACCTTGGCTAAACAGCAGGTTCGAGGGCAGCCTAAGATACTTGAGACTCCATCTCAAAACAAAACAACAAAAACAAAAGGAAAATAAAGAAAGAAAGGAGGAAAGGAAGGAAGGAAGGAAGGAAGGAAGGAAGGAAGAAAGAAAGAAAGAAAGAAAGAAAGAAAGAAAGAAAGAAAGAAAGAAATTAATTTAAAGAGAGTAAAAAAAAATCCACTATCATAACAAAGAGTATGAAGGAAACTTGATCTGTTTCTTATGGGAAAAGAATATGGGCTGAGGATGTGGCTTCACAATGGAACATTTTCCTGGTATATACAAGGTCCTGTGTTTAATTATTCACCGCACAATTAAGGAAAACCCACAGTTGGATGCAGCATATGGAATGACCAGGTTAGGAAACTACTTGTAAAGAACTAGATCCTAGCAGAGTGTGGGTCCCATGGCTTCAACTCAGCACTTGGGAGGTAGAAGCAGGAGGATCTCAGTGAATCCAAGGCCAGCCAGGTCTATAGCAAGTTTCAGGACATCCAGGAATACCTAGGCTATCCTGTCTCAAAACAAACAAACAAAATACAAATGAACAACAGAAGAGTCACAGCTAGATCCTAGAACACATTCTTGCTTCTAAAGTTGTAAAACTCAAGATTTGTGCCAGACTAGATCTGGCCTCACCACAGACTAATGATGAATGAGTTTTCTTAGCCCATATTCTCCCTTTCTTTCCTTATGAATAAAAGTGACCATGAACATCTCATCTCTGTTTTCATGCTGGGTGTTTGGGGTGTCCTTTGGGCATATAAACAATCTTTTAAACGCATGTGTTTCCAAAGCAAGAGAATCCCACATGCAGAGCCATGAGGCTCTCATGCCACAGATTTAATTACATTTGAGGATGTACTGATTTGTATTTTGTATGTAGAAGAGAGTAAATTGCTGTGGTCAGAAAGTAGTCTGTGTTGTACCATTTTCAAAGACAGTAACCAACTGGTACACTCAGTTCCTGGATGTGTCTCCTCTTATCTTGTGTACGTGACTTCCTTAAACCAATGAAATACAATAAATGGATGCCACATTCTGGAATACCAGATATCAAGCTAACAGGCCTCTGAGCTTCTGCTCTTCTTTGATGGATCCAACCACAATATAAAGAACTCAAGTTCATTTACAGAATTCTAAGAGAGAACTAGCAAGAGACCCAGCCACTCCACACATTTCAGAATTCTCAGTTGAGATGCTGAATATATTCCATTCAATCTGGCTCCTCTGGCCTCAGGTAATCCATCCCCCCAATCACTGCATAGATTATTGTCTGCCAAACCCTGCCTCAAACCACAAGTAAGCAAATGATCTTTGTTTTCCCAGTTACTAAGTTGTGGATGATACATTATGTAGCAATAAAACCTGAAACATATACTTAAAATGGTAGAAGTGGGAACATGTTGAACACAATATACTTTTAATACGTTTACTCAAAGTCTTCAGTATGACTGTTATGGTTTTGTTTGTTTTTACTTATTTTCTGATAACTATAAAATAGTCAAAGTGGTATAATTGGATGAATAACATATTTCAAGATCACAGTCAAAAGTGATGATAAGGTTTGTCAATATGACTTGTATGCAAAGAAACAAAACTTCTTTGACCCAGAACCCATACAGGACATTTAAATATAGGTCAGTATTCATATACATGGATAGGAGCTCAATGTAAATCATTATAGCTAACCAGTATAAAGAAAAAGACATTAAAGTTGCAAGGATATTTTTCATTTTTCCTTCTGAGTATTTAATTCAGAAATCACCTTTTCTTATCTACACAAAAGTGACAGAGTCAAAAATATAACTATCCTGAGAAGTTTGACTTCATTATTTTAAAAAGTTAGTTCAGAGACATGAAGATGAATTGTATAACACAATTGGACCAAATACACATCTCAGAAGGCAGATAGATGTGTAAGCCCACAAACTACACAACACAGAATTCTAGGCCATGCTGTACGAAGGTGTTATGATGTGGGTAGCATCCTCAAAGCCATGCTGCTTGGTAGCACTGTACACAGAGCCTCTTGTAGACAAAGATGGAACATGATCTTGCCCTGAACAAACATGGATGATCACAGTAGTGGAATGACACATGATTAACAATGGAACAGTTCTATAAATGCATAAACACATAACTGTTCATGTGCTCATGGGGGAGATGGGATTTGTAAACTGAGCTGCTCTGGTCTTGTTGAGGGTAAGGACAGTAAGGAGTGTAAAGTGCACATAAAACCATCACAAGCATAGAGAATGTGGCTTACCTGACATGCTGATGGATGGGTGTGGTTGAGGTCCCAATGGGAAGACACTATGTCAACAGACTTTTTGGCCATGTTGAGTAAGTTCATCCAGCCTTGGAAAAGCGGTAAGTGAAATGGGGCATCTTCAGAGTAGTTAAGGCCTTCAGGAATGTTTTCCACAAGAGCAATTCTTAAAAAAGATTTTGAAAACAAACAAAAACTTGTCAAATTTGAAGCCATTGATCTTATCACCTGCATTCAGAGAAACATGGAAAGTGATCTTTAAGTTTTTCAGTTATATATATATTTCTAAAAATTTCTGTTTGTCTACCAAATTCCGCTTACACATTCTGTACCCTAACCTGAGGTGTTTTGAAAGTTGATGTTATTTTTCTTTAGTTAGCATTCACTTGTATTTCAGAAAAATCTAGCACATGCCATTGATGTGTTTTAAATTCATCTTGAAAATGAAAATATAGCAGTGCTTCCTATGAACGAATTTTCTTCTTCAGAATCATGCTCCTAATGTTTCCCCTGGCACAATCCAATTCTTTTATAATATGCCACTTCTGAAAGCTGTTTGAGAGCATGAATTAAATTTTTCATATCATCAGTATCTAATACAATGTTGGATCTATTAGAATTCAATAAATGTAGTTATTATGGCTTAACTCTCCTCTAGGTGCCTCCCAGCTCAAGGAGAAAAGCAATACCAAGAAGGAAGTTATAAAACTTAGAACTGCCTTAAAGTCAGAGGTAAAAAAATATAAAATAGCTAGGTGGTAATGGTGCCCACCTCTATTCCCAGCACTTGGGAGGCAGAGGCAAAGGCAGGTGGATCTCTGTGACTTTAAGGACAGCCTGGTGTATAGAGCAAGTTCCAGAAAAGCCAGGGCTATACAGATAAATACGGTGTAGAACCTCCCACTAAAAAAGAATATGTAAAATGATGGTAATAATTATAACTTAGATAAATCAACAACATCCTGGAGTTCTTTGTGCTTGTATATTTCTAATATAATGGTAACATGTCTATCATGGACACCTCCCTTTGGTACTACACTTCAAACTGTTTCCGACTATTGATTTAGGTGACATACATTTTTTTGGTTGTTGTTCATTTGTAAGATTGCATTTATAATTGCTATATTTCTCCCTCCCTCTCTCTCCCTTCAAGCCCTCCCCTATACCTCTCCCCGTTCTTCTTCAAATTTATGGCCCCTTATTTTTCATCAGTTGTTATTGCAGACACATAGATTCTTAATGAAAGGATAAAAAATTTGTTTCCAGTTTACTAAATGTACATTCTTCTGTAAATGAAGAATGAAATTATGTGTTAAATACTTCCATCACAATGATCTGATTTAGTCACAGTTGAATGCCCAGAGACAGGCAGATAGTTCAGTGCTGGAATGGAGCTCAGTGGTAGATCATATCCTTATCATGCATGAGGTCATGGGTTTGAATCTTAGTACACACACACACACACACACACACTTCTATAATCAGAACTCAGTAAATGATTATCAAATGAGTTTTAGCTTTCACCACACAATTTAGCATTTCTTAGTAGAATTATAAACTGGTACTCTTTTTGAAACTTTAGCCTGAATCAGAAATAAAAAAAAAATATTGCAAAAACAAATTCATGAGGGATGAATCTGGAATGGCAGAGCTAGACTAAGATTTGAATTCATGGCCCAAGACATTCTCCGTGTTAGAGAGCTATTACTCTATGTGTACCTATAAAGTCACTAATGTTTATTGATTCCCTAGTAGGAAAGGACAATCAAGTTACAACATGTAACACAGAAGTGACTGTTAACAGCCTCCTTGGCCCTGAGAAATTTACAACTGATAGAAAGCTTGTCCCAGACACATTGACTTGAGTAGGAAGCACACTGTGGTGAGATGGTGATGGATAAGAATTGATTGGAACACTGGCAAAGAGGAAAATGATAATTCTGACCAGGATACCTGGAATTGGAGGAGACTGGGTCTGACATGAATCTGAGACATGGGAGCCCTGAGGTGTAAGCCAGAAGATGAAGGTGCTCAGAGTTGAGGGAAATGTTTAGTATATCTGGATATTTTTGAGTTGGTGAACCAAGAAGTAAGTGAGGTAGGAAAGTGAGGCAGCAGCTCATGAGGTGGAGGAGACCAGAAACATCCATAGAGCCAATCGCATGAAGACTGTGGACAAAGGGAGGAGTTTGGACAAGGTTTTGATGCATTTGGCAACAAGTGAATGTATTTCTGAGAGCTAACTCTGCCAGTACACCTGCATGTAACTTGAAGGGAGACATGGGGGATTAGTTGTTGACTAGGAAAGGGTAGAGAAGGTTGGAATAGTTCTGGCAAGAAAAACAGGGACTTTGCATTAAATACATGGGGATAAAAAGCATGCAGCAGGCATTTTAGAAGCCGTATCTTAAATATGTTGTGGTATTATGAGTACAAGAACGTGTAAATGAGAACCAGACAGAACACATGGACTCTGATTTTCCTGAAGGGATAGCATGTTGACTCTGAGCTGGCTCTAGAGTCACTATCAATGGTCTCCTTACAGAGACTTGTGCTCTTTTTCAAACCATTTTTTTTCTCATGGTGGAACTAAGAAAGGGCTCTCAATTTGAACTTGCTTTTGATGGTTTCCACTGGCCTTAGGCTGCTTCCACCCCCTACCCACACTGAGGATGGCACATATTTTCACTCTACATGATTCTCTGCAGCTCCATGAGACTCAAATGACTTCTCTGAGGATTCAACCACCGTAGCATCTTTCTTTTCATTTGCTGCTCTTCTCTCTAGTCTCTAATGCAGCAAGTACACCCCCATGTCCCAATTCCTATACTAGCCATGCATGATCTCTTAAACTTTCTAATTTCCAATTTAAACATCATTTCTCTATAGGCTCCTCTATGACCACAACATAGGTGACATTTCTTTATTATAAGTGTCCAAGGTAACATGTTCTTCCCCTGTCATCCTATGCATTACTCTCAAAATTTCCATGTCGAAGGTTGTTTTTCTAGATTGCAGTATGTGTGTCTGTGTGTGTGTGTGTGTGTGTGCGCGCGTGTGTGTATCTGTGACTGTATGTTATGTGTGTGCATGCATGTGTGCATTCCTGTGTGTTGTTGTTGTAGTATATTGTTGTGTGTGTGTATGTGTATATGTGTTGTGTGTATGCTATGCATCTGTGTTTGTATGTGTTATGTATGCACATCTGTGTTTGTATTTGTGTATGTATGCATCTGTGCCCATGTATCTGTGTATGTGCATGTGTGTGCATGTATGTGTGCATCTGTATGTATATGTGCATCTCTGTGTATATGCATCTGTGTTGTGTAGTGCAATGTTGTGTATATGTATGTTATGTTTTATGTGTGTTTGTTGTATATGTGCATCTGTGTTTGTGTGTATGTCTCTGTGTATGTTGTGTGTATATTTGTGTCTCTGTGAGTGTGACTATGTGTCCGTGTGTATGTATGAAACAAAGAACATGTTTATTTGGTCCAGGTTTACATCCCCAGTACCTAACACACTGTGCAGAAGGTGCCCAACAAATCTGTAAACCATCTTTCAATAAAATCTGAACATCTGGATATGGATGGTGATTGGTTCAGTTAAAGATAATAAGAAACTTGAAATAGAAGGTAAAATGAAACTTGACGTGGTTACAAAGGTAGAAAACATGAAGAGAAAACTACCCTAAAGTCTGATGTAAAAGTCATGCCTGTTTTTATGGTTGGTAGAATGAGAAGCCAATGAGAAGATTCAGGGGGACCATTCATGAAGGGAGCCAAGCCAGATTCAGGAGAAATGAGTGTTTTGGAAGTCAGGGTGAGTGAGGGTTAAAAGTTGCCTACTCCCAAACACACAGAGGCAGTAAACAGTGGCTCAAAGTAGATATTTTAATTCCATCCACATGTGAACTCCAATTATCTGTTAGAAGGTAGACAGAGTGGGAATAAACGATTCAAGATCATCAGCGGTTTCTGGATCCTGACAAGCAACTCACATTTAAAAACCATACAACAAGCAGTAAAGCATCCCCCATCAATCTGAAAACACAATTGAAGGTTATAGAACGATGGTACAATTGTAAATCAATTTACACCAAGCCATTCTTTCAAGGGTGCCATGTGGTCTCTACTGAGCATATAAATAAGTCAGGATCCCTCATCTTATTTGGAAATCCTGGTATTCTTTTCACTGAATCTATATAGAATTCATGGATTATTTATAAACTTGGATTTTGAAATTTTTATTTTGCTTAGTCTCTAATTCAAATCCAGCATTCTGATCATTCCCAACACAGCAAATAAAGCAGAGAAATTTTAGCAGAAATTTTAGTGTCACTATTAGGAGGTGTGGCTTTGTTGGAATAGATGTAGCCTTGTTGGAAGAAGCCTGTCACTGTGTAGGTAGGCTTTGGAAGAGAGTCTCCTTCTGGTTGCTTTTGGATCAAGATGTAGATGTCTTGGCTCCTCCAGCACCATGTCTGTCTGCATACTGCCATGCTTCCTACCATTACGATAATGGACTAAACCTCTGAAACTTTAGGCCAGTTCTCTAATCGGTTTCCTCATAAGAGTTACCATGGTTATTGGGTCTCTTTACAGCAATGAAACCCCTAAGACAATAGACCACTGCGTTCCATGATCTTCCCAAAGGCAGTCTGGAGTGAATTCTTACCAAGAACTAGTGTCTTAACCACATGGCAACTTTTCATTACTGTCAAGATGATATGGATATTGAACCTATAATTTAGCATGTAAAAAATGGGTTACATTAGAATCTCCTACCTAGAGGAAGAAAACAAAAGACAACTGGGACCAATCCAGACCTGAAGACAGAATCACTCATGACTGAAATGTTACTGGTGAAGTTTAATTCTTTGAAAACATTGACTCTAACACAACTCCAGATAAATTACACTTGAAGAACATTTAATGGTTCATGATATCATCTCTAGTGCAAGTATAAGGGTGTTACATTCCAACAAGTAAAGATGGACCCTCACATGTTTAGACTGCCCTAGTACTGCACCTTCAATGCACTGTGTCACGGAGCTTTAGCCAACAAAGCTCCTTTAAGGATGACTGGGCATAGCTCTAAAGAATAATGGAAGTGTGTGATGCAGATGGCCACTCCTATTTCATACTTCAGAGTAGCTCCTGCACAAGTCCCAAAGATGGCACATGCAAGTCTTTAAAGAGTAGTGAGAAAGAAGAATGTAGAGGAGGAAGATGGGGAGGGAGGTGGAGGGGGGAGGACAGGAACTAATGGCATAGGCACAGAGACTCATAGGAGGTGAGCAAGAACAAAGGTCATTATATGCAAGAAATGTCATAATGAAACCTACAGTTCTGTAGAGTTAATATATACTAACAAAGGAAAAGAAAAAAATGAAACATTGAAAGACCATCATTTATCAAGGGAAATAATTTCCATGCTTCAATAATACTTGATTATATGTAAGGTGTATTTGTGTACACACATGCATAAACATGAATGTGTATGTATGTGTGTTGGGGGAGTTAGAGGAGAACTTGCAGGGGTCAGCTATCCTTTCCACCATGTGAATTCCAGGGATTGAAGTCAGGTCTTCAGGCTTTGCAACCAAGTGCCTTTATCTGCGGAGACATCTCACTGGTTCCAAGAGGAATCATTTCTTACCCTAAATAACCTATATAAATGCAAATATTGTAGGGCTACAGACGCCAATCCACATGACTTAGCTTGTGTTTTGAATAACAGTTCTACTGAGCTTCATGTTGCTTATGCTTTCATAATGAAAATTTTCAAATTGAAATGTGATCCTGAATTTTGACTGTGGAATTGGTCCTTGCAATGAGTCAAAACTAGGCTTTCTAGGCTTAGCTAGATTGGAGACGCTGACAGAATAAATGGACTGTGGGATATTAAACGTTGCACCTTTACTTCTTTATTGTGGATTGTGATTCTTCAGTTTGCTTGTTGTCTAGATAGTCAGTCACACTGTCATCAACCTGTGCTCACAGGTCACATTTTAATGCTGGGTACATGATTTGGCTTTTATACTACGCTTCATCCAAGGAGAATTGCTTTTAGATGCAGAATTACAGCAAGATTCTTGGCTGCAAGTTTTGAATGAAGTAGTTCCACAAAACAGTAGCTTACCAAGGAGTTCCACTTGAAGTACTCAGCAAAGAGACTAGACTTGTTTACAGATCTCAGCTTAAACAAATGAGCCAGCTGGGTGTGGTGGCACAGTAGTCCCTGAAAGCCAGAGGCAGAGGCAGACAGGTCACTGGTTAAAGACCAGTCTTGGGTAAACAGCAAGACCTTGTCTCAAAACAAAATAAAATAAAAACAAACAGCCAGGCAGGCAGGCACATACTCAGACACACACACACATACACACACACACACACACACACACACACACACACACGCGCACGCACACAGTGAGAGAGAGAGAGAGAGGGAGAGGGAGAGGGAGAGGGAGAGGGAGAGGGAGAGGGAGAGAGAGAGAGAGAGGGAGAGAGAGAGAGAGTGAGAATGCAGAAAAAATAAAAACAAATACAAATGAACGAGAAGGGCAAGAAGACATGAGGGAAACAAACAAGCAAACAAAAAAATCTGTCAATCAACCAGTCAATCAATCATGGGAGATTTGAAAGCTATAAAGCAGGAAGCAAGAAGTGACAAGAGTACAGATTTGGCAGTTATTCGTTATTTGTTTTCTGTAAGTGCTGAGAATTGAACCCAGGTCTTCCACACAGCAGGCAAGGACTCTACCACTGGAGGGTACCCAACCTAGTGCTCACTCTTGTCCTGTAGACACAATCATGGGAAGTTGCCTTTCAGTCAACTTCTGAAGACCTTATAAAGGATCCAAATAAATGAATCATTTAAGTAATTAATTAAATGATTACAATAGAAGATCTAAAGAAGAACCTGGAATCAACTGAGTTCAAAAAAAGAAGGGGAAAGAGGAAGAGAAAGAGGAGGAGGAGGAAGAGGAGGAGGAGAAAGAAAGAAGAAAGAAAGAAAAAAGAAAGAAAGAAAGAAAGAAAGGAAGGAAGGAAGAAAGGAAAGGAGAGGAGAGAAGAGAAGAGAAGAGACGAGAAAAGAAAAGAAAAGAAAGAAAAGAAAAGAAAAGGAAAGGAAAGGAAAGGAAAGAAAAGAAAGGAAAAGCAAGCAGAAACCAGGATGAAGCCAGGAGGAGAGTGTTCCTAAAGAGAGTGTCCTCCAGGCTGGAAGACTTGGAAGATTCAGAACTGAGTTAAAATTCACAGAAAGTCATTTGATTAACAGAAATCAAATCAACACACACACACACACACACACACACACACACACACTTTGTTTAGCACATTGATGTACACAGAATAACTTTGTGCCCATCTGTGCCCATCTACAATTGTAACATCTCAAGAGTCTTCACATTTTTGAAACTCTATCTATGACCTTGTGTGTTCTTTTTTCAGCTATAGACATATTGAAAGACAAATTTTAGTGGAGAGCTGTATTTGTCCTATAAATGAATAAAGATGTTTTAAATTTTAAAAATAAGCTGAGCATGGTGGTACATGGTTACAATCCCAGTACTCACTAGGCTGAGGTAGGAGAATTGGGAGATTGAAGTCAGCCAGTGCTATAGAGTAGACACCCGTCTTCAAAAAGAAAAAAAAAAAAAGAAATAAATAAATAAAAGCAAAAACTTCAGACAGTGACAGCCATTGCCAAGAGCTCCCAAGATGTCATCACTGGTTTAGAACTGTGGGAATGATCCCAGTGTGCTGTTCCTGGCATTCGAAGGGTAAAGAAGGTCTCCTTAGATGGATGAGCCCTTTGATCATAGCTCATCATTGACCATTGATCCCCTTTCTTTATTTCACGTAGCTTTATTTCCTTCATGTCTGACATCTTAGCAATGGAAGAGATTTTCAAGAGAATTGGGTCAAAGCCAAATATAGTAAATGCCTAATTGATTCGGTTAGTAGAGAAACTGAGACAGGAGAAAGACAGAGAGAAAGTCCTCAGAGAACTGAACAGAGGGGGGGATGTACATTTCCCTGGAAAGCTGGGAAAACCAACTTTACTTTTAATGACTATCAAATTATGAATTTAGAGTAAAAATACAAATGGAGATAGTACTCAAAGTGTGTGCGTGGGGGAGGGGGTGTGTTCAGATTTACTTTGGAAAGGGACTCCAGGGGACGATCCCAGAAACAGTGACTCCTTTTACCTGAGGGCCTTCACTGCCACCTCTGTTTGCTTAGTGTTCCCTGCAAGGAAAAGTGCCTAGAAATCAGCTTCAAAATGATTTGACTTATTGCTGTGACCTGTTATTTCCTTTTACAACTAACAGCTGGCTACTCTCCAGGGACCCTCTCTAATTAGTTGATGCTCAGAACTCATTTACATGCCATTACCACCCCAGCTATGTTCTCCAGAAAGGAAAGAAATAAAGAAGTAGGCAGAGCTCATTAAAATACATCTTTGAGCAAATCCCTATGAGGGTTGCTCTGTCTCTAGGAGAACTCAGCCTAAGGCCACAGCACCTTCTGACATCAAATAATAGGGAAGAAAGGGGTAGGAGGACAGGAAGCAGCAAAAAGCTTATGTCTCTTTTCATGGTGCCTTAAAATAAACTATGGATGCTGTGGACCCTGGGAGCTGAGAGAACTAGAAGGAACAGATGTAAGAAAAATCCTCTTACCTTGTTAATAAGTTTAAAATATAATTCCCTTATTAAGAGTATGTGTTTATCCTCTAAACTTACTGTGATCAAACAACATTTTTAAATCTAAAAATTAAGACTGTCCAATCTCGTGTGTGTGTGTGTGTGTGTGTGTGTCCCTGTACTAAGCTGGTAAAAGGTGAAATCTGTAGTTGTGAGCTTTAACAGGTGTTCTAAGTGTTAGTCTGAGCTTCGTCGTTTTCTTGAGAGGAGAACTCACTGTGGTGACCAAGCTGGATTTGAACTTTTCATTCTCTTGACCCAACCTCTTAAAAGTTGGGATTATAAGTATGGGCCTCCATGCCTTGTTCTGAAAGTCAATTTTTCTAAATAACCAAAATACAATATCACACGGGAGATAGGACATTAATATGGCTTTGTTGTCTAACACTCAAATTTCCTTGTCCCAGCTACATCTTTGTCCCGGTTTCTTAACTAGTTTTGTTGTACCACACTTGATATACTTGCTTGCTGTGCTTTTCCTCTCTGTTAGCCTTGGAGAGCCCACTTTTCACAAGGAGAGCCCAGAGCACTGATATTTCACTAGCTCTCGAGACACTTCCTTTGCTGGATAGTACTGGATTTAGATTTGCTTGATTCTTGTCTCATGATTAGATTGAGGTTAAATATTTTTGGCAGGGAAATGGCATGGGTGATGTATTGTTTTCAGAGTAGTATGTCAGGTTCTGGGGGATATTGGCTTCGCCTTAATGGGGTGACATTAAGTTTATTCATTAAGTTTGTCCTCTTTCTTCAGCTAAGCAGGGCCTTTCGCTCCTCTATAAGTAGTCATTTGTGCACAGCTGGCTTAGGTGGTAGAAGTAAGTTCCCCTTTAATATTCCATTAATACACTTCCATCTGTGATTCTTGAATAAGCAGGTTTACTGAGCTGCCTGCCGATTCGCATTTTTAAAATTATTATTATCACTTGTATATTTATTACTTGACAACACTCCTTAGATCCCCAGGAATTGGACTTAAAGGAGGCTGTGAGCCACTTGGCGTGATGCTGGGAACTGAACCCAGGTCCACTGCAAGAGTAGTAAGTGCTCCCAACAGTGACTCCTCCAGCCTGTGGCAGCCTGTAGCTTTGATGTTTGATGATTTTTTTTCTCACGGTGGTTTTATTCTTATTAACTTTTAAAATGATTTCTGTTGCTTGCTTGTTTTCAGTTTCCTTTGTGGGTTTTCATTTGTTTATTTGTTTGTTTTACAAAACAACAGATAGAATCTCACTAAGCGATGCAGGCTGGCCTCCAACTCTGCTCATCCTGCCTCAGCCTCTGCGGAGTCAGGTTACCAGTCAAAGCTTAAAATGACTTTCAAAGAGAGCAGCTGCAGAGAACTCAAGTTGAGTTTGAGTTGGCCATTGCTGATCCTTCCTTCTGCATAGATGACTTGGGCAGATAAAAACCTGGAATTGTTTTAAATGAAGAACAACTATGGGGAAGGGGCATGTTCTGTTGCTTTAGAGAAAGGCACTGTGCCTGTCGGGCACTATAATTATATCTAGTGTCTCTGCAGATTGTAGATGGAACGCACTTGTATTTGTCAGGCTTCTCTGAATCTCTGTCTGTCTGTCTGTCTGTCTGTCTGTCTGTCTGTCTGTCCCTATCTAGAGAGAGAAAAAAACAGAGATACAGAGTCGGAGTAGCTGAGCAGTCCATATACTCCAGGTTTGTGAGCACCTGGCTGGTGGCTAGCAAACTGTTGCTACGTAGCTGTTGCGTGGAGGCTAGAGGAATTGCCAACACTATCTAGAGAAAGGGGATTTATTACGTGGCTTACAGTTGTGGCCCAGACAGTCAGTCCAACAATGGCTATCTACCAGTAGAACATCCAAGAATCTAGTAGTTGTTCAGTCCATGAGGCTGGGTATTTTAGCTTGTCTTCAGTATAAGCCAGAATCCTGAAGAAGTAGGCTTTAATGCCAGAAAAGAAATGGACTTGCTAGGGAGAGTGAGAGTAAGCAGGTAAAGAGAGAGCAAGCTTCCTTCTCCCATGTCCTCTATATAGGCTTGCCAGCAGAAAGTGTGCTTCAGATTAAAGGTGGATCTTCCCATTTCAAACGAGAAAAAAAAAAAATCTCTCACAGCTGTGTCCAGCTGTGTGGACTAGCCATCACAGCACTTTTGAGGGCATTGAATCTTCACATTGAATATGAAGAGGGAGTGGATGCTATGGCCAGATGTCATCTAGCTATTGAGAATGCTACAGATTCAGCCTCTCGCTCAGCACTGTCCGAGTTTCTGTATATTGGATGTACCATGGCTTGTGCTAAGTCTTCTCCCGAGGAGTCTGCACTAGGTGGAGTCCATGGGGAGTGAGCAAAGCGGATTGATGACAGAGAGAAGAGGCTCCTGCTTCCATTGAGCAGTAGCTTGGACTAAATTCTGATCTCATCTGGAGATGAAGGGCAGGAAGACGTGAATGAGTAGCTTCTTTCCTGAGACCCCTTTGTTCTATGCATTACATTATCAGTCTATAGCAGCCAGAAAATCTACAAGGCCAGAAAGACATATATTTTTCTTGGTTTAGTATTTCCACACATCTGAGCAAGAGGAAGGGGAGGGGTAAGAGAAAAAGGGAAAAGAGGAAAATGAGGGAGAGGAGGAAGAAGATGAGGGGGAGGAGGAAGAGGAGGAAGAGTCACCCAGGGATAGGATAGAAAGTTAGGAGCTTGAGTTTTGGAGATAGAAACAAGTACGGAGATGTGGAGTATTTTAAAGTAAGGGCTCCAACTTCTATATTGGGGCATCTGTAAATCTGAATTCTAGCTGGATTTATTTATTTTAAAATAAATTCTAAACTAACAATCTTCAGATCCAAGTTGTCTCTGATTTAAATTGAAGCCTGGTGATTTTTAGTTAATTGAGAGTCAGCTATCATGATTGGCTGCTTCTGAAGTAAGGACCACGAACTAAGTGGAGGGGCTGACTTAGGTCTGTTGACACTGGCTTGGTTGCTGTTCTTCTTCCCATGCTAGGGAACCCAGAGGGCTTGTGAACTACCAATAAGCCACATTCCAGCCATGATACTCTTTACCCAATAACCAGAAAGCAATCATGCTTTGCTCCATCACAACTGGAGGGTGGCAGTCTGGTCTTTTGCCTCATACTTTCCATCTTTTTTCCATCTTTCCCCCCTTGTCCCGGATGTTGAATCCCAGCAACTCTCAGAACTCAACACCATCTCACTTCATCATATTATTTGGCAAATTCTTCTTTGCCCTGCATCAAGAGCTGTGCTGCACTGAGCATGTGTGCCTCCTGGATACTGGTGACTGTTGGCGTCCATGGAGTCCAACGCCTTGCTTAGGTAAATTCTCTATGCTTTGAGAAGACTCCTCAAACTCTTGTGAGAACTAGGATCAGGAAAGCAACCCAAGTTTTCTCATTCAGTAAAGGTTTATGTCACGGGCTCTACTTGGAGAATGACATGAAGGGTTCTGAGAAGAACAAGTGTGAAAGCAGTGGCCCAGCTGGAGTGAGACACTCAGAAGCCATCAGGTGCCTTCTGAGCCTTTCAGCAGCCACATCCTTGGAGATCATCAGCATGAAGATGGTTTAAGCGGCTATATTCCACATTCACCAGGTTCGGTCATCATCATCTTCAAACATGTGCCATCAACAGAGATTTAAAATAGTCCTTCTAAACTTGCTTTTTCACAGCTCAAATGTGACTTAAGTTTCTTCAGAAGGTCATGAGGGACAAAGGATGGAATGACTTTGTCATGACTGAATTGTGCTTGGACGATCAAATAAATTCTGCCTGTCAGGGCCCCAAGACTGGGAACACATAAGCTTACATGCAAAGATTTTTCGTAACACATTTCTTCCCTTTTTCCACTGTGATAAAACACTTTGACCAAAAACTGACCAACCTTAGAAGAAAAGGATTTATGTGGCTTTTATCTTCAGGTCACAGTCCATCATTGAGGGAACTCGGGACAGTTCTTGAGGCAAGAACCAGACCGAACATTGACTTTGGGCTCATTCTCTGGCTTACTCCCTGGCTTGTGCTTAGAGAAATGCCGTCACTCACAATGGACTAGGTCCTCCCACATCAATTCAGAATCAATACAGCCCTTCACAGATATGCCCACAGACCAAATGGATCCAGACAATTCCTCAGCTGAGGATTATCTTCTCAGATGACTCTAGGCTGAGTCAAGTTGATGGGAAAGGCTAATCAGAACAAGGCACTAAATTAGTTTCTGCCAACTTTATACGCATAAAAAGTTCTAACAATCAAATCTAAATTTGAGTGAAATCTAACATCTTATTTTTTAAACAAATCAATGGAGAAAAATAACGTCAGTTTTTTTTGAAAGAAACTGATTTATTAAATGCTTGTATGAGTGAAGAAGCACTTTTAACTGAGATTTAGTGTCTAGATTGTCTTATTACTTTAAGCTGTAGCTGAAGGTGACTTTGAACTTCTGTCCTTCCTGCCTTTTCTGGGATTACCTCCAGAATGCTGGGACTACAGCCCTACATCACAATACTTACAGGATATATATATATATATATATATAT
>NW_021620862.1:1919248-1945142 GCF_004785775.1 Grammomys surdaster
TATATATATATATATATATATATATATATATATATTGAAGAAGAGAATCATCATTTAAATCAATTATTCTGTTACATTTCTCATAGTCAAAGAAACTTCTCTACATATGCAGGAAGCCTTGCATGCATAGGTTAAATAAATTCAAATGCTACAGATGGTCCTCAGGATAAAGCAAACCCACTTCTTGTGGCAGTGTGCCCAAGATCTATAGTTCATAGCCAGCCATTATTAGCAGTAGTTATTTCCTGCAACTGAACTATTCTCTGCATTCACGCTCATGAACCCACCAACTCTCTGTGGTTTGATCTTCCAAAGCATGTAGACTAGTTCCTTGAGATACTTGTTTTCTTCTTGTACTCATCTGGAAGAAAACGAAACTTTAGGAGAGTTTTATTCAAGGGCCAAAAACTAAGGCTCCCCACAGACATAAACCTTCTCTTTCTGTACTTTGTTGTCTTACATCCTGAACTGTGGAGAGACGACACTGAATGCTCCTGAGGGATAGAGAGGAGTATGTTGCCATGCCTGAAACTGGGGGAGTAATACTGTCTTGCGAGCAGGAAAAGATTCATGACCAGCACCCAGGGCAGCCTAGCAGAGAGAAAACTCTCCCGGGGCAGCAAGAATTAAATATGTGTTTAGGCTCAGGGACCCAGTTTTATAGGTTCTAGGACTGAAAGGACACAATGTATATGGATTGTAGTGGCAATCAGGGCCAGGAAAATAGCCCAAGGGCTCCAAAGATTGATGCTGAAAAATCTGTAGGATTTTGTAAAGCCTTGGGGAGTCAGTGCTGAGCCTAAATTCTTATAGTCATCACTCTGGCAGGTCAGTAACACTTGTAGCTCAATCCAGGTTTATTTAAATCTGATTTTTCAAATGATCGGAATCCTTTAGTGCATGGAGTTTTAGGAGCTGAGATTCATAGCTGTAACATAAATGCAGCCCTTGGTCAGACCTTAAGGTGATCCCAAGAGTCACTTCCTGTGCTTCCAGCTCAGTAGCAAGGGAACGGTCTATGACACATACAGAGCATCCTATGGCTGCACCTAGCCATGTAGCTCATGGGTAGAGACCAGAGGTCAATAGAAGAAAAAAAATAAAGATGTTCTCTAGGCAATGCTGTCTTTTAAATATAATTTATACAAGTCTGTCTGCAAAGATAAACACTTGCTCCTCTAAGATCAAGGGAAGACCAGAGGATACTTAGATTTGTAATTCTGTTAGGGGATGTGGGGGTTCATCATGTTGTTCAAACTGGCCTTGAATTCCTGGGCTCATTGATCCTCCTGCCATCACCACTGCAGTGGTAAGGACTACAAATGGCAGTCACTACACCCAGGATAATCCATGCTTTCCCTTTTACAAGCCAACTCTATCAGGGAACAAACAGAAAACTCTTATAGTCAAAAGTATTACACAGATGAGAATGCAAATTTGTTTCATTTTATTTTTTGAGACAGGGTCTCGTTTTATAGCTTTGACTGGCCCTGACCTCTCATGCCTCCTACATCAGCCTCCTGAGGGCTTAGACTAGAGAGCCACCTTGCTTTGTGGGAATATGGATTTTGTAACAATCATAATGAACATCCATATGCACATATTTTAAGTAGAAGATGCAAACAGAAAACCGGGGCAAACCTTAACTCACCCCACAAAATTCTTAATTTTATGGCAGTGACATACCAATTCCCTTGTTGGGAGGTGGCATTTCCCATTAACTTTTTGATAGAGAAATTGCAGCAAGCCTCCCAGAGGATGGATCAAAGGAGCCAAAGTTGTGTGTCTTGGACGGAGCTGCTATTTGCTCCTGACTCATTATTGGTTTATAGAGCAAAGCTTCCTTAGACGGCTTATTTGTCTCTGGTGAAAGATTTAAATGTTACTGAAAAGGAATCCTCCAGGTACCATGGAGCGTCTGGTCTAGATGCAGAATATTAAGTTGGATCTGCCTGTATCTTTACCGTTTCTGCAGCACACATCAATAAGGAACTGTAGAAGCTTGTTTGTCAACAGATGATGCCTCTCTTCTCAGAGAATGAGCAATATCGTGAACATGAGAAACTATTGGAAAAATGCATATAGGTGCCATTATAGCCATTTACTCTTAGATATTGGAACCACAACGTCAATGGCGACAATAAACACAATGCTGATCGTGGTGATATGGTGGTCAGGATTAAACATGAACGTGTGTCAGGTATACAATCACATCACGTGTGTGTGTGTGACGTAAGCGATGGCTATCTTATTGTAATTTTTCTGTTTATCTAATGGAAAGATTAAGAACATAAAAGTTGTACATATTTATAGAGTACCAGATGCTGTTTTTATACAGGGATAGACTGTGTAATGCTCAAATCAGACTATATCTTTCAGGCAATTCTTTGTGGTAAATACATTCTGGCTCCTGTCTCCTAGCTTGCAATGCACAGAACATAACTGCAACATGTAGGGGCCGCTGCCATGCAACAGCACACTACAGCTTCTTGCTCTGGCTGAACTGTAGCTTTGTACCCATTGGTCAATCTTTCCCATGCTCTGTTTTCATTGGTTAATCTTCTTTTCCAAGCTTGTTCTGTTTGGTGCCAAAGTCTACCTTGTTTAATATCTCACCGTTGATGTCCCCTATATTGCTTGTAATATGTATTGTCATGCCAGACAACATGCAAAGGTAGCCCAGGGGGACTGAGCAAGAGCCACCTGCTGGGCATGAGCTCAAAAGGATGTTCTCAAGCTAGGCTTTTTCTTTGTTTCCCTTTTGTCTGATAAAAAACATACTTATTATCGCTATCAAATATTGTCTATACTCCATTGAATACATTGATGAATTTTTAACACTGTAAGTACTATATTAATTAGCCAATTCTAGCTACAACAGCTGTTATCAATCTTTCAAAAGACCATTCAATGCTCTCAGGAGTATAATTTCTTTCCTTAATGTCTCTATGGATTGTAACATATTTTAAAACTTATGAACTCTGTTACACAATATGATGAAGTTATTAGGTTAGTATAGACACAAGAAAAATTAACGTTCAAGTACCTTCTATGAAGTTTCTTATAAATATGTAAATATTTTAAATAATGAGCAATAAACCTCTCATCTGTATTCACATTTCACATTATAATTAACTTTTTAATTTAAGTAGCACCCTAGAAGCTATAAATTTGTACTCCTGATTCACTTCCAATCACCTCCTAATTTATATTTGCTCTCATTGCAACAAGGCTATAAAAAAATTCAATATTATAATTCTCTAATCTTGGAAATTTAAAAATTCATAAGGCAAAATTAGAATCTGTGTAAAAGATACTGAATTTAGTAGAGAAGGGCTGAGCTTGAAGTTACAAGAACTTGACTCTAGGCTGGGGTCTGTCTCCCATTCAAATTACAACTTTACCCAGTTGTACTAGGATAAGGTTATAGTGGACACTCTTGGTGGCCCTTTCTGTGTAATATAAAAATGTAAAGACTTAGAAATAGTAATGTAAATATTATTCATTTTTAAATTAATAAGATTTTTAAATTTCATTAAAATAATGAAAAGTTAAGATATATATCTATAGATATATAGATACATGTATATAAAATATAGATATTATATATGTATATTATAGTTATCATATATTATATCAGAAATAACATGTCTATAATAAGGAAACTACAGTAAATGCTGACAGTAGGCTCTAGGTTGAAATATGTTAAATGTAAAGGAAACATCTATTAATTTTTAAAACCTTTTCAAGATAGAGTCTTAACTATGAAGCTCAGGCTGGTCTCAGACACTAGCCACAGGTTTCTAAATGCTTGTATTACAGGTTCCTCTTCTTAAAAACCATTCAGTTCTAAACAGTTTAGCCTTTTCAAGCTGTTACTACTGGGAATGGCTTACCAAATTAGTCCTTCTAAACTGTTTAGTCACTTTTTAATGCAGTCTTCAACCTATACACTATAGGAAAGCAGTCTTTTGATCAGGCAAAGAAAAAGAAGAGGAGGAAGAAGAAATAGAAGCAGAAGCAGAAGAAGAAGAGGAGGAGGGAGAAGAAGAAGAAGAAGAAGAAGAAGAAGAAGAAGAAGAAGAAGAAGAGGAGGAAGAGGAAGAGGAAGAGGAAGAGGAAGAGGAAGAGGAAGAGGAAGAGGGCAAAGAAGAAGAGGAGGAGGAGGAGGAAGGCAAAGAGGAGCAGGTGAAGGAAGAAGAGTCTTCATTTTTGCTTATTCAATCTTGACTACAACTGAACAATCAGGTATTCTCTTCTGAATTTGCTACTTTGGACTTTGGAGGGGTGTGGGATAAGACTGGTAAAAAAGGCGTAGATAGTGGTTTAGCCTGAGGCAAGTACTAAGGATAATAAAAGCCTGATAAAAATTGAAGACATTGGTTCTTTAAGGAGGAAGAGTTTATGAAGAATGTGCAGGCACCTTTTATCCTTCAGGATTTGTCACTGGAACTGTGTATGTATCCTCCTTTCCCTGGTTCCCTCTCTGGAATTCAACCAGTTATTTCTGATCACATTTTATGATCAAAATGGGAACCTCCAAGGCATCTAGAATTCCTCAATATGGACAGTTTGGACAAGCTCTTGTCTGGGAAGAATGGATCTGCTGAGGCTGCTTTATCCTTGCAAGCATGGCAGCAAATTTCACCTGGAACACCATGGTGAAAGACAAATGGAGGCTGAGCTTGGTAGCTCACGTCTATTATCTCAGATCTGGGGAGATGGAAGCAGGAGGATTGCCTTGAAGTTGAACCCAGACTGGGTTATACAAGGAGTTTAAGACTAGTTAGGGATAGAGTCTGGGTTGCAGTACGAAACTCAATTTCAAAGAAAGAAACATAAGAAATAAAAACCAGAACAACAACTAGCAGGTAAACTGTGGCATGCAAAGATGGTTTTTGGATAGTTGATTTTGTGCCTGTGCTTAAATGCCAAAGATGATTTGGTCATGAGATAGATTTGTTTATTTATTTATTTATTTATTTGTTTATTTAAACAAAAAGTGAAATCTAGCAGGGCTATTGAGCAGCAATGGAACAAAGATTCTGTGAGAATTTGAGATTCCATCTCAAACAGGTTGAGTTCTCTGCACACACATGCTGTGATCAGACAGCCCAAGATCTTGGCAACTGTCTTACTTTTTCTCCCTTGCAGGATGTACATAGACCTATGTGATTCCTATGGTCTAGATATCCTCCGAGGGAGACCAGTAGGATTCTTTCATTTCTTTGCCAGCACACTTGATAGAACCATATTTTCCTAAACTCTGAGTATAGCAACAATACCTTTCAAACTTACCAGGGCTATCATTCCATGATATGAATGATAATAACTGCATCTCTGTAGGAAAATGCATAAAATTTTTTATTTTACAGTTCTTGAGTGGTCATAATATCCAGTTTCTGGGCCCCAGGTGGGCAGAAGCTCGGGAAGAGTAAGGATAGACACAAGGATATAGCAACAAGCTCATGCTTTGGTACACGCCCCCCCCCACCACATCCCCCCCCCCCTCCCCCCGCGTAGATAGGAGTACAAGAGACTGGGTGACTGGCTACTTCAATGTCTAATTTCAGGGTAGAAAGTGAGGCAAAGAGAGAGTTTACTGCACTTGTACTCAACCTATAGGTTCCAACTCCCATGGGGTCACATATCATATATCCTGCATATCAGATAATTACATTATGACTCATAACAGTAACAAAATTATAGTTATGAAGTGATAATGAAATAATTTCATGGCTGTGGGTCACCACAACACAAAGAACTATATTAAAGGGTCACAGCATAAGGAAGGTTGAAAAACTCTGGCCTTTTGTCTTCAAATGAGCAGAGCCAGCCTCCTCTAGAAGTAGGTCTGGTTTAGCCTTAGGCTTCTAGAGCTCAGCCTAGTAATCCTTCATTATCAAGCCAATGTATAGTTCTTTGTGTAAAACCTTAGGGCTATGTATACTCACCATGCCTACACTGCAAACAAAAAGCTTTGGTGGACTCTGGAGGTAATACCTTGGGTAGAATATGTTCCACTCTATAGGTAAATGAATAGGTAAATGAAAGTTTTCACAGTTTGCAAGATGAAATCCTAAGCAGCCAATTGTTTTAAATTTTTGTCACCACAGATTAATTTTTATTGTATATGGTTAGTATGTGTGTGTATGTATGTGTGTATGTAGGTAACGCATTGCAGAAGTCAGAGGAAAACTTGAAAGGGTCACTTCCCTCCTCCCACTATGTGCTTTTATCTATCAAACTATCTTTCCAGTCCTTGTTTGGATTTCTAAAGCTATATTTAATGGATTTCACTTTCATGAAAACTAAGCATCTTCCACAGAAGGGAGTGAAGGCAAATTTTCCAGCCTTACAAAGTAGAAGAGCTGTTGTACTTTGCCAGTTAGCAGTGGTTCCCATACTAATAGGATTGTTGCCCCTCCCCTGCAGTCTCTCATTCTGACTCCTAACCACTTTATAGGCCATATTGCTGTTGCTGCTCCAGAGCCACACTCAGAACCACTAGTTACAAACATAATCTTGACTTGTGGGGCCTTGAGTTCAAGTCTACTATTTGTTACTTACTGATTCCAGGCAAGTTACATAACTGTTCCTGGGCATCCGGTGCTGATGCTCTTCTTACTGAGGACCCTTGTAGGTGGCAGCTCATTTTTCTTTTTTTACAAAATGAAAATAAAGGCTTTTCATACAACATATGTCTCTAGTTTTCTAATGTCTTAGTGTTCTGCTGCTGTGAACAGACACCATAACCAAGGCAACTCCTATAAGGACAACATTTAACTGGGAATGGTTTACATATTCAGAGGTTCAGTTCATTATCATCAAGGCTGGAACATGGCAGCATCCAGGCAGGCATGGTACAGGAGGAGCTGAGAGATAAACATCTTCATCTGAAGGCTGCTAGTGGAAGACTGACTTTCAGGCAGCTAGCACGATGGTCTTAAAGCCCACATCCACAATAACACACTTCCTCCAACAAGGCCATACCTACCCCAACAAGGTCATACCTTCTAATAGTGACACTTCCTAGGCCAAGCATATTCAAACCAGTACATCTTCCCAACACTGACATTTGACAAATTCACACCAGCACCTATCTTTCTCTGCTCTGCTATGGTGTCTCTGTTATCCACAAAGAGTACATGTTACTAGAGAAGTAATCTGTTCTTATAGGGAAGACCTTTCGCTGTCCTGCTTCAGGTTTCTCAGGTTATATTTGTTTCCCAGTTTTTTGAGCAGTTTTCCTTCTCATCCATCATCTTGGTGATGTGTACATCCTGCACATAGATGCTCATATTATCTTTCACTTATGGACGCGCAGGCTTTATATTAGCACCCTCATATGTGACAAATAGTAGAAGACTAAATCACTTCATTCTGTTCCCAGCTTTAGGATTGCCGACATTCCTAGTAAGGAGCTGCCTTTCCCTACATTCTGGTTAAATGAAGACCTGGTTCTCTCATTTCCAATTGTTTTTTTTTTCTTTCTCCCACTTTCTTTGTTTCCCTTTCTCTGGATGAACAAATACAATAAATTATTTTTCAAAAGGTATGTACTGCCTTTATAGAAAACATGCTTCATTGATCTTCTAGTGGAGAAGACATGGTTAAGTCAATGAAGCCAGTGTCACAGTCAAGACACCGTAGGACTTGCAAGGTGACAATCACTTTGGAATAGTGCCATCTGGGGATAAGAGGACCTTGAAATACCTTTTCAGCTATAGTTAGCTTCATTTCTGGCTACCATCATTACCAATGAGGGAATGTGCAAATGTAAAGCTATTAATTATTTAATAATTACTCAATAAATAAACTATGAATAACCTTTGTAAATGAATCTATAGTTGAGAAATAGTCACAAGTTTTTCAAGTATTTTTTTCTTAGAAAAAACATTAAATTCATCGTCTTTCCTACTCTGATTTGGACAATCATAAAGAAGTACTCAAACCAAAGCCAGCTGCCTCATCTCAGAATGAACAACACTTTTCCCATAAGACTTTATCCCATTCGTTTTTCAACTTCATAAAGCAGGAACTACATTCTGTGTTAACCTCTGCCTTTGTGGATAATCTTATGAACTGGGTCAGAAGGTAGTTAAAGAAGAAATAGATTCATAGCTAAGAACCTCATTTAAAAAAGAAAAAAAATTCTTGGCAGTGTTCCCTGTTCAAAATAAGCTATTTTCTATTCCAGAGTAATCATAAAATTTCTAAGGAAAGTCCCAAAGAAGTATTTGGTGAAGATGGAGGGCGCAGAGTTTGTCAGCTCAGCCAGAATGTCACCTTACCCCTCTTTGGATGGAGGGTCAGTGAATTTCACTCTTGGTCAATGCTTCTGCATCCTATGGCTGAAGAGAACAAGCTCAGTATACCTGGTCCAGGAGGTATATGTTAGGAGCCGCGTTTGCCATTGCAACATGGTGCCGGTTTCCTGCTTCCTGGTTCTTCTTGAGAGCCTTGCTTGAATGTGCGCCTGCGCAAGGCGTGAAAACCAGTATGCTAATTTGGCGATATCATAAGAGCCAATGAGTGTGTGGCACGTCTCCTAAGGCTCTATATAAGCCACTGGTTTTTGGGGCTTGGGGTCCCTCGCCTCACTGCCATCTAAAAGAGCTGTACAATAAATTGCTGTCAGAAGAATCCTGAGTGTGGCGTTCTCCTTATCGGCGAGGCTGCGTGCCACAACTGGTGCCGAAAACCCGGGGACGAAGCCAAACGTCTCGGTGTTTTATCCAGTTTCGAGGGATCCTGTTGGCTCAACAGAGGGTTCAGAACTGATGGCGCGAGAAGTCTAGATGCTTTTCTGCAAGGTATGGTGGATCCTGTCTATTTTGCTATTGCTATCCCCGTTTGGGCCGTGGTAGTTCATGTGCTCTGCTTCTGTTTTAACTGCCATACACAAGGAAAGGAGTGTACTTGCCCTCTGTGTATTCAGGAGCTGTAAGTCACAGGTAGATAACTGTGCAAGTTCGTTCCCTCTAAGCAGTATGGGTAACCACCAAATGAAGCCACTTCTCTCAGCGATGCAGGCGTTGCTGCGCGAGCACGGTTTAAAGGTTCCCGAGAAAGTGTTGTGTAATTTTCTGCGAGATGTGGATCGGGTAGCTCCCTGGTTTGTTTCCACGGGGTCCTTGTCAAAGGGCTCCTGGGGCAAGCTCGGCGGCGACTTGATTAATGAAAAGGAGAAGGGAAAGTTAAGACCAGGCATATGGCCGCTGTACAAAATGGTTAGAGCCTGTATAGAGGATGCAAAATGCCAAGACAAGGTAAGAGAGGGACAAAGAGCTTTAGCAGAACACCAGGATAGCCTATCAGAAGCAGAAAAGGATAAGAGTGCTAAAAATAAAATAAAGAAAAAGGAAAAGAAAAAAGAGGAAATTAAAAAAGAAGTAGCTACAAAAAAGGAACATAAAAAACAGGAAGAGCCTAAGAGAAAACTATATCCTGTGTTAACTGAGTTTCAGAATTTAAGAATTAATGACTCCGCCTCTGAGGAGACGTCCTCGGGGGATGAAGAAGATACAGAGGACACCGACACCTCATCCTCTGATAGTGTGTTAGATCTTGAGGAACAGGCAGAGTTAGATAAAGAAGCAGCCCGTTATGAGTCTGAAAGATACAGGCTGGATTCGCCTTATGCACCGGGGTATGCCCCATCTGCCCCACCATTGGAGGAAGTAGTTAGAGTTAAAAAGAAAAAACCAAAAGAGAGACAGGAAAGACTGCCGTCCAATTCTCTTATTACAGCTAAGGAAAGAAAAAAGATAAGAGTAGCCTTTCCCGTATGGGAAGATGCTAACCAAACCAGACAACATTCACAGCTAGATTTAAAACAATTAAAAGCGCTAGCCGAATCAGTACAGACTTATGGAATCAATGCCTCTTTTACTCAGGCATTAATAGAAAGACTTATGGTCAGTGCCATGACACCAGATGACTGGTATAATACTGTTAAGGCTTCCCTGACTATGGGACAATATCTAGATTGGAAATCCATTTTTCAAGAATTCTGTGCTTCACAGGCAAGACAAAATTTAGCTCAGGGGCATCCACAATGGAACTTTGACATGCTTACAGGGCAGGGACAATGGGCTATCAATCAAACGGCCTACCCTGTAGAAGTATATGAGCAAACTAATAAGGCAGCTGTAAAAGCATGGAAAAGTCTCCCTAACAAAGGACAGGTTTCAGGAAACTTGACAAGAATTATTCAAGGAAACAATGAGCCGTTCTCAGACTTTGTGGCAAGGATGATGGAGGTGGCAGGAAGGATTTTTGGAGATCCTGAGATGGCCATGCCTCTCATAGAACAACTAATTTTTGAACAGTGTACTAGAGAATGCAGAAATGCTATTACACCTTGGAAAGGAAAAGGACTAAATGCATGGATGAAGGCTTGTAGAGAAATAGGAGGACCTCTATCTAATGCCGGATTGGCAGCTGCTGTTTTAGCGGCTCAGAGGGCTTCTAATGTTAAATGTTTCAGGTGTGGAAAGCTGGGACACATACAAAGACAATGTAGGGCGCCTAACGCTACTAACAACAATCGTCCAAAGGTGCCTGGAATGTGTCCTAGGTGTAATAAAGGAAAACATTGGGCAAATGAATGTAGATCAGTTAAAGACGACAGAGGACGTATAATTTCTCCTCTGCCAAAAAACGAGCAACGGGGCCCACATCCCCAGGGCCCGCAAATATATGGGGCAATAGAAAATCTGCAGAACAACCCTCAGCAACATCAAAGGATAAGACAATCAGGAGAGCCACGTCAGGCTCAGCAGGACTGGACCTCTGTGCCACCGCCGGAGCAGTACTAACACCCACCATGGGGTGTCAGCCTATACCTTCTGATTTTTCAGGACCCTTACCTGAGAATACAGTAGGACTAGTGCTAGGAAGATTGTCTACGACTCTAAGAGGATTAATTGTTCACCCCGGAGTCATAGATCAAGATTATGAGGGACAAATAAAAATCATGTGCTCATCACCAAGGGGGATTAGCTCTATAGCTCCTGGTGATAGAATTGCACAGCTATTAGTCCTCCCTAGTTTACATTCATTCTTTCCTAGTAAAGGTTTAACTAGAGGCATGAAGGGATTTGGCTCCTCTGGAGGACAGAATGTATTTATTTCATTAGATTTAGATAAACGCCCCACCTTAGAGTTGAAAATTCAAGGAAGGCTTTTCACAGGCCTCCTAGACACAGGAGCAGATAGTACCATTATCTCTACCAATTGGTGGCCAAAGAACTGGGCTGTTAATAGCTCTTCACAAACCTTACAAGGTCTTGGATATGAGTCTGCTCCTGATGTTAGTGCAAGAGTATTGCACTGGGAAGATTCCGAAGGCAGACGAGGGACAGTTTTTCCTTATCTCTTGCCACTTCCAGTTAATTTATGGGGAAGAGATATTCTTAAACAATTGGAATTTAGGCTCACCAATGATTATTCTACACAGAGTCAAAAAATGATGAAAGAAATGGGGTGTGTCTCTGGAAAAGGACTGGGGAAGGCCTTACAAGGCAGGACCAGCCCTGTTTCTATTACAGAAAAACAAGACAGGAAAGGGCTGGTTTTTTCCTAGGGGCCATTGAGGGTGCGTTGCCTATACCTTGGTTGTCAGAGGAACCTGTATGGGTTCCTCAATGGCCGTTAACCTCTGAAAAACTAGCAGCTGCAAAAGCTCTGGTTAAAGAACAACTAAAACTAGGACATTTAGAAAATTCTCAGTCGCCATGGAATACGCCTATACTTGTGATTAAGAAAAAATCAGGTAAATGGAGGTTATTACATTATCTTAGAGCTATTAATAATCAGATGCAATTATTAGGATCAATTCAAAAGGGTCTGCCACTGCTGACAGCCTTGCCTAGACATTGGGAGATTATAATAGTAGATATTAAAGATTGTTTTTTCTCTATACCTTTACATCCTAAGGACAAAATTAGATTTGCTTTCACTCTCCCAAGTATTAATCATGAGGAACCAGACCACCGATATCAATGGAGGGTCCTGCCACAAGGCATGGCCAATAGTCCCACTATGTGTCAAATATATGTCTCTTCTGCTATTGAACCAGTTAGAAAACAGTTTCCTAAGATTAGAATTTGTCATTTTATGGATGATACACTCTTGTGTACCAAAAACAAAGAAGTTTTACACCAAGCGTTCTCTCTGTTAGTTTCTACCTTAAAACAGAAAGGACTATCTATAGTGCCTGAAAAGGTTCAGGAAGGAGAGATAGGAAAATTCTTGGGAGCGATAGTTACTCCTGAGTATATTAAACCACAGAAGGTTACTATTAGAAGAGATAAATTAAAAACATTAAATGATTTTCAAAATTTACTAGGTATCAATTGGATTCGTCCCTATTTGAAATTAACTACAACTGAACTTCAACCCTTATTTAAAATACTTGAGGGAGATTCTAACATTACTTCATTGAGAACTTTGACCCCTGAATCGTCTAAAGTATTGCATAAAATAGAGATGGCCATACAACATGCTCAACTAGATAGACTTAACCCCGAATTATCTTTTCAGTTATGTATTCTTCCCTCTCCTCAACAACCAACTGCAGTACTGTGGCAAGAGGGACCCTTGCTATGGATTCACCCACATAGCTCCCCCAGGAAGACCTTAGGCTATTATCCTGCCTTAGTTGCAGAATTGGCTTTAAAGGGACTTCAACTGTCCGTGATACATTTTGGACAATATCCTAATACAATTGTATGTCCTTATACTATGTATCAAATTCAAGTTTTATGTGCATCTCAAGATGCTTGGGCAATTTTAAAATGCTCATTCCCTGGAAATATTGATAATCATTATCCTAAACATCCTTTGTTACAATTTACTCTTTCTAACTCATTTATATTTCCCAAAGTTACTAAGACACATCCTATTCATCAAGCATTGGATATTTATACCGATGGTTCTAAGACAGGCATTGGTTGTTATGTGGTTAATAATGTCCCTACTCAAATTCAGTTTGATTATACATCTACCCAATTAGTAGAATGTGCTATTGTAGCGATAGTATTGCAAAGATTTTCAGAGCCTATAAACATAATTTCAGATTCGCATTATGTTGTAGGAGCTGTTAAACAATTAGAACTGGCTGATTTTATTCACCCTAAAAGCATGGTTACTGAGATATTCAAAGACATTCAAAACCATATTCGTAGTAGATGTCACCCATTTTTTATTCAACACATGAGAGCACATTCATTGCTTCCTGGACCTATGTCTCAGGCTAATGCTATTGCTGATAAAGCCGCTAAAAACCTATTTTGGGTAAGTTCGCCATTAGAGGGTGCAATTGATTTTCATAAACTTTATCATGTACCAGCCAATACCCTGAGATTAAAGTTTCATTTAATTCGTGCAGAAGCACGAGATATTGTTCTGAAATGTACCTCCTGTGCAGAATTCAGACCCTCTCCATCTATAGGAGTTAATCCCAGAGGTCTACAACCCCTTCATATCTGGCAAATGGATGTTACACATTGCAATGCCTTTGGAAAACAAAAATTTATTCATGTATCTGTGGATACATGCTCTGGCATCATCCACACCACCCCCCTTGCGGGAGAAAAAGTGTCACATGTTATTACTCACTGCCTTGAAGCCTGGGCTGCTTGGGGCAAGCCCCTTCAACTGAAGACTGATAATGGACCAGCCTATACGTCTAAAACCTTTCAACAGTTTTGCTTAAGGCTTGGTGTCCGTCATATAACTGGCTTGCCATATAATCCTCAGGCACAAGGGATTGTGGAACGTGCCAATGGCACGTTGAAAACTTATTTACAAAAACAAAAGGGAGGAAGAGGCCCCAACATGGGACCTAAGACATCTATCTCCCTAGCCCTATTTACCTTAAATTTTTTAAACCTGGATTCTGATGGACAATCTGCTGCTGACAGACATGTGGCTCCAAGTCCTCAAAAAGAATATGTTAAATGGAAAGATGTCTTAACTAACCAATGGAAGGGCCCAGATCCAGTTTTAGTGAGATCCAGGGGAGCTGTTTGTGTTTTTCCACAGTATCAAGAAAATCCAATCTGGATACCAAGCAGACTGACCAGAACTGTGAAAGAGGACTCACCAACCCCTGAAGAAAATGCTAAAGATCCTGTTGATAATCTGCCTGCCTGAGAGAGTGATAAGTATACCATTGTGGGCTGTGGTAAGATCATGGCCAGTTCCCATCCCAGTACATTCCCACTCTACAGTGCTGCCAATGTTTACATCATCGAGCTGTCAGCTGGAGGCACCATGTGCCTGCCATACCTTTAAACAAAGAGACTGTCAAGTATAATGCATCAAAATTTAGATTAAATGGTACCTTGTGTTTCACCATAACAAACAGGGCAGAGACCTCATGAGTCGTACTTCGCAATGCTACATTGGGACACTGGATTGATCCCCTTGGAGATTCCCAAATAGGCACTGGTGTCTTGCTCGAGGTACTCAATAACATAGTGGCAAGACAATCTGAGGCCAGTGGAAATACATCAAACAAAAACCAGTCCCCTGTGAATATCACTACATTATTGCTAAAAAGTAAGGTAACCATACTTGAACGATCATATTGGCAAACCAATAATGCCACTAATGTCAGAGTGTGACCATGGTGCCCTCCAGATCAGTCATTTCCACCAGTGTTTACACACTGCCAATCTAAAAGGATGCCTAAGGTAGAAGTATCTCGAGGGTTCACTTTATCGCCGCCTCTAAAAAGGATGGTTATGACAGGAAATAAAACAGGGAATGTAAACGAATGACCATTTTATCAAGGGGTGTTGACAAATTTAGCGAGGGGCTGCTACCAGTTTATCAGCCTTTGCAACTCTAGGTGAGTCACAACATGACATTTGGAATGTATCAGCAACCAGAACTAATACTACACCAGTGATATTGAATGATATTAAATATAATAACTTGTTGGCAAATTATTCAGCCAAAAGGGCGGCAGTTTGTGTTTCGGCTCCCTTCTTTTTTATTTTAGCAGAATTTAAAAATAAAAGCAGCATATTAGATTGTGCGAATGTCACCTGCCAGTTGACAGAATGCTGGAATGGGTCTGCATCTTTAGCACTGCTGGTGCGGGTTCCGACCTTTGTCCCTATACCGGTGGATGCCGATCCCGATAAATTTCCAATAATCTCCTTAATTAGAGAAAAGAGAGATTTTGGGATCACGGCGGCCATTGTGACGGCCGTTGCAGTGTTGGCTGCTGCAGCGGTGACTGCGGGTATTGCCCTAGCCAATCAAGTTCAAGCAGCAGAAACAATAAATAATATAGTGAATGCCTCGGCAGATGCTATGGTAAAACAGCATAAAATGAATAGCCATTTGATTTCTGGGATACTGCTTGCTAATCATCGAATAGATCTATTACAAAGCAAAATGGAAGAAATTGCTGATATTCTTCTAGTAAGCTGTGTAAGTCATACTAAACACATGTGTATCACACCCTTGAAATATAACAATAAGTCTTTTACAGAAAGTACTAAATTATTTAATTTTTTGCAAGGAAATTGGTCACAACAGGCTGAGGAGCTACAAGAAGAACTCCTGCTCAAGATTGCTGTTTTGAATGGGACCAGAATAAACCCGATTGATGTTGGAGACTTCACTTCCTGGCTCACGTCCGCCTTCTCCTTTTTTAAGGAGTGGGTGGGGGTGGGAATGTTTGGCTGTATGATCTTTGGGGGAGTGCTGATCACACTCTGGTTGCTCTGTAAATTTAAAAAACAACATCATAGAGATAAAGTACTTATCACTCAAGCACTGCTTGCCTTAGAGCAGGGAACATCCCCTCAAGCTTGGTTGAATATGCTTAAACAATGAGACACTATCATTCAATGGGATATCCTGAGGGCTCCTGTTCCCATTGCACCAGGAATCCTGAGTGGTAGTCCTCCACACTTCCCAGGGCTTGGGTTCCCATTGCATGGGACATAAGTGTGGAGGGTCTCAATACTGTTTAACTGCCTTGAACGCCTTACTGGTAGAACGGTGGGCTTGATCGGCGAAATAACAGTTGGAAAATTGTTGCAGCAAATTAATAAAAAAGAGGGAGATGTTAGGAGCCGCATTCACCATTGCAACATGGCGCCGGTTTCCTGCTTCCTGGTTCTTCTTGAGAACCTTGCTTGAATGTGCACCTGCGCAAGGCGTGAAAACCAGTATGCTAATTTGGCGATATCATAAGAGCCAATGAGTGTGTGACACGTCTCCTAAGGCTCTATATAAGCCACTGGTTTTTGGGGCTTGGGGTCCCTCGCCTCACTGCCATCTAAAAGAGCTGTACAATAAATTGCTGTCAGAAGAATCCTGAGTGTGGCGTTCTCCTTATCAGCGAGGCTGCGCGCCACAGGTATACAGACACTTTATTTAAGTCAGGCATGGCAGCCAGTACCTGAGACCCCAGCAGCCGGAAGGTAGCAGAGGGACGATGATGAGGGTTTCAAGCTTAGCATCAGCTAAGTAGTGGGTTCCAATTTAGTCTGGATTACATGAGACCCTGTGTCAAACAAACAAACAAACAAACAAACAAACTGTTTTGCCTATATTAGAGATTTTATCTGCTACTTGAAGGAGAAAGCTGTGAAATGAGGATGTTGGAATGCTATGGAATAGACAAAATGATGTGCCCTATGACTGTGAAGGAAGAGTTAAGAAGGGGTAATATAAGCACTCCAGGTCAATATGACAGGGGATGCTGGGCATGCAAGGTGGTTGGTAGAGAATATGTGCTTTGAAAGCCCTGGGACCCTGAGAGGCCATTACATTCCCTTTGTAGGAGGGGAGGGGAGTTTATTATCTTTCAGACTTCTATGCTGCGCTACCCACTATGCACTGCCAGGACCTGGACATCTTTGTGTCAATGCTCAGGCATACTCATGAGTTAGGGGTCGGAGTCCACCTTTGCCCTCACAGAAGATCCTACATTCTGTGAGGTCACACAGTTATTACATTGCATTTTGGATTGCATGGAACTATTTTGTTCTCAGGCAGGGCTGTGAGAAGCGTGCCATGGGAAAACATTAACCTCACCTGTAGATAAACACATTTCTAAAAGGTTCCGGGGGTCACACTTTGGGCCAGACATGTTAAGCACACACTAGATCACTGAACTATATTCCCAGCCTTGGATTCTCTTTTTTAATGTGGCATTTGAGAAAATCAGGCATTTAGAAAATGAAAGGAAATTAAAGGATGATGAAAACCATCTTGATGAGCTGAGGCCTGGGGATGCTACTGAAGGGCTGACACTTTGAGTCATGGAGGGGGAGGAACAAGCTCAAAAAACCCTTCTGGATGCTGGAGCCCTACATCAAATTTCCATTGGTTTTGTTTTAAATAATGAACCAGTAAAATTAAGAAAAGTAACGTTAGATAAGACTGAACTGTTTACTTTTCATTTTGCAGAAATGGGGGGGGGGAATCCCACAACTTCAGTTGGAATGTTATTGACAAAGCACAAATTTCACATTCTTTGCCCCAATGGAAAAACAATTTCAGGGATAAAAGTTGCCTTCTGAAGATATGGTAGCTTGTAATAGTCTTCATAATATATAAATAATAACTTCATAACTCTCTGAGTGTGGGAGGAACAGTTACTGGTGCTTTTGATCAGGTTTTGCAAGGAACTCTGAAAATTTGACTTTTAAAAACTAAAGAGGAGGAATTATACCCTCCAAGGTCACCAAAAGCACACTTTGCTTTTGTCTTATTTGGGTTTTTTTTGCAAACTGATACTAAAGCTAGTCTGCAGCAGATTGCCACTGGCATCCAGTCACTTCCAGCTCACTTTCCAGGGTCAAATGGAGAGATTCCCTAATACATGGAATGGTCCCAACCCTGTTTTAATTTGGGACCATGGTTCTGTCTGTGTTTTTTCACAAAAAGAAAATGGAGCCCAATGGCTGCCTGAAAGATTGGTTGTCAAGTAGACAAAGATCCTGGGCCTAATAATTATGGTACTATTGATGAAGATAGCTCAGAATCCCTATCAGCCAGCTGAGTTAACCTGTCATATAGTCTCCACTCTTACTGGAGTGTAAGTGTTTTTTATCAATACTTAAAGCCACCCACTATATACCTGGTGGCCAGACTTTGTGTTTAATCCCTGCTAATTAGCACTGGGATTAGATACCTGGAACATTGCCACTTACAACTTTATTTTCTGCTTGGATAATCTTGTTGCTTTTAACCTTTGAATCTTGTATCTTAAACAGATTGGTTGCCTTCACACAGGAGCAATTCACCATGGCAGTAATCCATTGCTACAAAGAAATGCATTAAGTGCATGCTCACAGGTCCTTTGGTTTGAATGCCTATGTGGCTTTGGTCTGTATGGGAAAGAGTGTGCTATAGATGGCTGGTCAAGACAGGTAAGAGTGTTCTTGAGCTCCTATAGACCTAAGACAGAGGCATACATCAATTCTATGTATGCTCTCCAGGATGGGTAATAAGGAACAATCCAGACACAAACATAAGACATACATGGTTGCCCGGCCACTCTTTACCTTAGATGGGATAATGGAAAGCAAGTAAAATCTTGTGTCCCCCATCCACTTACAAGCACTGCTCATCTTTAAAAAACTAAAGAGGAAGAATTGTGCCCTCCCCAGCCTTGAGCAGTCTGAACAGACCTTGACTGCCACACAGCATCTTAACACCTAGGTGAATCCTGCTGCTTTTTTAATACCTGCAACTTCCTAAAGGACCTTAACACCTAGGTGAATCCTGCTGCTTTGTTTACACTTGCAACTTCCAGCAAGAACTTTGAAGAAGAGACTGCCCACTGAGCCTGCTTTGAAGTTGAAACAAAGGATGGGGTTGGTGGGACTTTCCCTATATATTACAAGAGCTGAACATAAATTTTGAACCTTGATCAGAAAACTCTGTCTTGGCTTCATGCTTCTCTTGCCTCTCCATCCTTTTTCATTTCCAGCCCCACTTTCAGGTGGACCCAGTTTGTCCATGGCTGCAGACGGCTATAGTAGCTGGTTTTCAGGCAAGTTGTATTTGTAATGATAATACACATGAACACTGATACATATACATGCACAAACATAAGAACTTGTGTATATACAGATGTAAGGATTGTGTATGTTCTCTTACATGCTGACATATATAGATGTTTATTGCAAATTAGATAAAGTTAACATTGCATCAATTTGTGGTATTTACATATTTGGTGATTGTTCTCCAGTATCAATGAAGACAACAGTGAGACCACGCTGCACAGTGAAGTATGGAGTTGTAAGAATGTAATTTGAATGTAAGAATGTAACTTTAGGTCTCAGCTTAAACTTAAAATTAAAAGATCCTTACGTTTGAGTCAAATATTAGCTGCCTCAGAGGCACATCTCAGGAAGAGCACATTCCAAATGCTCAAGCAAACATTCCAGAGGAAAGGACCCAAGATAAGGGAAATGAACAACCTGGGTAAACAGAAGCCACTTAAGTTGTAAAAAAATAAGGTGCAAATTTGAGTTACTCAGCAACTGGGCCTGGGAATGGAGACTGAGCCCTGGGAACTGCTGTTGAAGTCAGCCTTTGTGGTTATTGATTAAGAGGTAAAACTGCCCTTATGAGCCCTGTAAATATGGTATAAATTCTGCCCCCAATTTGGACTTGGGGTTCTTTTTGACTGCATACAAGGGAACCCCAGTGCACTAGTTTTTGTCAATTTATCAATTTTCTAATAAGCCTCATGTAATTGCAGCGAATCCCTTCCGTGAGTATTTCTGGGGGAGCGCATCTCCCAGTTTTGGATCTTTAAGTCCAACAGAGTATGGTTCTCACATGTGACTTGGGAATACTCTGTCTAGTCACATTTCAAACCTACATTCTCTCACAGGCCTTCTAATGAAAATGGCAGAATACAGTCAGCTGCCAGAGACAGCAGTGGAGGGACCAGGCAGAGCTGAGGGGGAACCTTGGGAGTTGGGCCACAAAATGTGTGTTCCACTTTCAGAGGCCCTAGATCTATATCTGGAAATCTGTCCCAAACACAAGCAGCTGGAATAGATGTCTCATGCAGACAGAAGTTGGATCACATGCCAGCTCTGGTTTTGGACCTGAAGTGTGTGAACAAATCATAAATTAAGCCAAGAAGATAGGATGGGATGTTTTAAGGTCTGGCCTTTAGAGTCATGGAAATTGAAAAAGCAGACACCAACATACCAATAGATAAAAAACCTTATTGAAACTTGCCTACAGTAAGTTGGCAGGCATATTTAGTCCAATCACTTGGGTAGGGGTTCTCAGCTTGGTAGAACCTTGAGGGCAACTTAGAAAGATTCCCATTTGAATCTCCAGAGGGTGGGGCTGGAAAGCTCATTAGGTGATGCTAAGACACAGCTGAGAATCATTTCCCAATGAGTTGAGAAAAAGATCCCCTTGGAAGAGATGCTTAAACTAATTTGAACGTGACTCAGAGTAGAATAAAAAAATGGAGACCATAAGCAGTTATGTACAAATTCCTTTTCACTATAAAATCTTGATGGGTCTAATAACCTAAAAGATGGTTTGTTCATCAAAGTGTCAGAGACAGTGGTGGACAATGCAAAATAGAGTGACTGGGTATTCTCAAGACAGATGTCAATGTCACAAAAACTCTAAGGACCACTGCTGTCATTCATATCTTGCATGTCCCTCAAGGGCCCATGGTCTCCAGCCTGTTGCTATTGAGAATTAGTGGAACTTTAAAAGATGGGGCCTACTAGTTTGGGCAGAAAATAAGCTTTTTGGAGTCGTGCCCCAAAAAGGGACATTATGACTGTGCACATTCTCACTCCCTGCCCCAAGTAGCTATAAGTTATTGTCAATCTTTGAACCAAAATAAATAATTTCCTTTTGTTGGGAAGGGTAGGGAGAACAAGGTTTTGTCATATAGGCAAGATGGCCTGGGACTCAGTAATTCCCTTGCTGCAGCCTATGAGGTCCTGGGAGGACAGGCAATTGCTATAACACATGCTTACTTTTTATCTTTTAAGTTATGTTTCCTAGGTATCCAGTCACAGGAACACAAGTGTCTGAGGCAGCTCCTAAGATAGTCCCTAAGTTACTTCAAGAAAGTCTTATAGTTCTCTAGCTGATAATGGCTCCTGGAAGGCATTAGATGCTATAGATGCAGTGGTTCTCAACCTTCCTAATGCTGCAACCTAATGCTATGATTGGGTGACTCCCAACCATAAAACTCTTTTCATTTCTACTTTATAACTGTAATTTTGCTACTGTTATGAATTGTAATGTAAATATCTGTGTTTTCTTGACAGTCTTAGGCAACCCTTGTGAAAGGGCCATTTGAACCTCAAAGGGGTCAAAATTCACAGGTTGACCCTATGCCATGTGATCATTCATTTTGTTGTGGCTGTACCATCTGTCATTTCTTCAACATGCCAGCCATATACCACTCCATTCCTTCCAGAACCTTCTTTCATTCATGTATATTTCCTTCATGTCTGAGTACCCTCCAACTCTGAGGATGAACTGAGTAGAGTAGCTGTCTCTCCCTATTCATGGATTCAGTGTCTACAATCTCAGACAACTGTGGTCTGAAACTATTCATGCCATAAATAAATATTTCATAAAATGTACATTATAAGCTGTACTAGAAAGCAGGACGAACTTTAATGTAACACCACTATGTCCCAGGAAGATGTGAATCACCTTTTTGTTCAGCTATCTAGGTGGTTTGTACCAGAAGCCATCCTAGCTATTAGACGGACAGAACAAGTTTGTGTTCTTGTAACCCTTGCTTACTTGAACAAAGGCACCAACATTTGAGACTAGCCACAGTTGCAACCCAGTTGTGTAAGGAGAAAAGCAATAAACTTGAAGCAGGGGAAGGAGACAGAAAGTGAGGTTCAGAAGGCTTTATGCAACTCTCTGGTGGAGATGCAAGATGCTAATGAGACCTGCAAGCATGAAGTTGTATAGAGAATTGCATGGAGCAGAGAATCTGAAAGCATCCACTGTGCAATAAAACCCCACATCCTTTGTAGCCAAGCCATTTTGAGCTCTTAAATGTCTTTTTCAACTTCTTTCCCTTGAATGTGAACTACTTCTCTTTTTTATATTTCCTCTTTCCTGTTTTCTTTGTTGCATGCACCATATCTGTGTGCATATATGTATGTTAAAGGTCAGAGGTTGATGCTAGGCATCTTCCTCCATCACTCTTTATCTCATTTTTTGAGACAGATTCTCTCATTGAGCCTGGACCTCACTACATTTGTTCGCTGGCTGGCCAGTAAGCTCTAGGAATCCTCTGGACTCTGTCTCTTCAGGGCTGCAATAGCAGATGTAGACCATCATGCTTGGCTTTTTATGTGGGTTCTAGGGATTGAAGTCAGGTTTGAGCAGCAAGCACTTTACTGACTGGGACATCTTTCCAGCCTCAGAAATGTTCTGTAACTTAGTAAACTACCTGTGTTTCTGTTGCAACTGGACGTCTGTGCTTAGTTCTTGTGCAGAGACATAGGGATCTGGTACCACTCAATGATGCCTATGAGTCCTATATCAGCCAGTACCTAACTAAGTGCCTCTGGTAAGTGAATGGGCAAATGTTCTCTGCTTAATAAGGAAAGCAAATAACCTTATATTGAGATTTCTAAAATCATTGATAAAAACAAAATTATGTACAAAATAGTGCACCCTCCCGTTCCACGTTCCTTATGTAGTCACTTCCTTCTTTCTGTTCGTTTCTACTCTCTAGCATTATTTACCCATCCATCCCTGTGTCTGCCTTTCTACCTGCTGACCTCTTCTGGTTGATTCTTGGTTATCTCCTGCTACAGTCTAAGGTCCCCAGGACAGAGCTATCTTACCTGTCTTGTGTGTCTTCTCCCTGGTCTCCTCTTTTCTACCAGACAAAGTTCAGTCTTGTTTGTCATTAAGTGAATCATTGAGTGACAAAAGCTTTGATAATATTACAGTATATTGTTATTTCTATTTTTAATTTTTATTGTATTTAGTTCATGTCTCTGCATACACAACAAACTCAACTTATAAGATGTGCCAGCAGGAACCTATGTAAAATGAGCCAACTTGAAGCCTGTTATTTCTATTATCAGTGACAGAAATCCTTTTTTTGGGAAAAAAAAAAGCTTGTTCAGTTAAAAAGCAAAACAGATAAAATCAGATTCCAAAATGGAAGCCCAAGGGAGAGGAGAAAGCTTTAGTGGGCTGTTGATCTTTTGGGTTCTTACACCAAGACAGTCAAAGGACCTGCACGGGGTTCACAGCAACTGGGCTGGCTAATTCTCTCTTTGGTGATCTTCCCCTCCCTCCTTTGAAATTAGTGAACTAGTGTCATTTCCAAGGGAGACATCTGGTAGTCACCTTCCAGTCTGTCAGGAGGCATTCCCTTGAGTGCTGAGATGAGGAGAGAGCAGGACACTTATGGTTATGCTCCTCTTTCTACGGCTCTGATTTCTATAAGGGGTTATTCTGATAGAGTAACACAGCAGATTCCTGGAAGCCCCTTGCTAGCAATGCCTACAGCCTTTCTTGAGTTTTCTAGGATGCTGCCCTGTTTAGAATTCTACATGTAAACTCTTAAGCCCTTACCCATTAGGAAAACGCATCACAACATTTAGTTTTGCTTCCAGTGTAATGGCAGGGGGAAAAAAAAGTCATTTTAACAAGATTTGACCTATTCTAGCCCTGAACTATTTAATGAACTAAGTGTCTAGAAGCAGAGGTTGCCCAAATGGTCAGTAGGTGATTATTTCAAGGGAGGAGGAAACCATGGACAACTCAAGGAGAAAAGAAACAAAGTTAGCTAACGGAGTAACTCCATTATTAGATAACTCCAGAATCCAGCCTGGATTCTGGAGAAGTGTTCTCTTTTCAAAGGAAGAGATCAGATCTCGGCAACCAGGTACTGAGATAATTATCTTCGAGTACATCAAATGAGAAACAAAATGTTGAGTGAGAGAGACAGAAAACAGACTTCACCCTCTGCTTCACAACAAAGCAATCTGTTGCAACTGCACTCGAAGAGGCAACCCTTGGGACTGTTTTTAGGCAAATGGGAGTGCCTAAAATATAAAAGGAGTACTGAGTCCCAACTCCCGATATGAGAATAAATCTAGATAAGTCAGGCTGGGTTCATTGTAGTGATCCAAGCCTGAACTGCATTTCAAAGACAAAGACAATCTACATGCTAAGCAGAAGTGATTTCAACTATTCTTTGCTAAACACAAGGTAAGCAGAGTGTGGGGTATGTACTTGCATGGCTAAAATGTTTATTGAACAAAAAGGTAGAAAACACGCCATGTCTCTAGAACATCCTCCACAAAAATAAGCAGGTTCTAGAGTCTAGAAGGTTACTCTCCAGGCTGTTGCAGGCTCTGTGTGTAGCCCCATAAGTGTGCAATCAGGTGTGAGAGGAAAGTTAAGCTCCAAATGATGGGCGGCTAATGCCATGAATTAAAAATTCTAAGTCTACAGTTGCTTTTAAAAACATCAGGACTGGGGAAATGGTATGCTCAATAGAGTGCAGGCTGCACACGCATGCAGACCTGAGTTGGATCCCCTAGCATTCACACAAGAACCTGGTCCAGCATCAGTGTGCCTATAATCTCAGCACCAGGAAGGCAGAGAGAGAAGGATTCCTGTGGCTTGCTGGCCAGGAAGTCTAGCCAAATCAGTGAGTTCTAGATTCAAGAGAGATGCTGTCTCAAAGACCATAAAGTAGAAAAGCAATTGAAGCGTGAACACACACACACACACACACTATACACACAGAGATA
Source organism: Grammomys surdaster (assembly GCF_004785775.1). Lineage (NCBI taxonomy): Eukaryota > Metazoa > Chordata > Mammalia > Rodentia > Muridae > Grammomys > Grammomys surdaster. The sequence continues at coordinate 1,944,034 of NW_021620862.1, forward strand.
TACAGACACACACAGACACACACACACTATACACACAGAGATATACAAACACACACAGACACACACACACACACACACACATACAGATTACACATAAAGACACTCACACACAGACACCCACACACAGACAGACACACATACAGACAAACACACATACACAGATATTCACCACACAAACAGACACACACACACACACACACACACACACACACACACACACACACACCTTAATCCTTATATTCCCAAAAGAAAGGATCCCAGCCCTTGCTATACAGCTATCAAACTCCATTATGCCGAGAGCCTGAAGTCTTTGTCATCTGGAGTAACAAGAGTGACAGAGACACACACACAGGACCTCTCAGGAGATGTGCCCTTTCCTTGAAATCTTGAAGCTCTCTGTAACTATTTAGAATGCTAAGATCGGGCCAGGGCCTGCTCTAAGTTAGTCGATGTTGTATAAAACTGAGTTTTCAGGCTGCACCTTGCCCTGGGGAACTCTATTTGCAGTATTTAGCTCCATTTGAGTATAAATACAGGCAGAATGATTACACCTCAGTGAGCACACAAATAACACCATCTGTCCCGAACCATCCATTAGGCAAAGCCTGGTAATTTGTTACTAAATGTAAAAAGGGTGCCATCCTATCGGTTTACCAAAGTGAAACTGGGCCATGTGAGCACATTGGTATACTAAAATCCTATCTACAAAACCAGGCCTGAGGACCTACTGAACACACCAGACTAAGGAAAATGTGTAACACCTGTCTTCCATAAAGAGGACAGCAATCACTGTGAGGGTGACTGCCATCACTGGCCTGCCATCTGATCACCCAGTGTCATAAAAGGACCCAGGAGTGCCCTATCTGTCCCAGAGTCTTCAGCTCAGTCCTTCCCTTTGTCTCCCTGGCTACTGTGGTTCTATTGCTGCCCTAGACAGCCCAACTCAACCCAAGGCTTGGCATGACTCTTCAGTTATGCCTCCAGCAGACTTCCAAAAAGGTTTCTTATCTAATTCCTACAGAGACTTGCTTTGCTTCTCAGGAAGTGCGTCTCTCTCTCTCTCTCTCTCTCTCTCTCTCTCTCTCTCTCTCTCTCTCTCTCTCTCTCTC
>NW_021620862.1:1945152-1951191 GCF_004785775.1 Grammomys surdaster
CTCTCTCTCTCTCTCTCTCTCTCTCTCTCTCTCTCTCTCTCTCTCTCCTGCATCTGATTTCACTCCTTATAGCCATTCTGTAGCATAGACATGGCATAGACATGTCATTAGATAGAGAAATGTACTGTATGATATTTCATGTATGGTCAGAGAGAAAATAAGACTTAGATAAGAGAATTTGTGTTTTCCCCAGCCAGCTACCAAGGGAAATCTGGAAGACTTAGCAAATTGGGGCCAACAAACCCAATGTAACTTATTGTTGCTCAATAAATATAGACACTGGAGACCAACCATGTCCAAGTGTGTTTCTGACCTAGTGCACTCACATCGAAGATCCATTTCAATGTTATGCCAAGAGCCAAGAACTTCAAATAGACTCTTATTTTATCATAGTTAGGCAGCGCTTCTGATTAGAAGTTAAAGCACCCATATTGTCCTTCTACTTTTTTAAAAGTATGGTTCCATTGGGGCTCAGAAAAAAGATACCCGTAGATTGGCATGATGACAAGGCAGCCTTAGAAGCTGCCTCACAGTCAAGACACTTCCCTCTAACCTTGTCTTATTTCTCTCCCAGCAACCAATGCAGAGGGAGAGGCTTTCTCCTGAACTCACTTGACCCACCGAAGAGGACTACTAAAAACAAGAGAGGACTGTAACCATGTCTGGACATGTCCATTTGCTCATGCAAATCCCACAGGATCACATTCCTTTCTGCCTCCCCAGTCCATCCCGCCTCTCTAACAATCATTGGCTATTCCTCTAAAATTGCCCTGAACACCCAACTCCATCTTCTTCTCTCCTTTGAAGATGAGGTTTAAGCCCTCTGGCTTCCTGGAGTCTCATACTTTTTGTGACTTTCTGTTTCTCTAAGTTAGTACATTTGTTAGAGCTTCTCCTCCTGTGAATCTGCTCACTGTGAGTTTTTTTCTAGGAAGCCAGGAGAGTGCAAAAAGACTTTCAGGACTCTGGGAGTCAAAACCTGGCTGCTATTTTAAAACAAATGAGAAATAAAGCTATTGCTCTGTTTACTTTGAGTAGGGACACATGGTGATTCTGGGCTCCTGGGAAACAGGTCTGGATTCCCAGCTAGGGAATCTGTTTGTGTGTGGTTACATCATGTGGTTTCTCCAAGCCTAATGAAAGCATGAGAAGACAAAGTTTATTTAACTTTTCTTGCATATGACTATGGTGAATTGAATAAAAATGGCCTCTGTGTGCATTTAGAGAGTAGCAGTGTTAGGAGGTGAGGCATTGCTGGTGTAGATGTGGCCTTGTTGGAGGAAGTGTGTCACTGGGGTTGGGCTGTGAGGTTTTAGCTGTTCAGGCCTCTCTCTCTCTCTCTCTTTCTCTCTCTCTCTCTCTCTCTCTCTCTCTCCTTACTGCCCCCAATTACATGTCTCTACACAGCAATAGAAACTCTAAGACAATGGCTATATCTACCATTTCTATTCCTGACCACAGAAAAGAAAAACCAAAGGTAAACACTGTACCCTTTCTCTGCTTGAAAAAACATTTTATTTAAATGGTTTATTTTATTTTTTATTTTTGGACATTCTGTGCTTGAAATTTAAGGGGCAGGAGTTGTTTGGGATCTTTTTCTATCTTTTACGAAAAAATGTTGCTGCTATGGCTACATTTGGCTCATTTAATATAATTGATTTTAAAGAAATGAGTGAATCAAGCAGTCTTGATAATTTAAATCCACACTGAAAAATACAGCAAGCTTCAAGCATAAATAAGTATATTTATGGACGAATAGAGAAATAATTAGACAAAAGTTATTAGATAACTAAGTAGAGAGGAATCAATCCATTAGGAGGAGGCATGAGTTCTTGACTAAAAAGTATCATGATTTTTCTAGATGACACAGCCTTTCCAAGATTTTCCCTCCTGTCAGCCATTCATATAAGACCATTTTAGAGACCACTAAATCTTCAGAAATATTCTCTCCACTCAAAAAGTAGCACACAAACAAGTTTCTCCCTCTGGTTTTATTAGATATTGCTGGCAAGAATATAAAGCCAAAAGACGCCATGTTTGTCCAGAATTAATATCATGTAACCAGCTACTGTGCCCAAACAGGGCAGAAGAGGGCTTCGACTTTAAAGTGTTTCTGTCTCTCTTGGCTTACTGTGGAATTATGCAGCATTTTCAGTGTGTTTCTCTGGTTCTCTTTCCATTTGCATTTGTTTTCAATTTCCCTTGCCATTTTTATTTCTCTGAAAAACTTTAAAATGTGGTATTGACTTAGAGGCAGACATGAGTTGCTTTTGGACTCTTTATCTAAATCCTGGGAGACCACACCCCTCTGTGTTACTACTGTGATGTCTCACACTTGAGCAACTCCACAGGCCTTTGTCCACCAGTAGTGTTTGCTCACATTTTTGCTTAGCTCTGGACATCTGCAGATAGAAGATAGTGGCTATGTGGCTGGAACCCAGAGCCCCGTGTGTTCGGGCAAGCTGCACCCTTAGCTTTCCACATAGATAAAAGGATACAGTACCGCATCCAGACAGAACTGAACTTCCCATCTACATTTGACACAGTTAGAAACTGAACAGTCATCTATGCTTGTTTGTTTGTTTGTTTGTTTGCAAAACCCATCTCCACCCAACCTAAAAGAGGAGACTTCCGCCCCTAGACCAAGCAGAGAGGGGCCACTCAGTACCCCCTCTGACTGGTGATCTGAATTCTTGCTTAGGCTGTGAGGTTAAGCACTGCAAGGGAATATAAATAAAAGTTAAAAATATCTCTCTGGGTTCCCTGAGGGACAAGCCTGACTGCATAGGGGTTGATGTCAAAAATATCCCCTCTCCAGGAAAAAGACATCGGGATGGATATGGCCCTCATGCCTCACTGGACAACGACAGGGGGACTGGAGCTATTACAAGGTCCCCTTCAATTACTGGAGGTCAGGCCTCTATCCTCGCCTTCGCAAGATTAGAATCACCACAGCCCTTCTATACTTAGAGAAGGGAGGAGATGTTAGGGGCAGCCCTGCTTATACACTGAAGGCCTAAAATCAGCCATAGGCCTAAAATCAGCAATAGGCCTGACATACATGCCTGCTAACACAAAGTCTTGGGTCTCTGTGGAAAAACATTGAAACAGATGGCTATAAGCTACTGTAAACAGGCAGCTTTTGTGGAAATTTACCAGCCTGAGTAGTCATAGACTTTGTAAATAGGTAGCCTTGGCAGACAATACCAACTTAGATAAGGACAAGTGAGTCATAGGCAGAGTCATAGTGACCTGTCCCCTGAACCTTCACCCAGCTGATACCCTGCTCTGAAAGATACCTGTACTCCCCCTGAACACCCATGCTGCAGTGTCATCCCCTTCCCCATGTCCTGCCTTTTTGTGTTTATAACCTCTGTGTGAATGAGTAAAAATTACGATTTGAAAAAAATAAATAAATTATTTTAAAAAATAAACCAGAAAATAAATAAATAAATAAATAAATAAATAAATAAATAAATACATCCTGCTTATAACAGATTTATCAATGATGTGGGCAAATAAAATCTGCCACAAGAAGGAAAAAAAATCTTACATTTACCTCCTAGCCTGGTGTGATGGCACAGTCTTGTAGTCACAGAGTGAATAAGGTGGAGGCAGAAGGAATAGGAGTCAAAGGTCAGTTTGGACTAAATAGGGAGTTTGAGGCCAGACTTTGTCTCAAAAACAAGGACAACTTCCAGCTTTTGACTAACTTCATGGCCACTATCTTTCAAAAGAAAGAGCAACATTAGTTAGCTTTCTACTGCTAACAATCAACCTGAGACTAATCACTTTACAAAGAGAAGGATTATGTTGGCTCCTGGTTTCAGAGCCTTTAATCCATGGCTACTTAGCCCTGCTACTTTGAACATGAAACAGAGAAATACACTATGGAGAGAACATGTGCCGGAGGAACCCGTTCACCTCCTGGCAGGCAGGAAGCAAAGAGAAAGGCAGGAAGGATCTGGGATCTCAATCTCCCCTCCAAGGGCATGGCACCCAACTTCCTTCCATCAGGTTCCAACTCTTAAGGCTTCTACCATCTCCCAGTAGTATCATGGACTGGGGACTAAGCCTGAAAAGCATAGATTTTTAAGGACCACATGAGATCCAAACTATAGCTAGCTAACAAACTATAGTTTTGTGTGATTCTTGGTTACTAACTAGAATTATCTAGGAGTTTCTCGCATGTCATATGAGTGACTTAATTGTGAGATTTCACATGGCACATACTGTTAGGTGTCTTAAATATAGTATCCTAACTAACCCTAACAGCAACCTTACAAAGTAGGGACTCTCAAATGTACCAGGCTTAGAAACTTGGGCTTCTGGAGATCAATAGAGGTCAGAAGGAGGCATTGGATTTCCTATAACTGGGATTATGAAAGGTTAAGAGTCAGCATGTGCATGGCATGGACCAAATCTGAGCTCTCTTCAAGATGAACAAGTGCTCTTAACCATAGTGTCAACTCTCCAGTCCCCAAAGTCTTAACTATTTAGTAGCTCCCAGTGAGTTTCAAAACGAAGCGCAAGTTTCTAAGCCTGGTACGTGTGGCCCAGTGTAGTGATCATAGTCTATTTCTTCTTCCTTTGTTTCTTGCTCACATTCTGTGCTCCAGCACAGAGCCCAGAGCCTGCTGTCTTTAGGTTGACCTCGCATCTCAAGTCTTTGCTAGTATAGTGTTTCAATGCAGTGGCCAGCTTGGCTGTTCCCTAGTCATCGGCTCCTTTCTGTGACTCCTTGACAGTAGCCATCCTCCAGCTTAAGACTCTTACACAGTGATGAGTGATGAGCGTGTGTCTGAACTCATCCATCTGAGATATTCTTAATGATAGTGACTAATCATTTCTCTTTGCAGCTTTAGATTTAACATAGTCCCGCCACAACACAGCTCCTTGATAGAAAACCCAGCCCATCCATCAATTAAGCTTTGACAGATAATCCCAAAAGCTTAAAAATTCTGTAGCTATGTTTAGGCATTTTGCAGATGTGTTAATGAAACATGTCATCATCTCTCTCAGTATCTGGGTATTTTATAAACTTAAATAGTTTAGAGAAAGAAGAGATTTAATAGGTCATCTTAGGTGGTTGCTTTTTTTTTTTTTTTTTTTTTTTTTTACCAGATAGGAAAATCAGAATCCAGAAGAGGTTCCTTTAACTAGTTTAGTGGATATGTGAGTTTTGCTTTTCCTGACCCGGTTTCTCTTTCTTTTCATATCATCTTGCTCTTCTCCTCCATAACCTAGTTTATAGTTGATTTGACTGCCCACTCTCCATGGGCAATATTAGAAGACATATTATGTCAGGGTTGGATTTCTTCATCCCTTCTATTCTCAACATTTAGGTACTTCAAATATTCTGGCAGTGTGTCAGTTGCCAGAAACTCAAATATCAATGAGATAATCATTTCCAATTCTAGAACATGCAGTCTAGAAGAGCAGACAGCTTAGGATGCAGCAATTAGGATGGATTCTCTCAAGGGCTTGCAGTGACAAAAAAGGTGTGCTCCTTGACATGGCAAGCATCCCTGAGATCCAACAAGAAATGCAAATTTGATGATAATGCTACAAAGACAAATGTCGCTTCTCTATTATTTGCCAAAGCTGTAATAGGGACTAAAGGTCAATCAGATAAAGGGACATTAAACATACATACAAGAGAGCTTGTCTAGTCTCATCTGCTAGACAAATGCCAGAAGAAGTAAAGAAGTGAGAGAGGGAGGAGGAAGAGCAGGAGGAGGAAGATGAAGGGAGCAAGAAGAAGAGGAGCAACAACTTCTGAAGGGAGACTTTTTTTTTGTTGTTGTTGTTTCTTTTTTTTATTTCTTTTTAATTTTTACATTTCCTATGTTGTCCCCTTACCCCATCCCCCACCCACCCCGGAACCCCCAATCCCCTCGCCCCTCCTCCTTCTTCTCTGTGGATGTAACCTCTATCTATCCCCCCCCCACTCCCACCTCCCCACCCTCAAAATTCCCACCCCCTGGGGCATCCAGCCTTCATGAGGTCAAGGTTCTCTTCTTCCACCTATGCCCAGCA
>NW_021620862.1:1951591-1995861 GCF_004785775.1 Grammomys surdaster
CCTCTGAGGAGACATCCATATCAGGCTCTTATCAGCATGCACTTCCTGACTTCCACATCAGCATCTACCTTTGGTGACTGCACATGGGATGGATACTCAGGTGGAAAGGTCTTCAGACGGCCCCTCCTTCAGTTTTTGTCCCTCGCTTTGTCTCCATATTTCCTCCCTTGAGTATTTTGTTGCTCCTTCTAAGAAGGACCGAATCACCCCCACTTGGTCTTCCTTCTTTATGGACTTCATGTGGCCTGTGAGTTGCATCTTGGGGGACTCTTAATAGAATATAAACTATGCCATCTGAAGGTATAATACTTTTCTCTCCTCTGTCCGTTTCTCTCAGTCTCTGTCTCTGCATCTGCCTCTGCATCTGCCTCTGTGTCTGCCTCTGTGTCTGCCTCTGTGTCTGCCTCTGTGTCTCCCTCTGTGTCTGCCTCTCCCTCTCCCTCTCCCTCTCCCTCTCCCTCTCCCTCTCCCTCTCCCTCTCCCTCTCTCTCTCCCTCTCCCTCTCCCTCTCTTCCTCTCCCCGTCTCCCTCTCCCTCTCTCCCTCTCTCCCTCTCCCTCTCCCTCTCTCCCTCTCCCTCTCTCCCTCTCCCTCTCCCTCTCTCCCTCTCCCCCTCCCCCTCTCCCTCTCCCTCTCCCTCCCCCTCCCCCCCTCTCTGTGCATGTGCACACATGTATATTCACCTGTGGTGTGCCTATAGATCCCAGAGGAAGACATTGGGGCCCCTATTGTTTTTCGTATTTATAAGTGTGTGCTTGGGTCTCCAATCAAATCTGTCTCTCTTTCTAGACTGTCTGGCTCATGAACCCCTGGGATTCTCCTGTCTTTTGGTGCTGGAGTTACAGGTACACACTGCTCCAAAGACTTTTATTTGCATCCAGGAGATTTAAATTCAGCTTGGGTGTAATTATCAATGTCTAAACCTGAAAAAAAAATTGGTAGTTACAAAGCAATGTAATCAATCTGTAATATCACATTTCCAGACTAGACTGATTCTACTTTCATTGAGTGTGTCTTAAGTTAAAACATCCTTGATTCAACTTTCACTTACAGCAAAGCGAGATCCAAACTCAATACTCATCTAAGAGCATTTTGACAGATAAAAAGGCATTGATCTGAATGTTTTGGGAATTCTAGAACGTTCAATGTGCTGTACTCCTGATGTCTTCAAACTGGGGAGGAAAGTTTCCCCTCTTAGCCATGCTTTTGGGCTTTGTTTGCTTGTTTGTTCTAATAACAAACAAAATAAATAACAGGACAAAGGGCATCAACCAGACTCAAGCCTCCCTGCATCAGCAGCTCAGCAACTACTATGCGCTGTGCTGAAAGTGTCTATTGTTCTTTTTCTTTATTTTTTCCTTTTCTCCTTTCCCTCCATCTTCTACTAAGTTTTCTTTCTCTCTCCCTGAGGAAGGGTCTTGCTCTGCAGCTCATGCTCTTCTGGGACCCATGCTCCTCTGCTGTAGCCTCTCGAGTGCTGGAATTACTGCCGTGCATAGCCAAGCCTGCCTCATCCAGGTTTCTAATGGGAATTTTCATGGACTACAATATACATATTTGGCAGCACAAGACTACTGTGGGGATGGGATGAGTTAAATGACTGGGAATAAAAACCCATAACTAACACTAGTGTTTGTCAGTAGCTAGGGCATTCTGGCAGAGATCAGCTCTGGGCAGCGTTAAAGCCCCCAAAAGCAGGGTAGCCTGAACTTAAAATAAGGCTGTCACCTGTGAGGCCTGTGAGATGGAGACAGGCACAAAGGCTGCATCAAGCCAAGTGAGTGATGCACAGACAGACACTGGTGTTTGCAGCTCAGGGAGCCATATGTAGCAAGCACGGCTGTGGGTGGACATTGGCAAAGATGGGGATATCTAGAAATGGAGCTGGTCAGGATGGCAGGATGTGAGCAGAGAATGTATGAAGTGAAGCAGAGAGATTTTCACATCATTTCCAAGAAAATTACCTCATGTAGAACAATAATCTTCTAAACCAGTGGTTCTCAACCTGTGGGTTGCAATGCCTATGGGGGTTACATATCTGATATCCTGGATATCAGGTAATTACATTAAGATTTATAGCAGTAGCAGAAATACAGTTATGGAGTAGCAATGGAATAATTTTATGGTTGGTGTCACCACAACATGAGGAACTGTATTAATGGCAGCATTAGGGAGGTTGAGAATCACTGGTCTAAACCAAATACTGCAAATAAATTTTGGGCTCAAAAGGTATAGTAAAGGGCTGGTGAGATTGTTCAGCTGGTAAGGGGACTTAAAACCAAGGTTGGAAACCTGAGTTTGAACCCTGGGACCCATATGATGGAGAGAAAATTGGTTCCTACAAGTTGCCACTCTGACTTTCACATGCATGCATTCCTTTGACCTCTACCGGGATACATGACAGAGCAACAATAATGTTTTCTGTCAGTGTTTCTGTTGCTTCTGGTTAACTCTGGGTTCTCCTTGGCACATTAAAAATGGCTTCATGCCTTCTGGTTTGGACCCGAGCACTGAGCAGATCTTGGGCAGCAGCCCTGCACCCAATCTCACAAATCCCAGAGGAAGTGGGCCTCCCAGGAGCTCTAACCTGGGCAGTATCTTAGGTAAGGAGACAGCAATACCCACCCCAAACAGGGAGTAACTGGGACCCACTGGGACCCAGGAATTCTCTCCTGGCCTGGAGCACTGGTTCCTTCTGGTCTGGGCCTGAGCACTGAGCAGATCTTATGACCCAGCTCTAATTCCAGTAGTAACAGCCACCTCACACAGTTCTGAAACAACCAAGATAATAAGAAAGACAGGTTGCAGTCAGAGACAGGGCAGGTAGCACTAAGGAGATCCAGATGGCAAAAGGTAAGTGCAAGAACATAAGCATCAGCAACTCAGGGTACTTGGCATCATTAGAACCTTGTTCTCCCACACTAGAAAGTCCTGAATTCCCCATATCACCAGGAAAGCGAGTCTCAGATTTAAAATCACTTTTAATGATGATGATAGAGGACTTTAAGAGGGACATAAATAACACTCTCAAAGAATTTGAGGAGAACACAGGTAAACAGATAGAATCCCTTAAAGAGGAAACACAAAAATCCCTTAAAGAATTACAAGAGAACACAACCAAACAGATGAAGGAATTGATCAAAACCATCCAGGACATAAAAATGGAAGTAGAAACAATAAAGAAATCACAAAGGGAGACTACCCTGGAGATAGAAAACCTAGGAAAGAGATCAGGAGTCATAGTCGCAAGCATCACCAACAGATTACAAGAGATAGAAGAGAGAATCTTTGGTGCAGAAGATATCATAGAAAGAATTGACACAACTGTCAAAGAAAATGCAAAAAGTTCTTAACACAAAACATCAAGGAATCTAGGACACAATGAGAAAACCAAACCTAAGGATAATAAGTAGAGAAGAGAGTGAAGATTCCCAACTTAAAGGGCCAATAAATATCTTCAACAAAATTATAGAAGAAAAGTTCCCTAATCTAAAGAACGAGATGCCCATAAACATACAAGAAGCCTACAGAACTCCAAATAGACTAGACCAGAAAAGAAATAACTCCCATCACATAATAATCAAAACACCCAATGCACAAACCAAGGAAGACTATTAAATGCAGTAAGGGAAAAAGGCCAAGTAACATATAAAGGCAGACCCTATCAGAATTACACCAGACTTCCCAACAGATATTATAAAAGTCAGAAGATCCTGGACAGATGTCATACAGACCCTAAGAGAACACAAATGCCAGCCCAGGCTACTATACCCAGAAAAACTCTCAATTACCATAGATGGAGAAACCAAGATATTCCATGACAAATCCAAATTTACACAATATCTTTCCACAAACCCAGCATTACAAAGGATAATAGCGGGAAAGCTCCAAAACAAGGAGGGAAATTATACCCTAGAAAGAGCAAGAAAGTAATCCTCCTCCAACAAATCCAAAAGAAGATAGCCACACAAAGATAATTCCACCTCTAATAACAAAAATAGCAGGAAACAACAATCACTGTTCCTTAATATCTCTTAACATCAGTGGACTCAATTCCCCAATAAAAAGACATAGGCTAATGGACTGGATATGTAAACAGCACCCAGCATTTTGCTGCATACAGAAAACCCACCTCAGTGACAAAGACAGACACTACATTAGAGTAAAAGGCTGAAAAACAATTTTTCAAGCAAATGGTCCTAAGAAACAAGCTGGAGTAGCCATTCTAAAATCTTCAGCCTGAGAACACAAAGGCACCGAGCAAGGGCTCCACCTGTATAGGTAGTTGAGAATGGCCTTGTCAGACATCAGTGGAAGTAGAGGGCCTTGGTGCCTGAAAGTTTGGATCCCCTAGTGTTGGGGAATTCAAGATCAGGAAGGTGGAAATGGGAGGATGGTGGGAGCACACCCTCGTAGAAACTCCTAGAATTATATGGATTAGACATGACAGAGTCAGGCTCCCAGAAGACTAGATTCCAGAATTCAAACAAAAACTTATCTTGGTACTAAAATTTGTTTTGAGAATTGTATATTGCAGAATACACAGCCTTGGTATTCATCAAGCAAGCTGAGCAGACCTCCTCGAACTTCTGATGTCCTGGAATTTCATCTAGATGCAGTAAAGACACAGATGTCAGAGGCTTATCAATTTACTCTTCCCCCCACCCCTCTTCTAATATCTCAACGCCCGTAACCAGCTTGAAGAAGTTAATGAAGAGTCGGCGCCCCTATTCCCTGGGCTTGGAGACTGAGGTGGTTAATATTGGGCTGTCTTTCTAGGGAAAAGTAGTGGTTTTGTCAGAACAGGGAGGAATAGCTAGGATTTATTGCATAGCCATAACCTATTGGTAGAAATCTGTATAATTGTTATTAATCTGAAGTTATAATTTCTTAAATGGTACAAAATTTACTTTGATTTCAAATTTAAGATTTTCATTGGTACGAGTTTCTTATTGATATAAAAGTGAGATCAATATTGTTACTCTCATAGGCATTGTGCCTATATAACACATTTAGGAATACAAGGCTTAGACCCAGTCCTTCTTTAACTCTTTTAACTGATTCAAGATGGTTAGCCTGTGAGTTAAGGGCCTATAGCAAATTCATGGCTCTGAGTTTACTGTTAGGGTGTTTTCTATATTTTATTTAGAAATAGCTGAGAGGAGTTAACAGACAACAGTCCAGATTGCCTTATATGGGTAGTTGGTTTTCAAAACATCAGAAGTCCACAGAATTGACTTTACAAACATTTCCGTATTAATGCTCATTTTGATTAGAGACCTGTCTACTCCTGACAGCTTCCTGTCTTGGATTCTAAGAAGAAATTGAGCATCTTTGGAGTTACTTCAGTTGTGGTGAGACAGCCACTAGGCAAGAGTTGCCTCTTTTCATCTACAGACAAACTACTGTCCCGAAAAGGACACACTTGCAGAATAGTCGACTGATTATATCTGCCAAGACAGAGCAATCAGCCCTTAATAATTCTGCATCACTAGGTCTGTCAGATGATCCTGGGCCAGAAGGCTGAAGATCAGATGCTCCAACGTTTTGTAGTATAGAGACTGTCCAGGTGTAGCGGTCTCTATAAATTGGCTAAGTTTTAGAAGCTATGCTTTGTGCTTCCCATAATTTCAGTTAATTCAGTCATTCTGGATTTCTGGCAGGGTTGAAGACTTATGGTCTCATAGCCAATCCTGGCTATTTACTTTGAGAGAAAAGATTTGAGAGGATGATTTTCAGCTGACATTCATTCTAAAGCCAAGAAAAAAGACAGGTTCAGAGCTAAGTCTTTTAGTTAGGAGAGATGACAGAGGTTCTGGTTAGTCAACATAATGTTGGAATGGGTATTAGATCTATCTTGTACCTTACTGATACAAATTGGTATAATTACGCCCTAATTGTATTTTGAGAGAAAAGTTTTATTTTAACAGGAAGGATGATGTGTAGGAGGAGCTAAGGTGGGAGGAGTAAGGAGAGGAAGAGGAGGAGTAAGGAGAGGAGGAAGAGAATGAGAGGAGGAGCTAGGAGATGGGGGACATGGAGGTGGAAGTTCGAGTGTCTCCACCAAAGATAGTTGGTATATCTAGGTTGGGTATTGGGTTACACTTCTGATTGTATGGGCATCTTGTTATTGAGCATTACCAAACCTATAAAGCCTTTGATTAACATTTTTTAAAAAGTTACTAATTAAAAAAAAAGGTTGAGAAGGGAGGGTGATGGAATACATGTAACAGGAAATCAAATGAGGAAATTTAGCTGGAGGAAGAAAGGGAAGGGGCAGAGGGAAACACATCATAACTCTAATACACATGTATGAGGATGCTGTAATAAAGCTCAGTATTTTGTATGTTAACTTAAAATACTAATAAAGAAAAAAAAGCAAGAATGACGAGGGGGGATAGGATAGAGGGGGTTCTGGGAGAGGAATGGGGAAAAGGCATGACATCTGAAATGTAAATAAATAAAATATCCAATAAAAAAAAAAGAATGGCTTCACAGAGATATGTTCCTTACTGTTTGTCACTGACAACTGTTCTTGTCATTCATCATGATTATCAGGTATGGCTTTGCCTACAAGAGTTCAGTGAACTTTTTGAGAAATATACACCACATTCAAATACTCTTCCTGGAGAACCAAACCGGTAACAGGAAATGTCAGCATCATTAGTTGTATATTAAGTTTCATTAAAATCAGAACTTTGAAATAATTAGCTTCTGCTGCTTCCCCGAGTGGTAATTACAGACCACTAGGAAGTGTCATGCTCATCCAGATTTCCTTTTTTAAAGCATCACACATTAAAGATAAGGAATTATTTCAAAAATAACCTCAGATATTTTTTAGCTGTGGGTTATATAAACATAATTTTCTGAGTATGATTACTAATAAAAATCTCTCATAATGTAGGAAATATAAATTTGATTGGACTCAATAGTGAAATAAAATGTTAATATGTGTCATTATGTTTGAAAGTCAAGTTTAGAGCTAAAAATGTCTGCACTGAAATAGGTTTAGAGGATTCTCAGCCTTCACTCAGAATTAAGCTTTTATCTTCTGCTTCTAATTGTTGTTGAAAGTTATTTACTCAATGCCAATTAGAAAAATAAATCATAGTCTTAAATTATTCAGTTTCACTTTAATAGAACAGTCTCTTTCTGCTCCTGCTGGTTCTGCCTCTTAGGAATAAGCTCCCACTCACTGAATCTTAGCTAGTGATTCACAAACCCTGTTTCTTCCTGACACCCACTGTCCATGGTCCGAGGTTAATGAAGAAGTTTGCTGGTAGGCAAGGAACTTGTCATGCACGCTGGTCACAACAGCTAAGCACAGGATGTTTTAGCCACAGAACTCTGATCAATTAAGTCTTCCTGAGATACCCTGGATCCTACTGTCATGGGCCCATGTAAATGAGGCAAGGCACAGCCACATTCCACAATGAACTGCTTTCTACATCACTGACAATCAAGGCATCCATCTGCCTGGGGTTCATATGCCTTCCTTTGAAAACCTATATCAAAGATTATCCTCATAGGGCAAAGGGGGCTGTTACCATCCAAAGGCAAAGCTTGTTGTTGTAAAGCTACTTCTTTTTCCGTAACTCTGCCATTGAGAAGCAGAAGATCAGACCTTTGTGTTTTCATCCTAGTCTCCAGTTGTATCACTGGACTGTACACTGTCTTTGCTTTCATAATCCTCAGCTGTTACCCCAGAGAAAATTCCACTATGGAGACATAAGAAATGTCAGACATTATCACTCCAATGAACAGTAAAATCTCAGTGATTTAGACTTGGATCACATAAAAATTATTGTCTATTAAAAGCTTAGTGCTGAGCGATCCCATCTTTAAACTTAAATAAAAGATATTGAGAGGACCATTTTTGAATAATTTGCATTTTATAATTTTTGATAGGTAAATGTTGATTATCTTCTATTAGTAAAGACACATGGCAGAAAAGTAACGCGTGGGACAAAGAAATAGAGCAAAGCAGACAGAAAAGACCATGGCGAGACACATTAATAAAAGCATAAAAGTTGGGGCAGCTGACTGAGCAGTGTGATTCAGACTAGAGATCCATCACAGGATAGATGGGCTAGTGAGTGGAATGAGATGAATTACAGGGAGATACTTGGAAAAGAACACGGTGTAAAAAAGAACTTGGGGAGAGGCTATCAAAACACAGAGGAAGAGAGCTGTCAGGCTGCATTTGACTTTCAGGAGTGAGTGGAGAGACAAATACAGGCAGACTTGAATTTCTAAGTAGCAGATCTCAGCAAAGGTTGCACTCAGGACATGGCACTGTTTTTAGTAACACCCCCCAAAGCAGGGAAGCCTACAGAGAAACTGTATATACCTCTGTGGGATCACACAATTGGAGAGTAAAGTCAGTTGATCCAGTGAGTGCCACCGTAGAGTAAAATCTAAGAAGAGCCAGAGCAGTGAGACAGTGAGAGGGAGAAGGCTGATGATGATGAAGGGGAGGCTGAGGCTAGCCTTCTAAGGAGCACCTACTGACCTAATATTTCCCCCTGCTGGGGGGCATCTCAGGAATTCCAACTCTGTTGGAAAAGCTTGGTCATTTTTACTAGTGGCATCAGTGCCTGGAGGAATGCAGAACAATGGATCAGAGAGAGGAAAGAGTCCATTTTTTTCCAGGACATTTCTTATGCTAGAACATTCGAATTCCAGGCAAAATATCCAGGGTGAAATATTGTGTACCCACTATCAGGCTTCTGTCAACATGATCTCTTTTATGTAGATGTCACTGTAGAGCTGAACTGAGGGCACAAACTTCAGATAGCAATTGTGGAAGAGAGCCGAGCATGAGTTTAAATTGTAGTTTATATCAGAATGAGCACTCATGTTTCCTACCTAGACATCGACGACAGCCTCTTCTTGGTATGTTTCTACCTCAGTCCCCAACCCCCAAAATGAAAACAAGTCAGGACCAGGAAAATGGCTTAGTGGTAAAGGGGCTTGCTGCAGAGTCTTACAGCCTGAGATCAATCCCTGTGGTTCAGTTAGGGTTTCCATTGCTATGAGGAGACACCATGACCAAGGCAACTCTTAGAAGACAAACATTTAACTGGTGCTGGCTTAGTTTTAGAGAATCAGTCCATTATCATTGTGGCAGGAGGCATGATAGCATCCAGGCACACATGGTGCTGGTGTTAGAAAAGCTGAGAGATCTACATCTTGATCTGAAGACAGTCAAGAGGAAACTCTACACTGGGTGGAATTTGGGCACTAGGAGCCCTCAAAGCCTGCCTACACAGTGACACTTTTCCTCCAATAAGGCCACACGTATTCCAACAAAGCCATATCTCCTAATAGTACCACTTCTCATGGGCCAAGCATATTTAAACCATCAACCCTGGAAGGAAAGAACCAAGTTTCATGGGTTGTTCTCTGACCTCCAGTTGAAAGAAAGCTCTGGCTCATGTGTCCACATATTTACAAACACACACACACACACACACACACACACACACACACACACACACCACACTACATACATACATACATACATACATACATACATACATACATACATAGTATAAAATGTCACAGCTTAGGGAAGAGTGGAAACTTCTGGGGCAGAATTCATGCCATGAAAGCTCTACAGATAAGGAAGAGTCCCAGGATTACATTACATAACGCAACTGAAGTCACATAATATAATCATGTATATGCAAAAAGCCGTGTTCTGAGAAACATATCTTTACTTGGTTTCATCACCATGTGAACAGCACAGTGTATTTGCGTTTCTGTCAAAAGACAGTGACTCTTATGGGTTCCCAGGAATATCTGAGCTACTGAAATCTCAAGCTATGGTCTGTGATAAGAAGTGATTAGTAAAGCTCGTATAATATCTAGATTAATGAATAAGCAGATAAACAACTACATACAAGGTGCAGCCAATCCTGAGCTGCATGAGTTAACTTCTACTATAAACAAATATAAACTTCTACTATAAACAAATCCTGAGCTGCATGAGTTAACTTCTACTATAAACAAATATAAACAAATCCTGAGCTGCATGAGTTAACTTCTACTATAAACAGATATAAACTTCTACTATAAACAAATCCTGAGCTGCATGAGTTAACTTTTACTATAAACAAATATAAACTTCTACTATAAACAAATCCTGAGCTGCATGAGTTAACTTCTACTATAAACAAATAGAGCTGTGTTCTCTGTCCATCGGGGCTCCTGCCTCTGTCAGGCTTTCTCAGGGAGTGGATTAAAATGTCATACACAGAAGTCTCCAAAAATGGAGACTGCTCGAATCGTCAACCTATTCTCTATGTAGAATAGGGCCAGGTTGTAGAGTGAATGAAACTGCCAATCATGCCTAGGACCTGACATCTCTGAGGACAGTAAGGCTTCAGCCAAGTCCTGCTGAAAGCAGATCTAAGTAGACACTTCTCTCTTCCCTGTCCAGGCCCATCCCTGAATTTCTCACCCACCCCCTAAAAGAGAATTTTTGTTTGTTACCTCTTACCGACATTTATTTTGGCAATTCTTCTCTGAGAGTCCGTCCTCATCCTCTCCCATGATGTCCACAGCTGAAAAGATCAGCGCGACCAGGACGGCGAAGCAGCAGACCAGAGCAAAGATCACGATGCACTTCTGCTGGGACTGGAATAGGAGAAGGGAGAAACGTCAGGGGCCACGGCCCGGAGGAGGCTGAGATTTTTCAAAACACCAGCGTGTCCTCTGGGATTCATTACTATGTGGTGGCTAGAAAAGAGTCACTCTTCAGGTACAAACGCCGAAGGTTTTTATGTTTATCCAGCAACACAGTCTTCAACCCCTAGTACGTTAAACAGCTCTCAGTGTTATGCAGGCTTCAGGACCAGCCTGTCCTTTCCAACCCAAAGACAGGCTACAAATGATGGCTACAAACAGCAGCCACAAGATCTAGAAGTACAGATGCCAGAGTGGTGAACTTTGCAATGGACATAGCTTTTTTCTTCTTCTTCTTCTCTCGATGTCATGAATAACATTCACATACTTGATTTTCAATTAGAACTTGAAGGTGCTGGCTGCAAAGGCCACTAGTTGTCTCACTCTTCAAGTCCAAACACTGCAATTTCAGATGCTTCTATATAGAGCCCTGTGGCTCCAGATAGTGGAACGGGGTAAATGGGTGAGATTCGTGAGCACCTGGACAAATGGTTTTTGCCTGGTTTCCCTCTGCAGGTATCTGAATGGTTGTGCCCCATTTCTCAAGTTTATGCTAAAATCTCATCTCACCATATGCCCTCCACACTGATGGTTTTTGGGGTCAGAGTTTTCTGGAAGGCAGTAGGTTGTGAGAGTAGAGCCTTCCTTAACCAAGAAGTGACTGTAATAACCCTAGAGAGAATCTCTGTCCTTTGTAATGTGTTAGGAGGCAGAGCCAGGAATAATGCCCTTTGCCCTGTTTCATCTTGCCCCCTTGTAAAATAGGGATAACAACATCAGCTACTTTGTAAGGGTGCACTGAGGAATCAAATCATATGAAGTGAGTTATTTTATGCAGACAACCTGTGTCGTGACTAGCTGATATACTCCATGAACACTACTCACTGGTGAAACACACCTCTGTGTCTGAATAGCTGGCAAGGATTCTTCACCTATTCTAGGGGTCATTTCTGATGCTTTGTCAAACTTTCTAACTTCATGTGAGCCCACATGTCAGTTCTTACAATTATTTCCAGAATGATTGGAGTCTTATTCAGAAAGTCATTTTGTGCTTATATTTTGAGCCATTTCCACTGGTTTTCTGTCCTCAGACTTTCAAAGTTTTAGGGCTTCGATTAAGGTCTTTGTTCACTGTACAGTCTAGAATAGCTTCAAATTCATAGCCCTTTGGCCTCATATTCTCATGTACTGGGATTAGTTTCCTATACTTTTGCTAGAAGTTGTGCACAGAAATAAACAACAAAAGCCTTTAGAAGAGTTTAAATTAATAAAAACCTATTTACCCATTAAAAGCCTCAGTGCAGGGAGCTAAATCTGGACAATATAATTAAACATTATCTAAAAAAACCCAAATCTGTAGATAGCATCCGTAACATATATCAGGTACAGAGTAGGAGCTGACAAATGAGCCCTAGTGAAAACTAAATGCCTAAGCTATAACAATATTGATTTGTTTCTCTTTGTTCTCAATGTCATGACAAATCAGTAAATGAAAACCCTGAGTAATTTGTTTTTCATTGGAAGTTCTTTGATGTAATAAACTTTCACATTTTCATTAACTTCTATTAATTTAATTCCATGTTATTAAATTCTGTTTGAGCAGTTTAGCTAGTATTTTCATTTTAATTTACCAAAGAAGAGACCCCCAGACTCTGACCCTCATTTCAAAATGAGTCCTTGGAGCACTGTACTTTAACAACATAAGGTCACACTAAGACTATTTCATTTAATTTCTATCTCATCAAAGTGAAAAAATATATTCAAATGATTGTAAAAAACTCTCATGAGACCAAACTTCAGGTTATAAAGAGAATTCTTAATTTTAACTCCTGAATAGATCATTCCAGAAACTGGTATGAACCATACTTTCATGTTTCTATTGAACTGACTCAAAGGAAATAGTTTTAAGAAGAACCAATAGACATGCATACAATCCAAACTTCATTGATACACTCAGCATGTGAAAGGAAACTGAAGGTTGAAATAATCAACTAGTTAAGCTTTCCACTGAAGTTCTTCTATAAATGCAAATAAGTTAGGTTCTTGGTGAATAAATACATACACTTACACTAACATTTAAAGTATTTGAAAGTTTTATGCACTTTACCTCAAGTAAGAAATAGATACATGAGACCTCTGACTAGAGACAGAGTATTATACTTGAAAATTAGAAATATTTCCAACAAGGCTTCTATATTATTTAACAAGCAGTGAGAAATTTACACCCATGAACATAAAGGTGAAATTTAAAAATTCATGTTGTCTTTCATTATTTACAAGTTCTATTTATTTCTGAGTTTATAATATAATTATAATATTTCTCCCTTTCCTTCTCTCACTCTAAACTTCCCCAACAATACCTCTCAATTCTCCTTCAAATCATGACCTTCTCTGTCATTAAATGCTATTACATATGTATTAAATATATGGTACATATATACATGTATTTTCCTAAATATAACCCTGTAGGAGTAGCTACAGTAGGAGGAGTAAGGAAAGGAAAAGGAGGAGTTGGGAGAGGAAGAGAAAAAAGGAAGAGGAGGAGCTAGAGAGGGTAGAGACATAGGAGGATGGAGAACCACACAGGTATGGAGTGCACTCGTGGGGAACAATTTATAAACTTATAATTAGGTTAGCTAATTGGGATACAACTCTCTTTGTATGGGCATCTTGTTATTAATCATTATCAAACATATAAAGCTTTTGATTAATCTATAAGAATTAGAGCTTCATTCTCTTACTGGGCCTGTATGGATGGCAGAATGGTCTGGGCAATGCCCTGCCTTTCAGAGACAGCGTGGAAGATTGGCAGAGCCATCTCTCATGCTGGCATCTAGTGGGTGGCAGGGCTGGTGTTTCTGGTGGGCCGTTCTAGCTGCAGTGCGCATGTGGCCTCAGGCCAAGAAACATGGTGGTTGGGCTAGGCAGAGCCGCTGCAGCTTAGATAGTCGGATTAACAAGTGGCCGATTTTAAATAATTACCACAACATAACCCACTCAGTCTATATAGTGTTAAAGTTCTTTTCAAAGAAAACTAACAAGGTTTTAAAAACATGTCCAAGTTTAAAAATACAACACATTTATTTTATTTATCTACCTCTTAATCTCTGCAAAGCTGGAATTTCTAGAAAAAAATTTTTCCAAGGAGAGATGTACCAACAAAGACTCAAAGACATTTGAGTGATTCAATGACAAAGATGACCCAAAAAGTTGGAAATAATCTGGTTGGTTAATTCAGGTTTCTAGATCCAGATACTATAGATTTGTTTATAAATTTAAGTATTTTTCTTTATGATTTTCAAGTTTTTGCCTTTATTTTCTACTTAACATCAAATTTAGTTATTTCGTTATTGCCATTAGTTTTAGTCAACAGATCTCCAATGGTAGAAATCAAGGTTGAACAGCTGGCTCTGTGTCATAGCATCACAGAGTTGCTGGATCTGTATTATTAATTCAGGATATAATATATTTTGAGTTCTTACCCATGGTCCCAGGAAAACATATCACCTAGAAGATCCAGAGTCATCTTTTTTGGTGACTTACCAAGTTGTAGAATAATGATTTCATGGTAGAACCAAATCAGAAGACCTAGACTATGTACTGCATAAGGGGTCTGGGGGGAATCTTTACTGTGAATACCACTTCCTCCTCATATTCTTTAGGATCCTTAGTGTGATACCTCTGTCCTCTGCAGCCCTTCCATGAACTATGTAAATGTTCTGCCAAAGTCATATAAAATGTGGTCAGTGACCTAGCATGGATCCTGCACCCCTACACACCAGAGAAATGCTGAACGAGCCCTGGGAACAACAGTATAGCAAAGGGGAAGCATATACATAGCTCACCAATAGAAGCCAAGAAGAGAAAGCTAGGGGTGACAAAGATCAAATCAGCTAAAGCTAGCAGGAAGGGGGGGGAAGCAGGGAGAGAGAGAGAGAGAGAGAGAGAGAGAGAGAGAGAGAGAGAGGAGAGGGAGAGAGAGAGAGAGAGAGAGAGAGAGAGAGAGAGAGAGAGATCCACAGAAGAGCTTCAGAAAGTCTCACTGAGTTTTGAGTTGAGTACAAATCAGCACACATATGTGAAGGAGCCACTTGTAAGAGATGCCACTTGAAAGGAATGAGTAGAACAAACTTTGACCTACAATAGGACCAAAGGGAGCTAGTATTCCTAATGCCCAGAGTATCTGGGGGAGGGGAGTATCCTATAATGCATGGGCACCAAGCTCCAGATACCACTTGATGTCAAAAAAGATAATTATGAGAAAGTAAGATAAATAAAATATATAAGTAACATAATCTAAATTTTAGACATTAAAAAAGTCATCGAAGGGAATTAGCGGATTAACTACAACATAAGAAACAATGTAGTGATCTCTATGGAAATAAAGGATATAATAGAAAACATTTTACTATCAGTATTCATTAAGGAACTTTATTGTTCCAGGGATATACAAGGGCTCTTACGGTTACAAGTGGAAAGGGCTGATTGGTCATAACACAACACCTAATTATATGTGTGAGGAGCCAGAGTGGGACTCCTGTGCTGAGTCACGCAGTGCTTCCAGAGAGCTCTACAGAGGGTAGTTTTTCAGATAATATTGGGCGTCTGTGTTCAGAGACTCTCTCCAAGTAGAGATAGGCAGATAAAGGAAAGCCCCACTGAGAAAGGGAGTCCTCCATTTTGTGCGGTGCTCAGAGAGTCATCTGGACATAGTGGACTTTGACCTTAATAGCAGGGTTCTCCAACACGGAACCAAGAGGGCTAGTGCACAGCATATATGCAACTAATAAATTTACATAAATGCATTAAACAAAAGTGGCTCAAACAGAATGAGAAATTAAAAATTCTCATCTATTCAGTGATTTTTAAAAAAATACTTTTCTCATTAATGAGTTGAGTTATGTGGTGAGAAACCAGTATGCATGTAGAAAATTTGAAGAATGCTAATGACTAATTTCATTGACTTAAGATTTATGGAGCATTCTAGCAAAGACTTAGCAGAAGTCAGCCTTTATTTGAGATCACATAAAACATTCACCTAAAAGACCACATTCTGAATTTCAAACAAGTCTCAATGGAGGAACAGGGACTCCAGTACTCCTGAACTCTAGGACTATAACAAAATCAAATATAAACCAATAAAAGAAAGGTCTCTGATAAATCCTCCAATATTTGGAATTTAAAACTAATTTGCACAAACCATGGGTTTAAAAAAATCAAGAAAAGAATCAGAATCTTGAACTGAATGAAAATAAAAGTATACTATATCAAAACCACATGAGAGTTGGCCAATGAAATGGTTACAGGGACATTTACAGAATTAAATATATAGACTTTAATTTTAACACGCCACTTTAAAAATATAGACAGGAAAAAAATCCATTAAAGACAAAGTAGGCAAGTTAGTGGGAATAATGAGATATTGTGGTAAATTCAAAATAAGCAAAAGTACCTGTGTTCTAAGAACATCCAACTCATGAATCACTATATTCCCAATAGGTTTTTATTTTCAGTAAATGTAATATGCTCCAGTTAATCTTGAAATAGTCTTAATGTGTGGGAGAAACTCAGGAAGCAGAGATTAAATCTAGGAGTCGATTCCTGTCAAGTAATTTATCCTCATTGCAAACACTGAGATAGTAGGACTGTTATTCATAAAAAAGACAGAGGAAGGAAAACTTCAATAGGTGAACTAGATTTCATCCAAATAAATACTTTCCTTTTTCACATTAGTCTGGCAACAGTCCAGGAGACTGACTAGAAGATGATAGAAATTAGGGCCATGAGCATTCGCTAAACATTCAACTTGGCAGAGTTTGCTTGGATAACAGTTGAAAGTATGCAATATGCCTGTCTCTCACATTTCTCATTTCAAGACTTAATTTCATGAAATGGTTTGCAATTGTGCACATGTGCACAGATGTACAAACATAAGGAAGTCCACTGCAGTGCTTTGATTAAAGAGTAAAATCATGTGAAATAATGTACCTAAAACCAGAAGATTTCATTCAGAGATTCTGTGTGATATTTTCAGCCACTAATAGTTTCATGCATGCTTGTGAATAACAGAGAAAGATCATGGGATCAAATATGACACCATCAGTGCATATCTATGGGGAAGAGAGAGGCCTATGTGAGAGACTGAGGTGCACTGTTTATGATACACAAAGGTTACTCTATTTTTCCCCACTGTTTGGAATCTTATATTAGATCTGAATCTAAATTATCTCTCATAGCAAGAAAGAAGAGAACTAGCTGTCTACTGGACTACATCTGCCCCAGGACAAGTTATTTATCCACAATACAATGCTATTTGATTGATTGGTTGGATGATTAGTTGGGTGATTGATTGGTTGGATGGTTGATTAATTACTTGACTGACTGACTTTGGAATACTGAGGATAGAACCTAGGGCTTGTGTGTGTTAAGGAAGTGTTCAACCACTAAGCTACATTCTCAGAGCTCCACTATTCATTTGTCTCAATTTACTACTGATCATAATCAGGCATGACCTCTACATTTACTTAAAGTGGAGAATATACCTTAATCCACAGTTCACAAATTATAAGGGCAACTGGAAAGTCAAGGAACTTTTAAACATCTAGAACACCTAGAGATCATCTGGTTCAACCCTCTATTTTATCTTTTTCTTGATAAAGAAGTCACTGGCAGTAAGGGACTAGTTCCCAGTTGTTTTTCTGCCTGCCCCTATATTTACCTACTTGAATGACACTCCCTCATATCAAAGGAACTCTAGTTTTCACAAAAGACCAGTGTGGCAGTCTGCCTGGACAGCAAGTGTTTCTGACACTCTCTAGTGGGTTGGCCCCTGTAAATGTTAAAGGAATATCACTGGTGTCTTGCTTTAGCTTGCAGTAATTGAAAGCACTGGGAAAGAGAAGAAAGATGAGCTTTGTTCAATTAAAAAATGTGTATCAAGCATGTAACAAATGTATGTTTACAAAGAAAAAGATAAATGGAGGATCAAACAACATGATCACATGATCTCTGGGTGTTCTGGATATTTAAAAGAGGATTTTGCAAAGACAAAAATTTGTCGTTTATATCCCTAGTGTTTATTTTCTTCCTTAGTTTACAGACGTAGTGCATGTATGTTATACATACACAGGTAATTCACACTCACAGCCCCTTTATTGAGAAACTCTTGATGAAGCACCAAGAATAGCACATATAGCTTGATCATGCTAGCCCTTTTTGTCCTGGGAATACTTTTATTTCTGCCCATCATGTGAAAGCTTGTCTTTAACAACATCAACATGTTGGCAGCCAAAGTACATGACTTGAAATTGAAAATGGATTCCCAGACAGAGTTATTAATTTAACACACTAGCAAGCCAAGAACGGATAAGATTTTGCACAGAGCCTAACCAACCTAAGACAGAAGTACATTGCTTTTGATAATGGATATTCCATGATGGGAAAAGAAGGTATTTTTGTCAAAACAACTTAAGACAGGCTCAGTTTTGTTTATGAAATAAAAAATGGGGAGATGTGGAGAGCTTTTGTGGCTGCTTGGCAGGAATCTGCCATTGGCCAAGGACAAGGAAGTGGGCTGCTTGGAAGGAATCTGACATTGGCCAAGGACAAGAAAATGGGTTTCAGGCAAGAATCTGATATTAGGCTAGAACAAAGAAGCAATTTCAGGAAGGAATCTAAATCTTAAGCTAGAACAAAGAAATAACTTCAGGCAAGAATATAAGAATATAAAGCAATTGAACTGTGTGTGTGTGTGTGTGTGTGTGTGTCTTTCAGGGGATGGAGACATCATTCTAGTGTTGTAAGGACTGAGTCAGAGGCAGGAAAGGCTAAGTGCTCCATTTCACAAAAGAGTTGAATCTTCCCTAATTCAAGTAATTCCTACATATAGAATAAAGGATTCTCCTTGTACTCACAAAGCAGACAGAGTGATGTTGAATGTCAGCATATAACTAAGAACACTGTGGATGTCAAGGCAAAGCAGCCAGGATTCAGCAGCTAAGATGCTACGCTTTCATGTTCTCAGCATTCCTCCCCTTCATTACAGATAAAAGTGAGCAGCAAATGATAAGAAATTGCCAGCTGGCCTTTGATAAACAGATGGCTTTTTGGGCAACTTGAGCTCCACACTCGGCCTTAACAAGCTGAAGATAGTTTTGAACATTTCAGTACATCAAACCAAGTCAAGGTTCTTTCTGCTTTGATGGAGATTTATTCTGAAGATAGCTGATCACAATGGTTTCAGGTTTCTTTTCTAAGTTATTCGTTTTCCAGTAGCCTCAAAAGTTGATAGTTCATCCAATCAATAAGGAAAAAAAAAAAACCAACAGCACTGTTGACAAAAGTCAATAACCTTCATACTAAATCAAATGCAAAGTTGACTTGGGGCAAAATCGCAAAGAAATTAAAAAGCAAAAATTCATCTTGCTTGGTGTCCCTGGTTTTCATTTTTCTATTTCTTTTTAAAAAGAAAATGCCTGATTACAGCACAGATACCTTCATGAGCATCCACTCCAAGCTTAAACAAGGAATGGGAGAGAAAGTGGGACTGCCACTATTGACACTTTTCCTTAAGTACTCCTGCCCTCCTCAGGACCCACAGCATCCTCTGGTTAGACACTACTAACACCCACACCACTACTTAGTGAGACATTGCTGAGGTTTCTCTTCACAGAGTGTAATATGTAATCACCTATATGGTCAACTTGATTGGATTTGGAGTGGTCTAGAAGACACATCTGGGTATATCTGAAAGGGAAGTGTCCAGAGAGGTTTAACTGAGGAGGGAAGACCTACCCTAAATGTATATTATGCCATCTCATGGGCTAGAGTGCAGAGCTGATTAAAAAGGAACAAGGGAGAAAGCATAAATGAGAGTACTTTGAATAGATTTGGCCTCCATAGATTCATGTGTTTGAATGCTTGGCCATAGGAGTGGCACTATTTGGAGGTGTAGCTTTGTTGGAGGAAGTGTGTCACTGTAGGGGTGGGATTTGAAGTTCTATGCTCAGGCTCTGCCCAGTGCAGAAGTTAGTTTCCTCTAGTTGCCTTTAAAGCAAAATGAAGAACGCTTGGCTCCTTCAGCACTGAGTCTGCCTGCAAGAATCCATGTTTCCCACCATGATGATGATGGGCTGAACCTCTGAACCTGTAAGCCAGCCCCAATCAAATGTTTGCCTGCCAAAGACCAGCCTTGCCTTGTTCAGGGGTCCTGAGAAAAGGATGTTTGAGAGTGATGAGAGAAACAGCTCAAAGTCAAATCCTGGAAAGAAGCTGATAGCCTGTGTTCTGTTTGAGAAAGCATTCTGGGAGATCTCCACACAGCTCATTCAGATAGCTCAGCTCCTGTAGACCAAACCCTAGTCTTTTATTTACATATCAATTCAATAGTTCACCCCAGATCCCGCTTTGACTATTTCACAAATCAGCATCCCCTGACCCCAGCTCTTAGACTCTTCGAAAACAATAGAAAATACATTCTTCTTTTCTTTTCTCTTTTCTTAACATTGCAAATGAATTCAGAGATCTACCTGCCTTTGTAAGCACAGACAGTAAGTTAGCTGGGTGGGATCTCACTCTGAGATTGCCATTTCCCCTATGCCTGGCTGTCCCATGCTGACCTTGAACTCAGGAATCTGCCTGCCTTTGTAATCAGAAACAATAAACTTAGCTAGGCAGGATCTTGCTCTGTGATCACTACTCCTCAAATCTTTTTATCTCCTTCCTTAATATTCTGACAAGCTGGCGCATAGTACAGCTGCCTCTGTTCTTTTAGGTTCATGAAGGTCCTTATACAATTCATATTGCATCCTTTTATTTTGCATAGTTGAAAAATTATATATTCTTTGAACTTATATTTTCAGAGTTCTTTCTCATAGCCTTATGGGCTGTCCCAAAGGTCACAGTGTTCACTATTTTTGCTAAAGACATAAACACATCCTCATCTTCTAGACTCATGCTGTCTCTGATTATCATGGAGTCATTAACCTTGACAGAGAGGACATTCCCTAATAACCTTGGCAGGGAGAATATTTCTCAATAACCTTAGCAGGGAGAATATTTCCTGAAGGAGGAACTGTAAGTTAAAATAAAGCCTTCCCCATCTTATGTTGCATTTGTCAGGCTATTATCATAGCAACAAGAAAAGTAAACAATGATGAGCAAAGGATGCTGAACATCACAAGTAAATATTCTCTTGGACAGGCCCCCCCTACTCTAAGAGCATCTTCCTGGTCTCGCTCTTCCTGAAGTTTCTCTTCCCTATCCCACCTTCTGGCTTCCTTATATGTCTCTACTTTGAGACTTTTTCCTGTTTCTTAACAAAAGCATGATTTATATATTATTTAAATATCATATATTTATATATTAAATAATGCTATACTAGAATGCTTTGAATAGAAAAAAAAACATGAAATATTTCAGGTTACAAAACCCTTCCCTCAAAAAAAAATTTTTTTTTAAAAAATTCACTCTTCGTAAGTGGTTCGATATAACAAATGTATATAGTGACCACTCATGTCTAACTTGAAATTAAAAAGAAATCCCAGGGGCTAGAGATATGGCTTCTTTGTTAAGAGCATTTGCTGTTCTTGCAGAGGACTAGAGTTCAGTTTCCAGCACCCACATCATTCAGCTCCTAAATACAGTTCTACCCCTCTAACTCCAGCCTCAGGGGAATTGAAGCCCTCTGTGGGCATCCACATACATGTGTATACACACACATACTCATAAAGAAAGATAAAAACAAATAGGCAATAATAATAACAAAAGACGAACCCAGTGTTCACAAGTACCACTTTAAGAAATAACTTGCATTAAAGTCTTCTGGATGCAAACATAGTTCTTACTACTTTAATAACCAGAAAGTCAAAAACCAAATCCACCACAAAATGAATGAATCAATGAATGAATAAATTAATGAATGAAAAATAACCAAAAAGGTATGATAGAGTTGAAACTAGAAAACAAAAAGCTATATATCATTTGTGATGGTTTATATATGCTTGGGCCAGGGAGTGGCACTATTAGGAGGTGTGGCCTTGTTAGAATAGGTATGTCACCATGGGTGTGGGCTATAATACCCTAGTCTTAGCTGCCTGGAAGTCAGTCTTGCACTAGCAGCCTTTAGATGAAGGTGTAGAACTCCCAGCTCTGCCTACACCATGCCTGCCTAGAAGCTGTCATGTTCTCACCTTAATAATAATGGACTGAACCTCTGAACCTTTAAGCCAGCCCCAATTAATGTTGTTTTTATAAGAGTTGCTTTGGTCATGGTGTCTGTTCACAGCAGTAAAATCCTAACTAAGACATCATCTTTTATGACCTCTCTCTTGTCACTTTTTCCAAATCAGCCACTATTCTTGCTTGCTCCCTTTCAAATCTCTCAGAGCTGCCCCATTTCTCTCTTCATTTTATGATGCCCACTCTGGCTTACATCTACAACTAAGTCTACACTGGGCTTTCCTGCAGGACACAGGGGCCTATTGTCCCCATTACATGAGGTCTGCAGACACACAATGGGAGCATCCTTGAGCACAGGTGAAGAAAGGTGTCTCTATAGCAGAGACCAGTGGGGTCATTGAGCCAGGAGGAAAGACAAGGCTAAATATTTTAGCAGCTAGAGTGACAGATGCAGAGGATCTTGTCTAGTCCACTTCACCATGGGAATGAAACACAGCCTGTTGCATCTGTGGAAGCCAACAATCTCCTAACTTCATCTTTAATTTATCAGTTTTCAAAGACTCAGGTAAAAATCCCATCACAAGTTATCCACAGAGCTCTGCTGTTTCCATCCACAGCAGAGCAATCCATTGGCTCATGGCAGGGAGCCAGATAGAGTACAAGGAAATCTGAATGTAACCTGGGCCACCAAGCTTTCTCCACTGGCCTTCTTACAGCTATTGTTTTCTACTAGGAGGGTGGTTGTGGCTCGTGCAGGTCTAAGCAACATTCAGGCTGTTCGTAAATCTTTGGCTTAGTTGTTGACAGCCTTGTTCTTCATCCTTCCATGCTTCTGTAGCAGGACATAAATATTTATCGCTTCTTCAAAAGCAGCACAAGTACCTTACAAACTCCTGAACCACAGAATAAATTATTAGCCCGTTATGGACCCAGAGAGAGGCAAGGAGTAAGCGTGGCTTACACATTCTTTCTTTCCTCTGATAAATGTTCCTTCTATTTCTCCATTCTTTGCCATTTGCCTCAGGGTCTACTTTAGAGCTAAGGTTTCCCACACAGCACCAGTGTACAGCACTTCCCACTTCATACTCTGTTCTGAGGTGACAGTCTGATTACCCCTCTTCTTACCTTTCCTGGTCCCTTCTCCTTGATCACCATTCCTGAGCTACTGACCTTCCAGTCTGTCCTCACTGTGCACCTCTAGTCTCTCTCTCAGACTATGAAGACAGATTAAAGGATTAGGGCTGCATCCTGACAGAGTATGTCATTAGAGGGATGAAACCTCATAGGTTTCTTGCAGTGTTGTTTGTCTATCATGTATAAAGGGACCCCATTTTTCTCAAGGGTACATAGGCAGTGGCTCCAGAACCTGTGGTTTTAGTTCTCTGAGAGGTCAACTTCAGATTGAGGGTTGCATAATTTTCCTACAACACAATTTTATCTTTAGAAACCATCAAATGACCCAGGTATAGTACACACCTTTAATCCTAGCACTTGGGAGGCAGAGGTAGGCAGATCTCTGTGAGTTTGAGGCCAACTTGGTCTACAAAGCAAGCCAAGGCTATTATACAGAGAAACCCTGTCTTGAAAACAAAATACATAAAAACAAACAAACAAAATAACAACAACAACAGAAAAAACATGTGATTTCCACAAAAGCTTAGTGAGCACTGTTCTGCTGTTTTATCTAAACAATGGGATCTTGCATTCTGGTTAGGGTTGTGACTCCATTCTTAGGACAACTATGCAATGACGGCTTCTTATACCAGATGTGAACAGCTCTAGAGGTATGGATACAAAAAGCTGATAAAAAACCAAAGTAAACAAAAATAATACAAAAACCACAAAATAACTCCGTCCAATACTAGAAAAGGACTTGAAGATGTATTTTCCAAAGATAATGATATGCAATGACCAATAGATACATAAATACCATCCCATGTCTCTAAAGGAACTTGTAAATAAAAGCCACAAGATATTTCACACTCATTGGAAAGGCCAGTAGCAGGCTGGTAACTTGGCTCAGTGGGTAATGCATGCTTGCTGACAAGCCTGGGGGCTTGAATGTCATGCCTAGAGCTCACACTATGGAAGGAGATAACTGACCCTTACACAGTCTTCTGACTGCTACACACCATGGCATGGCACACATACTGTATGACATGAGTGCATGTGTGTATGTGTGCTCACTCACATGTACACAAAAAGAGGCAAGACTTAAAACAAAAGGACCAAAGTGAAACAACAATATCCAAAGTATAGAAATCGGTGTTGACCATGTAGAGAAATGGGATACCTTCCTTGTACACTGATGGCAGGAATGTATAAAGAGAACTCCGGGAAGCACTCCCTCTATATATACATGCCTATAATAAAGTTTTATTTATAACAAGTACAACAAGGTATTACCAGTAATTAATAATTGAATGATTATAACAATGTCATATGAAAAGACTATGAAAGGGACTAAGTGTCTTGTACCTGCATGCTTTTGTATCTTTTAATGATGTGAGAGTATATAGTGCCTCCTTGATGAGAAGCAGGGAGCTGACTAACACAGGCATTGTGAAGGGACCTTACCATACTAATGATCTTCTGATCACATGTCACCACTTATTTCTTGGACTTTCCATTTAACATATTCAGACCACAGTTGAAACTTAAGTCACAGAAAAGGAAAATTGTGGTTAAGTAAGGGCTAATGTATTGTCAAAGGAATGGGTGACAGCATCTCCATCGCAGATCTGTGTGCCAATGTTGATAGCAACTTGATTCATAACTGCTGAATGTAGAAACAATTCAAATCAGCAGGTGAATAGATAAACAAAATGTTGTATATATAGTCAAGGAAATATTACTTATTCCCAATAAGGAGCTTCTGACACATGTACAACATCACCTGGACTTGCTAAACTGATTAACACCCACATAAAAGGATAAATTCTGAATAATTCCATTTAAATGAGACACAAGAGAATCAAGTTCATATAGACAATGAACAGCGACCAGTGCTGGAGTATAGTATGGGTATAGTTGGATATGATGATGGTTGTGTCTTGTAAGCATTTCACACCACTGAGCTGTACAAGGATGTTAGAATGCAAGCTACATCACAATAAAGTAGCTTACGGGAGAAATCATAACAAGACCAAAGTCCCCTTCTGAGACCTTTGCTCCCTGTCATCTCATTCCATGATCTTGAAAACTTCCAAAGCTTCCTTAAGATGCAAATTCGGCAATTTTAGATTTTGCTCCGTGCTCTTCCTGCCCATGGGATAGCAAGCAGAATTGGTTAAGCCAGCTGTGAGGAACCTGGGGTCAACTGATTTACATCATTATACACAAAGTGATAGACACTGCACTCTGCATGTGGTGTTCAGGGCTGAGAACCTGGATTGTTAGCATTTTGTCTAAGCTCTGCCCTTCAGATACCTGGCAACCGCCAGGTATGCCTAACTCACTATAAAAGGGGCTGCTTTCCCCCTCCTCCCTCTCTTGCTCTTGTTCATGCCTTCCTGCTCCCTCTCTGTCCTCTCATCCCTTCCCCCTCTCTCCCCATCCCCATCCCCTCTGCACGTGCACATGGCTGGCCTCTACTCCTCTTCTCTTCTCTTCTCTTCTCTTCTCTTCTCTTCTCTTCTCTTCTCTTCTTTCTCTTCCCCTCCTCTCCCCTCCCCTCCCCTCTTCTCCCTCGCACTCTCCCTCTCTCCCTTCCCCCTCTCTCTCTTCTTTTCTCTGCCTCTATTACCCTCTTAACTCCCTTCCCCATGCCCTGAATAAACTCTATTCTATACTATACCTTCTGGCTGGTCCCTCAGGGGAAAGGGATGTCTCAGCATGAGCCCACAGAGTTACCCTCTTCCCCCATACCTCACTACACCTCCACCAGACATATCCCCTTTCTCTTTATCATTTTATAAACACATCATGGATTACAACTGTGCTCTCACCAATAACCCACTAGGCTCCCTAATGCTGGAGTGCCTAGATACCTGGGGAACAGCCTTCACCTTCACAGACTATCCTTTGTATTTACCTAATTTTGGCTTCCTTTCAACCAATCTCTGCTTATTCCCCTAAACTCAAGTGATTATGTGGATAAACTGTGTATATACATTTGCTAGAGGGGGTGGAGACACAACCAGCACTGCTAAGATATGAGATGTTGAGGGTAAGGGGGAAATGTGTTCCAAGAGCCATGGAGCTATGAGAAGCCTTCCTTGAATCCCCAGCACAAGGCCTTCCAGGGAAGGGTAATTCAGTTATGCAACCCCAGCAGGCAGCAGCAAATCGCTGCTCCCTTCACCCTAGTCTCTTCCTCTTGTTACAAAGAGTTTCCACGGTGTCTGAGATCAAACAGAGAGGCAGAGATAATGTTTCAAACTGTGCTGCTGTTTCTTTTCCTGACATTTCAACAGTTATATTTGGTGAAGACGGATATCCTCGCCCATTTTCTTCTGCTTTCTATTTTGATTATGCAAAAGACATCATTCAAACATGGAGCCTTCTCTTCTGCTGTTTACTGCCCTCACCCTTTCAACGTTCCAACACTGTAACATCAAATACTCTTCCACAAATTACAAAAGTAAGCCTGTATCAATACATTAATGGATGTTAACTTTGTCCTGAATACTTTGTTTTAAAAATAGATTTTTAAAATTTTTTGTTTAAAATATAATGACCTCATTTCCTATGTCCCTTTTCTTCCTCCAAACCAATCTATGTATCCCCCCTTGTCTCTCTCTACCTTATAGCTTCTTTTGCTTTAATTGTTGATATGATATGCATATACATACATATGCATGTACTATAATATAATATATTATACATATATATGGTCCATATACACTGTAAATATATAAACATATAAACATATAAGTATATATGGCTGAGTATCATTGTAAAAGAGTGGAGCTGAAAGCTTTTAAGAGCCAAAGAAACAGAGTTTGCTGTGGCACCTGTCTCCTAGGAATGTCAGAATGTCACCTAAGCATGACCCGAACAATGATGAGACACCCATAGACTTGCTAACATTGGTGGGACAAAGCCCACAAGGCCTCATGCATAGACACAGAATTACAGGCAGCTACGGAATGCTGAGACTGGGAGAAGTAGTCTTCTCCAATGCCAAAGGGCCAGCCTTGAAAGCATTTCCTTTTGATCTCTTTCTTGATGACCCTTTCAGAACATTTGGGGCCTATGCCAGACCAATAGGATGATGTATCAAAGCTAACGTGTGTGGACATTCTTGACTCTTCCATATTTGGTACAGAGTGAAATGTTCACATATATTTTATTTAGATAGCATATGGTATTACTAGGAAATATCCTATTTACAGTGGGGAAATCCTTAAACACCTAGAAATGGTGTATCCTTTTTCTTGCCTTTAGAGTATTCCAGCAGGAAGTTTATTCATCCATCCGTCGATCCTACAGAAAAACTGTCATTCTGATAGATTATGGAATCATCCAGGAATGAATCTTGAGTCTACAGATGTGCTGCAGTGAGGGCAAACATAGCCCAGCACAACCCTGAACTGCAGCCCCAGAGATAGCACTCACCATGGATTCCCTTCTTAGAGACCTGTCCCTTCCCCGGGTCTGACTCAGCACCCCAGAGCCCATTTTAGAGAATATAGTTCTTCATCCCAGTTATAAATTGCTTAGAGAAGCTTAGGTAACCTTTGAAAAAAAATCATCTATAGCTCATCATAAAGCATATTAACTCATTTTCAGATTTCAGTAACTCTATGTTCAAAGTACCTTGAGATCCACTCACTGGGCAATCCTCCAATGCAGTTCCTATCTCCCCCTGCTATCTGATATTTTGTAACATCTAATATTTGTGTTAGTATATTTTCCATGATTATACTCAGTGCAGTCTCCAGGGCCTGTGGTTGGTGTTGGAGAAACAAGTACATTTTCTATCTCCATGATTATGCTTTATTCCCAGCAAAATATAAAGGTTATGGGCTGGTTTTGTGAGTCAAAGCTTTGCTTGTATGCAAATGCTTACCTTCAATGTTGCAATCAGGGTATGTGTAAACTCGGGAATGATGTTCCTTGAGGTTACAGTATAATTAAGCCCTATTTCCAAACACAGCTCACTGCTCTACATGAATTTGCACAGAAAAGAAAAAAATAACTAAAAAGAACAAGAGGAATGGAGAAGAAGTAGACAGATAATTATTTTGGCTCCCATCAAAGGTGTCAAAACAATAGAACCACAAACCCTTGGGGATTTGAAGATGGTTTAAATATATGTTTTCTGTGTTGTGTAACTGGTTTGAATGATAACTGTAATTTTTCTTTCTCAGGTATTATAAAACAACAGATGCAGAGATTAATAGCATGAATTAAGAGTTTAGTATGAACAGTAACCAAAAGGAAGAGGCACTCCATCTTGTCTAAGGCCACACAGGAAAAGCAGTGTTAGCAGACATGAGAGCAAAAGCCAGGGCCTTTATGTGGGAAGGAATAAAAAAGGCAGAGTAGACAAACTTGAACAAGTTTAGCTCTGGGTAGTTAGAGTAATGCTAGAGTGCTCTAGAATACAGGGGTAGTCTCTAGCTATCTCGTACCTAAACCTCAAATGAATTAGGGCAAGAGACATACTACCTTGGGGTGAGAGATCAAGATAAAAAAATAGCTTACATATGAAAAGCATATCTGCAAGCAAATCATTTTCTTTATTTAAGAATTAGATACCCTGGAAGAGATCATCTCCCCAGAATTAACAATGCCAAAAGCCTCATAAAACAGATAAAGATGTGATTAACAACAATAAAATACCAGAGTTACCAATTCCAACCTAAGAATAGTATAAATCAACAGAGAGTCTGTAAATCAATAAGTTCCAGTGAATTCATAGTACCATTGTTTATGATTTATAATACACAAATACATGTATATGGATACACACATGTACATATACACACACATGTGCACACACACACTAAAAAGATAATGCATCTTAGTGAAGTACAAAACTTTCTCTTACTAATGAGAAATGCACATTCAATTTAGAATCCAACTGATATCATTCTCTATGCCATAGTTCCAATGAGACTGAGATGACCAAGGTTGTGATGAATCTATATCTTCTTGAAGCTTCACTAGTGTATACTGTATTATATACCATTTTAACATTTATAATGCATTCAGTAATGAAACACTTTCCCCGAATGAAACCATGCTGAAATAACAAATATCTTGTTTATAGAATGGATAAGGCAACTATAAGCATACTCTTGGTATATATTTTAGTCAATGGAGGGTAGGAATGAGTCTAAGGCTTGAGTTAGAAACAGAAAGGGTCATTATTCTTTTTGTTGTTGTTTCCGCTTGGATTTTACAAGCCAGGGTTTCTCTCTGTAGTTCCAGCTGTTCTGTAAATTGTTCTGTAGACCAGACTGGCATTGAACTCAGATTTGTGTGCCTCTGCCTCCAGAGTGTTGGAATTAAAGACATGTGCCACCCCCACCTGGCAGAAAGGATCATTAATAAGGGAGAACCTTACTTCCCAAGCCAAGGTGTAGTAAAAAGCAGTAGCCATGGAAACTAAGAATTTTTAATGACATTGCTTATTTCACAATAAGCAACTAAATCCATAGATAGGAACTTGACTTAGCAAAGGAACAATCAAATAGTTCATAGATTTGGGTAGACTTCAGTTTCCTAAGACAGAAGCTACACATTTTGGGATATTCTCATCGATGTATTTTGAAGATGCATTACGTAGAATTCCTAATCATTAAAATGCAGAAGTGACCAACGAGGGGTGAGGCGGCTATGTGTGCAGCACTTAGAAGCAAGATTGAGTGCAATTCCACAGCTTCTTCAGCCACATTACAACTCTGTGGTCATATTACAAGGGCTACATGGGTCTCCTGTCTCAAAATAGCTACAAATGCAGGGGTAGAAAAAATCATCTAGGAAACAAATATGTATCAGAGCCTCCTAGTCCCATGACTGTAGTTAACATGTCCCGTTGTTGCCTTGCTAAGAATGAGCAAAATCATTTAAATTAGCAAATAGGAATAATGGTTTGACCACCTCTTAGCAGCTATGTATTGTCATTGTCTTCTGTCTGCCCATGTCTTGTCTACTTTCTATCAAACAACTGACATCAGGGCAAATCGCTTGGTATTTGTGTTATAAAATAGTCAAATGAGTAACTGCCATTGCTTTAAAGTTTTAGTCTTTGATTTTTAAGAATGATTACTTCACATACCATGTAAGTGTGTGTGTCTCTGTGTGTGTATGTGTTTATCTATACATATCTACACACACACACACATAATGTCATACATATATAATGTTAAACATACTAGTGTTTAAAATAGCTAAGGATATTTTAATATACAGTTATTAAATTGAATATTTTATTAAGAATATTTTGCCTTTTTTTTGAGACAGGGACTGTTACGTAGGCAGATTGGCCTTTAACTGACAGCAATGATCGTTTGTCTAGCAGTAGTCTTCCCATAGCTAAGATTATAGTGCCAAACTAATACTGCTGTTTCTATAAAAATTGTCATATATTGTTTGTCAAAATGTTGGTTAAACTTCTATGGCACAAACCTTCCTGCTCATGATAAAGTTCTAGAAGATACCCAGCCTGTCTGAACAATAGCATTTGGGGTTGGGTAGGCTTTTGTTATTGTTCCAAATATTATATAAAGTCTTGCCAAGAAGGGAGGTGACAAATGTTTTGCATTTGAGGGGTAAATTATAAAATGTGACTTTGCCAATTCTCCGAAGTCTCTAGATGACTTTGCAATAGACAAATTTAAAATGAAGATTTGTTAACTAAGAGGATTAAAACTTGGGAGGCTGGGTATACATGCAAAGACAGTCTTGCATAGCTTCCAGTACGCATGTGAGAATGCAGGAGACACACATATATTTTATAGAAGTTAAGAATGACTATTTGTGCCACGAGTATTGAGTTACTACTCAACATTACGGTAACTCAACATTAGTTCATTGCTGATGGATATGTTGTATGCTTGATCACAAACAGTGCTGTTTGGTTAAATTTTTTGTTTGTTTGTTTGTTTTTGTTTGACAGGCTCTTTCTACATAACCCTGTTGTCTTGGAACTCACAATACACACTAGGCTGTCCTAACCTCATATAGATCAACCTGCCTCTGCTGCCCAAGAACTTGGATTAAGATGTGTGCCACCACACCGGGCCTATGTTTGGTTAAGTATTTTAATACCTAACTGGCCATATACATTATGACTACTGTAAATGCTTACAAGGTTATTGGGATAAGTCAGTATTACTTATGAGAAACAATATTAGATTCTCTGTTTTCACCGAACCACTGGCTTTTGATTTGTTTGATTTTCACACTGGACCCAACAGAAGATTCTGCTTTCTTGTCTGCTCTCTTGCATTCTAGACATACAGTTTTCAGATTATGGGGCTCGCCTACTCTGGTACTAGAAAGAGAGAAGAAGGAACTCAAGGGAGGCTTTATCAGGTCAGATTAGCCCCCCCCCCCTTTTTTTAGCAAGGATTCATGTAATTCACATTGACTTTAAAATTCCTATGTAGAAGCAGGAAAAATGGCTGACATGGTAAGATCATGTACTGAGGAAGCATGAAGACTTGAATTTGAATTTGAATCTCCAATACCCACATAAAGAGTTCACTGTGGTAGTGTACACTCCTGTAGCCTGGTGCAGTATAGGGGTTGGAGGCATCAGGGTTCCTTGAGACTTCCTGGCTTCCAGTCTAGCTTTAGTCAGTGAGAAACTGTGTCTCCTGGGAATAAGGTTGGGATGCTATACGGCAGGGTAGTAGACGTCCCCATCTAAGCTTTGCTCATGTGCACAGGCTTAAACACATGCACACACAGCTGTACATATACCACTTACATAAAGAACATTAAAAAAATCCCTATATAGCAATGATGACCTTGGACTTAATAACCTTTCTGACTCTACCTCTCAAGTTCTGATGTACCACCATGTCCATTTGGATAAGTCTTAAAATAAGGATCATAAATCTACATGACAAGCCTCAGCTTTGGTTTTTTTGTTTTGTTTATTTTTCATTCACTGGCCTCTTAGGGCCTTCTCTGTGACATTGAGGTTATGTTCTGTGTATCTTTAGTGTCTTTGAACTACAGCCATGGTTTTGAAGTACAGATTTAGGATTTAGGCTTGCTTAATGCTGTGGAGGAAATAAGCAGAGCAGCCCTCTAAAAAGCTATCAGGTAGTGACTCCAACTGTAAAATCCACATGTGTATTTTATGCACAGCGGTGTATGTATACAATAAATGTCTAAATGCACATATGTCATATTTGTATATCGTTTCTATGGGGCCAAATTAGTTTATAGGTAAATAAGTGCTCACATAAATTGAAACTGTTAAATTATCCCAAAGTCTATTTAGTGCACAGGACTTAAACAGATCTTTAAGAAATGTTATCTTTGTTGTCAAGGGAAAATAGAAAAATTTCCAAAGATGTTAACACATGTCTTGCCTGTATTTATATTTATAACCATTAACTCTTTAAAACACAGGGTCCATGTTTTATATGTTTCAAATAAAGCTTCCTGAGACTTTTTTAAATTGTAAGAAGCCACTATAGGCTTTCTGAAGACACTAATCTGCCATTAGGAATGCCTACAAAAACTGGTTTAAAGAAAATAAACTAATATTTTGTGTTTATCACGATAGTATCTTTTGCTTTCTCCTATATGGTATGTTTTTGCTGCTTTTTTCAAACTAAATCACATTAAAGGTGGGCATCTGTTTTAAAGTCTTCCATGATTATATTTTAATACTGGTTAAGTAAACACTGCTTTAGGTTATTATGCTTGGTGCCTTATGTATGTCTGTAACTCTAGATGTATATGTATTGGAGAGTTTAAAATGAGGTGTGTCTAAGCTTTATGTAAATGTTGTGAAAAGTCTGTAGTATTAAGGGCACACAGGCTTAATACACACAAGGTAGTCAATACATATTGCCTTTTATATAGCACATGCGGCATCTAGACTAGACCTTAAATACCTCCAACGTAAGAAAGGTCTTGGCTTTTCTGCTGTTTGCATTTGTTAGCTTTCTGATAAAGGGACTTTATTACTTGGGTAGTCCTGATATTGAGAAGATGTTCGACATCTGTTTGGTCTAACTAACTAAATAATTGTTGGTGCCATTGTGTATATGAGATGTACTCATATAAAAGATAATAAGTCTACTTTTGATCATAAGTACTCTTCACTAAATTTGTATAGGTCTAAAGCTGTAAATGTTTTAAATTTTACTTTAAAAGTGAAAGTTAACTTTATATACACACACATAAGTATATAAAGTTAACTTTTACTTTAGATGTATAGATCACCCCTTATACTTTGGAACATTTATAAATTTGTGTCCCTTCACTACTGAAGCCTTCTAAAATACAAAGCTTAGGCAGGCACTCACCAAGCCAATGTCATCCTGTATTACAATCATTGTATAAGGTGCAAAATAATTCTATGTGCTTAAGCACATTATGTTCCAACAGTGCCATTCTAAAAATAGAAAGGAGTTTTTTCTAAGTGACTAGATCTTCCTGGGTTTGCATTTATAATTTCCTTGTAAAGTTTTATAGTTATTGCATGTTAGCTTTCCACAATAACAACTTGTAGCAAAGACAAAGGACACAATTCAATGTAAAAATGCCTTCCGGGTGCTTTATTATTGCTGGTATAACAGCTTTGATTTCATTAATTGCTATTACCACTGCTTCTGCAATAGCATTGACACAAAGAGTTAAGACAACTATTTTTGTTAACCATATAGCAAAAAAAAATGTTACTAATGTATTGAGTATACAAAAGGATTTATATAGGTATCTGGAACAATGGATGATGCTCTGTAACGTACTCAAATTATCTGAAGGAGGTTCACGGTTCAAGACTTAGGAGCCATTCCAAGTGTTATGACAAATATAATTGGAGTAGTGTTACTTTTGAAATTCACAATGATTGCAATGATAACTAGAGAAAAGTTTAAAGACACATGTAGGATACTTGGCATAATCCTAACACCTCTCTGGGTGTGTTAACTTTGCATAGTGAGATTATGAATTTAAAGAATGCTGCCCTGTTGAGCTTTGATGCTGCAGATGATGCTGACAAAATTATCCATGCCCTGAGGTCAGTATTTCTATTTTGGTTAAACCTCAGGAATGGCATATTTATCCTGATCAGGCTATTCCTGCCCATCGTGTTAAAGTTTGCCTTTAATTACATCAACAGGCTGGGAGCCAAAGTACATGACTTGAAACTGATAATGGACCCCCAGACAGAGTTATTAATTTAACAGGTTGGCAAGCCAAGGACAGATAGGATTCTGCACAGAGCCTAACCAACCTAAGACAGAAGTGCATTGCTTTTGATAATGGATATTCCATGACGGGTAAGGAAGACATTCTTGTCAGAATGACCTAAGACAGGCTCAGTCTTATTAATGAAATAAAAAAGGGGGTGAGGTAGAGAGCCTTTGGGACTGCTTTACAAGAATCTGACATGGGCCAAGGACAAGGAAATGGGTTGCTTGGTAGGAATATGACATTAGCCAAGGACAAGGAAGTGGGCTTCAGGCAGGAATCTGACATTAGGCTAGAACAAAGAAGTAATTTCAGGTAGAAATCTAAATCTTAGGCTATTACAAAGAAGTGATTTCAGGCAGGAATCTAAATATTAGGCTAGAACAAAGAAGTAATTTCAGACAGGAATCTAAATTTTAGGCTAGAACAAGGAAGTAGGTTTCAGACATGAAAATGATCTTGGGCTAAGACAGGAAAGTAGTCTCAGATATTTTGGTCATCCTGATGAGCCCTTAGAAACAGTGAACACAGGAGTGTTCATACAATTGGGTTTAATGCCTTGCTTTTTTTTTTTTTTGACTATATGTGTTCATTGTATTGCTTGTTCCTTGACTATTTGTATCTATTGTATTGCTAGCTCCTCAACCTAGAACTGACCTCAATACATGCATGTAGTCAAAATGGTATAAAAGCATAAAGGAAGAGGGGGTATAGGATAGGGGGTTCTAGGGAGGGGAAATGGGGAAAGGGGATGACATCTGTATTGTGAATAAATAAAATATCCAATAAAAAATAGTAAAAAATAACCCAAAACAAAACAAAACAAACAAACAAAAAATGGCTTCCAAGTAAACTCAGCCTAGAAGCCTTCCCCTTTGACCTCTCAGATGTTTGAATTTAGCCTAAAGGGTCTTTTTGGCATTAACTGCCAACTACCAGTTTGGGATCAGACTGATTGGAACAGATTTCATCTCACCAAAAGGACAGTTAAAACCAAACCAGAGGTTGGTTATCAGTGATATCTTTAGCAAAAAGACAAGGAAGATGTTGTCAGCACCAAAATGGATTTATGATAGGCATTATGACAAAGCCAGAGGATCACGATTCATAGCAAGGCCCCCATCTCAACAACCAGAATAAACACACACACACACACACACACACACACACAAAATGGAGTTACTTATGCCAGCCCTTCCAAAATAGAGCTGAGAGATTATTAAGAAAGAGTTCTTAAGCATAGTCACAGGAACTAACTGGGTATCTTCTGACAGCACTGTACTTCTCCTACTACACTCTTTTCATGGTTTTTCAGCACAGTCATATTTCCAGAATCACCGAAATCTCTGAAGAGGGACAAGATAGAAAGAGGGACCACTGTTGTAGTAAATATTTTAATCTCAGCCTGGGGTTTCCACTCCATCTTAGATCATTCTGTTCCCAGATAAAAGACACAAAACTTCTATATTTATAAGCCTTAATCAGCACTAGAGCTAGGCAGATATCTACCTTTAAACTATTAGTATCTATCAATAACCCCAAGATGACCTTCCATGTTCTGTCTGTGTCGATCTTACTGCAACTGGTCAGCTCTCATGGCTTGGTCTTACAATCCCTTACCCCATGGTGTCTTCTCTCTCCCTCTCTGCCTTGTGGTCTCTGTCTCAGACCTCAAGCCCAGGAACCGAAGAGCCCCCTACCTCTCTTCTGCCCAGCTACAGACTGTAGGCATCTTTATTCAAACAATAGTTTTAAATTAAGAAACAAAATTACATAGCATCACTTGGTGTACATGAGGATCTCCTCATCTCCGAGGGCAACCAGACCTTGGGGACAGTATTTAGTATTACAGTACATAGCAACAGACAAAACCTCACAGACCATAATTACGAGTCAAAGACCCTAACAAATAAACATTTCTTGAGGACATATCCAGCATGAGAATAGCCCCAAGCCCTGGCACCAGGGCCAGAGCTGCTAGAGGAAGCTGTGTGTGTGTGTGTGTGTGTGTGTGTGTGTGTGTGAGAGAGAGAGAGAGAGAGAGAGAGAGAGAGAGAGGTGGGGAGGGAGAATCTTGTGATTCTGTGACTTACCTCACAGCTAAATCCACATGTAAACATTTTCTGGCTTTTGTTTCATGTGTCACACTGCTGTGGGCAAGGCTGAGAAAAGCCTAAATTTTTTCTCTGCATCATAGCCCAAACTACAAATAAACACATTTCATTTTCCTTACTCTGTGTAGGTTCTTTTGTTGAGCCCCAAGCAGCTTACCTCAGAATTAATTAACAGAGTAGCCCAGACTTGTGTCCCTACA
This sequence comes from Grammomys surdaster, assembly GCF_004785775.1. Taxonomy (NCBI): domain Eukaryota; kingdom Metazoa; phylum Chordata; class Mammalia; order Rodentia; family Muridae; genus Grammomys; species Grammomys surdaster. Next base: position 1,988,105 of record NW_021620862.1, read on the forward strand.
GACAAGTCCTCAAGGTGCCTAGTGAGGGTGAACTGTCTGAACTCAGATTTACTGAGAAGGACCTGCAAGTAGCTTGCACACTTGGTGTCAGATCAGTGACAGACCTTGTCTCAGAGTAAGAAAGAAAATAGTAGAGGAAGACACAGTCATAACCTCTGACCTTAACATGCAGCTGCGTGCGCCTGTATATATACACACACATGCATGCATGAAAGAATGGCTACAGGTCACTGAAGAGTGAACAAAAGACATTTTCCCCCAACATTATGGAGAACTTAAAAGAAATCTTCCTGATTGAAATATTCCACAAAAGATTCATTAATGTGCCTTTAAGTGTAAGTCTGGGGGTGGGGGTTGGAGAAATGGCTTGGCCTTTAAGAGATTTTTCTGCTCCTGTAGAGGACTGGAGTTGGTTCCCAGCACCTACACTGTGATGCTCACTGCCACCCATGGCTCCAGGGCGGCCCCTTTACAGGCACCTAAACTCACCTTCAAACATCCCTCCCCGGACACACATACAAATACTTAAAGATTTCAAAGGGTCTCAGAAGTAAGTAATAAAGCATCCCCAGGAAAAGAAGAGCTTAAAGTATATATTTTATCAAAGATGAGCTTCATGTCTCAAATTTCTTCAAAGACTGCTATGTTTTCATGAACTATTTGCAGTCATAAAATCATTTCTCTTGGGTCAGAAGTGATAGCTTTCAAGATAGAATTAGCTTCTCCATGAACGGTTTGGCTTGCACTAGAAGCAAACATCAGCTGTCTACTGTATGTGGGTCTAGCACCTCATTCCACTCCCGTTCTTCACAAAAGGTGGCTGCTGAAATGGAATCAGCATTTCTCAGCTGAAACACCCACTTCGTTTACCTTGAATTTTATTTGCCACTCAAGAGAGTGCTTCTCAAAATTTTCCCTATCCAATTCTCTTTTAACTTTTAAGACTTTCCTACACACACACACACACACACACACACACACACACAAACGTGTGTAAAACCAAATCCTTTCCCTCTTATTTTTACTTTATATTTACCTCCCCCACCACCTATTTTCCTTCCTGGGATTTCTACTTTAAGCTCTCCTTTGTTTAGTTTTCTTCTCCTTCACTGTTCTGAAAGCTTCTGCATAAGCTTGGTTTTGTTTCCTATTTCTATGGAAGCTGTCTCTGCTAATTTTCATAAACACAGCATCTGCTCATTCTTTTGTTTTAATACATACATTTAATGGAACCTCAGAACCTCAGAACAGTCTTGCTAAGACTAGAAAAATCACTAGTTTTTAATTTAAAGACAAGGCTGCATTCACACTTCGCACAATTCTACACACGACACAAAGTGCTTTTGTGTACGTTTGCAATAGAAAATAGCCTCTGTTGTCATGGGTTACTGACTGGAAAGACCCAATGTATTTCGCTAGGATACCTTTCCTGTACTGCTTTGTATGTTTGTTTGTCCAAAGACAACGTCTAGCTCTTCCTGAATGACAAAATCCCCTGAGTTTGGCATTCATTGTGACAAGAGTCAGTGCAGTCACTGGATGGATGCTTGACAAAATTGTGGGCACTGCTATTGAATCCACTGTAAAGCCCAGTTTACCCAAAGGATGGCTAATTCATGAACTACTGCATCCATAGGCTTTATAATTCCATTTGCAACCAGTACCATTTGTGTTTGCATTTTACATTCTTTTCAATTGTCCCTGGGACTCCAAAGTTTTCCTACAATGTCCCAACCCATTGCACATGTAGACCAATGAATGGATGATGTTCCTGGTCCTGATTTTGTAGAAAATGTACTATGAAGTTACACTGCCTTCTCTCATGCAAACCATGAGGTGAGGGCTTCCATGTGCTGTTGGTTGGTGTGGGATGGTTTAACTCACACGGAGGTGTGCATGGATTCTGTTGGGCTGAGTTGTGGTTGCCACGGCTCAGGGAGGCAAAAGTGAATGGGAATTTTGACTGAGTTCACCCCACGCAGCACGGAGCGGGTGCTGTGAGTCCCTGCCTAGCATGGGGAAGTCTCACTCAGTCTGAAGTTCCACGGAGGGCAGGGCTCTTTAGTGAACCTGGAGGCTGGTGGTCTCCATTCGAGGCTCCCAGACACTGCTGGGGAGCAGCGGACAGAGACGCAAGAGGAACAAGGCGGGGAAGAGAGGACCTGACAGTGCCCCACAGGAAAGAGACTCTTGGTACTTCCTTGGCAGGGTCAGCTAGCTTGATTGAATTGCTTGTGCCCGTGGCTGGAACGCAGAGAAGTCCTTCATAGGAGATTAGATGATGGCTCGATAGTTGAGACCTTCTCCATAGTTCCCCATGGTGGGCCCCAAAAGACACAAGGGAGTCCATGGTTTTGAAAAGATTTAATGTCATGGTGGAAGGTAGATGAATCTGGTTGTACCCCCCCACACACACACCAAGTCAGAGCAGGCCTGACTTAAATAGGGAGGGAGGAAGGAGGAGGGTCTAAGAAGGAATGCTTAATTGGCTATGCCCTCTGGCCTTTAGGTATCTCATTAATAAGGAAATCTCTGAGGCTGAAGACTGTAGTCATGCCCTCTACCTGTGCTAGGTGACACAAACCTCTTTGGGAGGGGTTGCATTACCCTATGTGACTGAAAAGCATGGACCAATGGAGGTCTTGGCCGTGTCAGGAGCCTGGGGTCCGGGAGGGAGGCTGAACACCTGCCATTGTTCCATTAGGGTCCAGGGTTCAAGGTCTGTGGTCGACCAGGAACCAAGGTATCCTTTCACAGTCCCACAGTTGGGGCTCCATTTTTTTTTCCATAGGGACTCATTATACTGAGTATGAAAACATAATTATTAACAAACTTTAAAAACCAGTCCTGGCTGTACATGCTAAATTCTGGCTAATTAATAAAAAGAGGATTTATAATTTAATGCACGTCTTATTCTCGAAAGGTTTGCTATCAATGATAATTTGCATAAGCTGAGCAAACAAAATAAGAAATATGTATCTTTTATGAAGAACCTTGTTTAGATTTTTTTTTATGATACCACTATGGTTATACATGGTACCTATAACTATGCCTAATAAGTTCCTTATAAGGTGACAGAAACTATCCTGGGAAGAAAACCTAAGTATCCAATTAGGCAGTGTTTCCAAACCTTTGGATCATGACCCCTTTAGGGGTAACATATCAGATATCCTGCATATAAGATTTTGCATTACAATTCCTAACAGTAGAGAAATTACAGTTATGAAGTAACAACAAAATAACTTTATGGTTGGGGGTCACCATGATATGAAGAGCTGTACTAAAGGGTCACACCATTAGGAAGGTTGAGAACCACTGCTTTAAGGGAAATGGTAACTAAGATCTTTGGTAGTGTATCTAAAGCAACAGAACAAGAAGGAGATAGCCTTTTTAGTTTTCTTATGCTCCCTTCTCTAATATAGACTGATATAAATAGAGCCAAGCTAGTTTGAATAATAGGCTTGCATACCAATCATCTCTCTATAATGGGCAGTTAAGTTTCATTGGGAGATTAATAAACAATAGGATCACAAAATATATATCATTTAATAGCCCAAGGAGCAAGAAAGTGTGTGGATTCATACACAATCCCCTAAACCTGGAAATATCAACCTTTCTCTTTTATGAGGCAAAGAAGCCATATATAATCACAGCTGGAGGGCATGTTCTCCATACTGTGAAATATACTTAGACTCTGCTATACTGTGGCTAGAGTAGGTAGACATTCTGGCTCCCGGTTCTGGACATAAACATATAAATCAGCAAAGGTACTGCTCAGAGGACCTTGTACTAATAAATGATGAAGGTCACCACCCGGTCATCTGGGAAGAAAAAGACTTCACTAAGTGATGCTTATTCCAGAGTCAGGCAGAGATAACGAAAAGATACAAGAAAAACCTTTGCTTGTATCTTTTTGCTGTTCTATGCTTGGACTTTTTTCAGCTCTCAAATTTGAGATTCAGTCTTTATTATGATATCAAACAAAGAAATATGCTTATGCAACATGCTGTGAGCCAAACCCTATAAAGTGTCGGGTATTTGATGCCATGGTCAAATGACCCTGGTGGGATTGTTTATCCCAATCACTAAAAAAGCTGAAAATAACAGAGATGGTTATTTGCTGCTGAAGGAGAAAATAAAAGAATACAAATATCCAATAGCATGTTGATACTGCAATAAAAATATACAATCTTTTCATTTCAGTATGCAGCCTACCATAAAATTCTCTTCTCAGTAAGACCCAGGAGAATACATCTAGATTGGTCTGCAGCAAGACTATTTACCCTAATGAGAGCTTATCCCCATTCTTCATGCAAAAGATCTTGGAAAATGCTCACGAAAACATGTCCGTTTAAAATGACAGAAAAGCTATAGCTTCTATGATGGTCAAAAGTTGGGGCTCTACCTGATATGTACATTGATTTTATTTTTACAGTTTTTAAGGGGTGATCATTATTTCAATAATTCTATTACGCAGCAAGTAGAAAATGAGAGACAAACAGGATTGTTTAGAAAAATTTAAATACAATTTAAAAGTATGGAAAGATATTAATGTCTGGCAAATGATAAAATTAAATACTGGTTTTAAAAGGGATTTTAGTTTGTAGGAGTGGAGAGACAAGGAATTTAACTGAAGAAAAGTTTTTACATTCTTTTAGCCACACACATGAAGGCAGTCAGTAATGAAATAATTCGACCAAACAAAAGTTTCCGTGGGATTTCATAGTATCTATATATGGTTGTCTAAGAAACGGGTCATCCACAGAGAGAAGTGATGTTTACTGTGAATAAAGCAAGTGCAGTCTGATGTCTGGCACCACTGATACTCTCTCTGTCTCAAGGCATGCTTTGGAGAGGGGTAAGAGGAACATATCACTTTGTCAAAAGCAAAGGGAGCACATCAGCCTGCAAGCTCCTCCACCAAGTTATCTGTGCTGTCTCCTGAAGACTGGGGCTAGAGGAAGCCTTGGGACAAAGCTGTTTTGGAGAATCACACCTGGCTCATGACAGCAAGGAGGCTCAGAGGAGAACCAGCTCATGGGACAAAGCAGATGGCCATTTCTCTCTATGCTTCCAACATTCCTAGCAGCCTGTCACCAAAACTGGTTCTACCTAACTAACCTGACATCTTCTCAGAAGCTGGAGGCAAATGAACATGGAAGGGAGGACAGGGAGGCAGGGAGTAAATTAGGAAGTTAGCAGTTGGGGGACAGGGAAATGTAAAAATAGAAGCTTTGAACACATTTTGCTCCTGTTTTCTCTGCTTAGTTTGAGGTTTACGATGAAGAGGATTCACATGTCATATCAGATGAGCCTTTAAAGGTGTTTAATGATAACATTTCCAAAACAAAAACCTTTAAGTAAGCTAGGTGTTTTCATTTACCAACTCAAAAATTAATTCTTAAAATTTGGCTTCATAGGCAGAAATTAGTTTTCAAGCTGTTCAATCTGGTATTAAGGTGCTAATTCAGTTTTTTACTGTTTTAATCAACACAATATTGTCAGCCCTGTTCTTTGCAGTGAAGAACATCAAACTTAGAGCCTTGTTCATGAAGTCCTTCATCACTGAGCTACATCCACAACCCTGATATAAAGCTTTGATTCACATATATGGTGGTATGCAACACAAAGTAAGTAGCATATCTCTCATCTAAATGTCTATCATGTTTGGTAAATACTTTCTCAATGTGAATAGTCTTAAGCATTCTGAAGTATCTAATGCATTGCTGTTAATGACATTCATCCCACAGGGCCACAAACACCAGGACTTACTCCCTCTGTCAAATGGTATCATGCTGGTTGATGGATGCTCCCCACTTCTCCTTCTACCTCTGTCTATATATCTGGTAACTACTCTTCTCTCAGCTTTTATATGATTGATAGCTTAGATCCTATTTATAAGTGAGATCATATAGTATCTGTCCTTCTGTGCTTGACAAATTTCACTTGATACAATACCCTCCAGTCCATCTGTTCTTATCTCTTTTCCCTACATGAAATTTACTTTCTGCCCATTTTTTTTCTGTTTGAATAAAGACCTTATTTATGCACTAAAGCAAGCATCAAACATTTAGGTTACCTTCCATTTTTTTCTGAAGACTCATTAGAGAATCAGGAAACAAGAAATGGGTGATAATAGCCAGGAGTCAGGAGGTACAAGGTTTGCAGTATATGCTAGATGTTGGAGATGCTTAGAGGGCTGGGGGTAGGGACAGGGCAGTCTTGGAATTCTCTGGTGATAGGAAGAGAATAATGACTCATGGCCACACAGACCACAAACAGATTTGACCTTAGTGAAAGAGAACTAAACAGACTTTACAGAGCAACCATACTGGCAGTCAAGTTTATTTTTTGTTGTTGTTGGTTTTTTTTTTAAGCTACTAAAGCAAAATATACAGCATAATTTCTAGTGAGCTTGAAAATAGAATAGCTGTGTCAATAGCAGAAATGCCTTTAAGAAGTAATGATTACAAAATAAATATTTACTGCCCCCCTCTTGGTATCACACTAAGACTTCCACAATAATTAATTCACAATATTTGCAATCACTGTCTCTGGCTGTCACTACTTCGGAGACAGACTGTCAGCGTCAAGTATCCCAGGACCTCCATATGGCCAGGACAGCTCTCAGCTCTCACTTTCCTGGCTCTACTAATAACATTGTTTCCCATTCTTTTAAAATATTCCATTCCGAAAATGGAAGGTTGGATTTTCTTATATAACCAAGCCCACTTATAGTAAGACAGCAGCTAGCTTTATAGAATAAAGGAAGGTCAAAAACTTTCTCCTGTAGATGTGGAGCAAGAAGAGGATGCTCATTCACAAAACTTTCTTATAACACAATACTGGAAGTCCTTAATAGAGTGAGTAGACAACAGCATAAACAAACTATTAAACCATCAATAAGCAAATGGCACCCAAATTGGAAAAATCGAATTGTCATTGTATGTAGAGAAAGGTCCCAGAAATTCATAGCTGCACAAAGAGCTGAGAATGAGACAAGTGCACAGTCCTGTGTAACCTATCCTGTGACTTAGAGAGGGGGCAGAGAGAATGTAAGAGCTTGGTAAGTAGGGAGCAATGCTATGAAACCATCCTCAACACACAGCATGGGCATTGCACTCACGGACACAGACCATCCATGGTTATCTGTATCAGATCAGACTCTCAGATATTCCATCATGGGTAGAGAGGGGAGCATGAGCCCTCACACCCTTCTCCTAAAGGACTATTGGCTATGGGCTCTAGAAGAAGAAACGGCTGCTTCCTTCAGCAGATTTCTCATGGTCCAGCAGATAACTTCCCAACCATGTTCATGCAAACCACCCTACTTAAGCTCAATGGCCTCCCCTCAACACACAAAAATAGAAGCTTAGTTGGGAAGAAGAGGTTCAGTGGGAGTGGGAGGCACCAAGAGAAGGCAATAGGGGGTGAAATAATCAAATTATATAATCTATAAAACTACTGAAAATTAATAAATAATTTAATAAGTAAATAATTAATAAATTAATAAAAAAGAGAAGAAGCATGAAATAGAGAAGTATAAAACATATCAGTATGGAAGAAGAATCTATGACCCTGCAGTCAGAAATACATACAAGGCCAAAGCATACAAACAACTATGATCCTTGCTCTGTTCCAACAGGAACAAGAGAATAGAGTTCTCTGTTTAGGAAGAAGCAAAGCTTAGGAGACACAACATCTTTCCACAATAACGTGCTCACTATGTAATAATGTGCTCACTATGTAATAATGTG